>NC_139765.1:72940214-73135214 GCF_965231275.1 Zosterops lateralis
TCCAGCTGGAGGTTCAGACACATCCCCTTTTCCCTGTAAATAACATTCCCAGAGGATTTTTCCTGGAACAAAATGAATTCATATCTTTTTTTTTGTTGTTCTCTGAGGGTGAGAAGGAAAGGGGGAAGATTGGTACCTTCACTTTCTAGGAATAAATCAATTTGTTTCCTTTTCTCATTTTATAATAAATTCATGTATTTTATTATAAAAAATAAATATATAAAAAATAAATATATAAAAATTTAAATATATATAAAATTTAAATATATAAAAATTTAAATATATAAAATTTTAAATATATAAAAATTAAATATATAAAAATTAAATATATAGAAATTAAATATATAAAAATTAAATATATATAAAATTTAAATATATAAAAATTAAAAATATAAAAAATAAATATATAAAAATTAAATATATAAAAAATTAAATTATATAAAATAAATTATTTTATAATAAATCGGGGAAACTCTTTCCTTTTTAAAGTTATTAATAATTATCAAATTCCACTTGCCTCTGCTATCAACAGCTGTGAATTATGACGGGTTGGGAATCTTGATTATAATAACCCAGTGCTAAATCACTGGAAAAACTTGTAAAAAACTCCAAATATTCCCCTTGGAATTCACCCTGCCATGATCTCACTGACCTCTACAAGCCCTTGAAGGAAAGAACGTGTTAAAGAGGAATAAAAGCCGCAGGGAAAACTCGTTTTGGGATTTGTTTTGGAGCTGTTCCTGTTCCTGTGGGCGGCTGAGGTTATGAAATCTCCAGTTTGAGGTGGATAAATCCTGAGCTGGGAGTGTGGCAGCAACAGCTTTTAGTTCCTGCAAGTGGGAGGAAAGTTGGGAAGAATCCACAGCTTGTCCTTTGTTGGGATGATTGTTTTTTCATCTGTAACAAATCCTGGGAATAAATATCCTGATTGTGTTGCTCACCCACAACAAAGACTCTCCTGAAGGCTCCTGGTGGGTTTGGGGCTCCAAAATTGGGGTTTTTTGGTGGTTCTGGCTCCATCAGGGTTTTTTTTTTGGGGGGGTGTAGTAGAAGGTGAGTAAAGTCAGAGAATAAATAAAATAATACCAGAGAGTGGTTAGAAAATCTTCAGCAGAGGATTGAGGAGGTCACCAGAGGTGACACCACAACCTCACCCCGGGGTATGTTCAGGGTGTGACAAATTCAACTAAAGAGACAAAAAGGAAATTGGAATTTCAGGAGGATCTGGGCAGGTCCAGAGAAGAAAACAAGAGATAAAAAGATGCCCCCAGGGTTCATTAAAATGGTATCATATAATACAATGTAATATAATACAATGTAATATAATACAATGTAATATAATATAATACAATATAATACAATACAATATAATATAATACAATATAATACAATACAATATAATACAATACAATATAATATAATACAATATAATACAACACAATATAATATAACACAATATAATATAACACAATATAATATAACACAATATAATATAATACAATATAATATAATACAATATAATATAATACAATATAATATAATACAATATAATATATATAATACTATGTAATATAGTGCAATATATAATACATAGGATATGTAACATATAATATATTTAATATATAACTATATGCATTAATATAATTATAATTATAAAATTATAATATACTATACAGCCTGTTAAATATATTATAATATATTATATATGGTATATATATTATATATATTATATATTATATATTATATAAATACTATTATATATTATTATATACAATATTATTATATACAATATTATTATATACAATTATTATTATATACAATACAATTATATACAATATTATTATATACAATATAATACTATAATTACATATTATGTATTATATAATATTATATATTGCAATGTATAATATACCTAATGTTATACATAGCATACACTATAAATAAATATACATACATAAATATAAGATATTTAATATATATTGCCATAATAATAATAAACATCTAATGTATAATTCATATAATAAAATATAATTTATAATATATTAAACAATATAATAAACATAATATTATGTAATATGTTGTCATGTGTAATACATATAATTTATTAAAATAAGTATTTTATAAGTGTTATGTATAATATGAAATATTATATATAATACCTATAATATGGACAATATTAATATATAAAATAATCTACAATTTAGATATTATGCAAAATATTTGTTACATGTACAATATAACATAATATATTAAATATGTAACATATTTTAAAATAATAGATAACAGATTATAAATAATCTATAATTTATGATATAATATATATGATATATTGTATAATATATATATTATATATTATACATTATATTATATACTATACATATATAATGTAATATTATATATTATACATATATATTATATATTATATAATTATATATATTATACATATTAAACATATATATAATATATTATATATATATTATATATATTATACATTATACACATTGTATACATTATATACATTCTATTATATCTTTTATATATTACATATTATAATATATATATTGCATTTTATATTATTACATATTATATATATAATATATAAAATAAAATATAAATATAATATAAAATAAATATATATATAAAATAAAAAATAATATATATTATCCAAACTCAGCTTTGGGAACGCAGCAAACAATTCCCACATGGAAAAACAAGGGGAAAAAAAATCACAACTTGTAGATGGAAGTTCCTAAATCCCTCAGATTATCCCAAAAAAATCCCACCTGAAATCCTTGCAGCACTTCCAATCTTCCTTCCCAATTTCCCAACCGGATGGGAAAAAATCTCCAGGCTGGAAAAACCTCAAAAATGCTGAAGACAAAAACAAAAAGAGAAACTCAAAACAACCTTGTGATATTTTTTTAAAGTTGATTTTTTTTTCCCCTCATTTCGAGGCACTGAATGAACTCATTCATTGCTCCAGTCTATTTAAAACAGAAACATTAAATGAGTTTAATTTAATTTATTTCCTGGAGGGAATTAGCCAGGAAAAAGTAATTTTGTCAAGAATTGGATGAATTCCCACTGGAGCAGGACTGGCCAGGAAAAAATCACTCAGCTCTTGGTGTCCTGCCCAAAAATTATTGTCTGGGCTGAGAAAACTGGCTCAGCAGCACAGGAAAAAAAAAATAAAAATCAGGATTAAGTTTAAAAACTCATTAATTACCCCAAGAGTTTTTAACGGCTCCCTGGGTTGTGGATTAAAAGTAGATTTTGGGGAAAACGGGGTGGAATTAAATAGTTTTTTATCATCAGGTTCATGAAAAAATTCAACTTTGGGAAGAAAATTATTTTAAAATGGGATCGTGGCATGAAAAATGTAATTTTGGGAGGAAAATTATTTAAAATTGGGGTCGTGGTATGAAAAATCCAACTTTGGGAAGAAAATTATTTAAAATTGAGGTCGTGGCATGAAAAATTAAACTTTGGAAGGAAAATGATTTAAAATTGGGGTTGTGGCATGAAAAATTCAATTTTGGGAGGAAAATAATTTAAAATTGAGGTCATGGCATGAAAAATCCAACTTTGGGAAGAAAATTATTTAAAATTGGGGTTGTGGCATGAAAAATTCAACTTTGGGAAGAAAATTATTTAAAATTGGGGTCGTGGCATGAAAAATCCAACTTTGGGAAGAAAATTATTTAAAATTGAGGTCGTGGCATGAAAAATTAAACTTTGGAAGGAAAATGATTTAAAATTGGAGTTGTGGCA
Source organism: Zosterops lateralis (assembly GCF_965231275.1). Classification (NCBI taxonomy): domain Eukaryota; kingdom Metazoa; phylum Chordata; class Aves; order Passeriformes; family Zosteropidae; genus Zosterops; species Zosterops lateralis. The sequence continues at coordinate 72,943,986 of NC_139765.1, forward strand.
TGAAAAATCCAACTTTGGGAAGAAAATTATTTAAAATTGGGCTCGTGGTATGAAAAATTCAACTTTGGGAGGAAAATTATTTAAAAATGGGGTCGTGGCATGAAAAATTCGACTTTGGGAAGAAAATTATTTTAAATTGGGGTTGTGGCATGAAAAATCCAACTTTGGGAGGAAAATTATTTAAAATTGGGCTTGTGGTATGAAAAATTCAACTTTGGGAGGAAAATCATTTAAAAATGGGGTTGTGGCATGAAAAATTCAACTTTGGGAAGAAAATGATTTGAAAAATCCAACTTTGGGAGGAAAATTATTTAAAAATGGGGTTGTGGCATGAAAAATTCGACTTTGGGAAGAAAATTATTTTAAATTGGGGTCGTGGCTTTGTGTCCCAGCCTCTCCAAGGTCTGGATTTGACAAAACACAGGTTTGCATCACATAATTTCCTAAAGAATTCCTTTTATTCACAAAAATTGGCATTTCCAGCTGGTTTTTTGTGGGGATTTTTTGTGGGGTTTTTTTTGTTTGTTTGTTTGTTTTTGGATTTGTTTTTTGGGGTTTTTTTGTGGTTTTTGTTTTTTGTTTTGGGTTTTTTTTGGGGTTTTTTTGGTGGGTTTTTTGTTTTGTTTTTCCAATTGTTGAAGTGTTATGAGAGTTACATGGGAATTATGTAGAAATTACATGGAAATTACTCGGGAATTACATGTGAGTTCCTTGTGAGTTACACATGAGTTACATGGGAATTTCATGGAAAATTTCATGGAAAATTACATGGAAAATTACACATGAGTTACATGGGAATTTCATGGGAAATTTCATAGAAAATTACATGGAAAATTACACATGAGTTACATGGGAATTTCATGGAAATTTCATGGAAATTACTTGGGAATTACATGGGAATTACATGGAAAATTAGACATGAGTTACATGAGAATTACTTGGAAATTACTTGGGATTTACATATGTGAGTTCCTTGTGAGTTACACGTGAGTTACACATTGGAATTACATGGGAATTACATGGGAAATTACATGGGAAATTACATGTGAGTTACACATGAGTTACATGGAAAATTACATGGAAAATTACACGGAAAATTACACATGAGAATTACTTGGAAATTACTTGGGATTTACATGTGAGTTCCTTGTGAGTTACACATGAGTTACATGGGAAATTACATGGGAAACTACATGGAAAATTACATGGAAATTTCATGGAAAATTACATGGGAATTTACATGGGAAATTACACGTAAGTTACATGAGAATTACATGGGAATTACATGGGAAATTACACATGAGTTACATGAGAATTACTTGGAAATTACTTGGGATTTACATGTGAGTTACATGGGAATTTAATGAGAATCCTTTTTTTATTTTTATTGCCAGTGGGCAAAAAAAATCAACCCAAAAAATGTCATATATTTTAAAATAATAGATAATGTATTTTTTATATATATATATATATTTATATTATATAAGACATTTTACTGCTGGTTTGCCTTCAGTTATATAAAAATTAATTCTGTTGACTTGTTAACGTGAGTTATATGGGAATATATATATATACACATATATATAAATATAGGTTTTTTGGGGTTTTTTTTGTCTTTTTTTTCCCAAGGGGCCCAATGGTTGGTTCGTCCCAGGAGTTAAATAAATTCGAGTTACGCAAGAGTTACACAGGAGTTACTTGTGACTTACCCCGGCTTTTGCCGCATTATCATTTGAATCCCACATAAATCCCGTATGAACTCTATGTTTCTTCTCCAGAAGAGCTCGGATAATTTATTTATATATTTATTTCTCTCTCTCTGCTCTGGCCGAGCCTCGCTCCCCTCACAAAACAACGACGCGGCTCCTTTAAGACGCGCCCTCCCTCTGGCCCCGCCCCTTCACCGCGCGGGTGGGGGCGTGGCTTGTACAGTCTATTGATTGACAGCGCTGAGGACCAATCAGATGGCAGATAACGGGGCGGGGGCGGGACTTCCGGCGGGGCTCCCTGAGGCGGCGGCGCTCTGAAGGAGCGAGAGCCGGAGCGGGGCCGCCATGATCAAGAAGTTCGATAAAAAGGACGAAGAGTCCGGTACGGGGGGGAATTGGGGCTGAGGGGAAGGTTGATGGAGTGAGGAAGGGGCTGAGCCGTGCTGAGGTGATGGCGGTGAGGGCGCTGAGGGGATGCTGAGCTGAGGGGAGGCCCTGGAATAAAATTCCCAAAGAACCTGTGGCTGCCCCTGGATTCCTGAAAAGATGCTGAGCTGAGGGAGGCCCTGGAATAAAATTCCCAAAGGAGCTGTGGCTGCCCCTGGATTCCTTAAAGTGTCAAGTTGGAGCTCCTTGGGATAGTGGAAGGGTCATGACAGGAGGTGGAAGTGAAAAATGTTTAAATTTCTTTCCAAGCCAACCCTTTTTGTGATCTCTCATCTCTCAGCTTGTGGGGTATTTGTGCCTCAGCTACAAGAACTCACTGCTCAAATATTTCAGGGTTTTTTTGCTCTTCTCTTAGAGAGGATTTTATCTCTTTCTTTGTTTAGTGCAGGTGTTTCATCCCTCAAAAAAAAGGAGAATTGATGACGTATATTTATATTTATATTTATATTTATATTTATATTTATATCACTGCCTGAACAGCGTGATAAAGAAAATAAATTTTTCCTTTTAAATCATTTTGCTGCACTAAAGCAAAATCTAAAAGGTTTCAGAGAAGCTTTTCTAGACTTTCTCTGTCTGGGTTTTGTGTGCACACAAATTCACCACAGGGAATTTAAGCAAAAAATCTTGGTCCTTGATCACTGGAAATGTCCAAGGGCAGGTTGGATGGATCCAAATAATCCAAAAATCTGGGATTTAAATCCATGTTTCTCCACAATAATTAAATTTTCTGTGCTGCCCCTCTGAGCTCCAAATGTGCCCAGCTGGGCTCGAGTTTATTCTCAATTTCTTTCTGCTTGGGATGTGAGAAATGAGGGATAAATGAGCTGGAAATGTGGAAATTCTGCTTGAGAGGAGCAGAAATGAGGCTGTGGAGCTTTTGGTGCCTGAAGGAATAAAAATAGGTGGATTAAGGAAGTGGAAAAAGGAAATAATTTTATGCAAAGGCAAATTAAAATTTTTTTCTTCCTCTCCTTTTTTTTTTTTTTTTTACCTTTATTCTTTCTATAACTCTGAATATACCACTTTAAAAAGTGATTTAAAAGCTGTTAATGGCCACCATCAATTATTCAAAGAGAAATTCCACTGCTTTGAGGTGCTTTGGTAAAATTTTTGGGGCTTTTCCTGCATTTTCAGACCCTTTGGGGTGTGTGAGGAATTTATTCCCTCAACTGAAAGGTTTCTTTTTTTTTTTTTCCTCAGGGAGTGGCTCCAATCCCTTCCAGCATCTGGAGAAAAGTGCTGTGCTTCAGGAGGTAGGAAAAATCCCAGGAAAATGCTGTTTTATTAATTCTTTTTCCCTTCAGGAAGTGCTGCAGGAGGATTGAAGGGGAAAACGTGGATGGATAAATTCACAGAATGTATTTAAAATCACAGGGAGTGTAAATAAATTGATTTATCTACAGTTAATGAGGGTTTTTTTAAGGATAATTAGATAACACATGGCTTCTGCCTTCCATACGGACAATGTGGCATCTCAAGGAGGCTCTTCCTGAAAGAAAAATCAAATATTTTATTTTATTTTGAGGCTTTTTTTGGTTTTTAAAATCACAAGGAGTGTAAATAAATTGATTTATCTACAGTTAATGAGGAGTTTTTTTAAGGATAATTAGATGACACATGGCTTCTGACTTCCATATGGACAATGTGGCATCTCAAGGGGGCTCTTCCTGAAAGAAAAATCAAATATTTTATTTTATTTTGAGGCTTTTTTTGGTTTTTAAAATCACAAGGCGTGTAAATAAATTGATTTATCTACAGTTAATGAGGGTTTTTTTAAGGATAATTAGATGACACATGGCTTCTGCCTTCCATATGGACAATGTGGCATCTCAAGGGGGCTCTTCCTGAAAGAAAAATCAAATATTTTATTTTATTTTGAGGCTTTTTTTTGGTTTTTTTTTTGCCAGTTCCAGATGGCAAACCGAGCTGTTTGTGCTCCCTTTAAATTACTGCAAACACAATTCTCTGAGCCACATATTTCAATACAAATAAAACCTAACAAGCTGCTTTGGCTGGAAACAACAGATCTATTGAATTTTCGCTGTTGGAAAGGAGAAATAATTCTTGTTGAAGGAGAATTTTTGTTTCATTTCCAGGCGCGGCTTTTCAACGAGACCCCCATAAACCCCCGGAGATGCCTCCACATCCTCACCAAGATCCTCTACCTGCTCAACCAGGTCACTCTGAAGATTTTTATCCATCCAGAATTAACATTTTTAGTGGGGGAGATAAGTTTTCCCAACCTCTTTCTGCCAAAGGGAAAAATTCCATCCTTGTGGAGGGTGTTTAGAACGGAGATAATTCCCAATTCTCAGAGAATTTGGATTTCTCTGGGAAGGAAATGATGATTTATTCCAAGAGAAAGTCTCCAAGGAAAAGATTCCTGCAGTGTGTGTGGGAAGGCATTAGGAAAAAGAGGTGGATAATTCCTGATTTTATTTTTTTTCCCTCTCTCAGGGTGAACACTTGGGCACCACAGAAGCCACAGAAGCTTTTTTTGCCATGACCAGATTGTTCCAGTCTAACGATGTAAGGACATGAGGATGTAAAAAGGTGTTTTTTTCCCCTCACCCTGGGCTTGCAGGAGCTGCCAAACCCTTGGATTTTATGGGGATGTGGGAGGCTAAAAATGCACAGGAGGCAATTCCTGGTTTGGGAATAAAGGAGTGAATAATTCTGTGAGTTCTGAATTAATTACTGCTGTAAAAGTGAGGATAATGACAAAGCCTGAATTAACAAATCACTCTCACTTTGATGGCTCTTGCTTCCACTTGCAAAGCACCATCTGCTTAATTCAAAATTCAAATTAAAAAAAAATTTGGAATTTGCCTGCAGATCAAAGGCTGCTGTTCCTTAAAAGGTGGATCAACATTGATCTCATTGAGGCAAAGGATAAGAACACCCTAAAAATCATAAAATGCTTTAGGAATTGAATTTGGGAGTTTAATTTTGGGCTGAGCAGAATGTAAACTCCTCCTGGGATCTCTTGTGCAGAGTGTGAGAACTCAGAGCAATGTGTTTCGTGAGATGGGGCTCATTAATTTTAATTAAAAAGAGATTTTTCCAAGGAAAGTGTAGCTGATCAAAGATGCAACAAAATTTTTGGAAGTACAGAGTGTTTGGGGTGTTTCTTGTAGCCACATTTTAAAAAGTAGAGGTTTTTTTAATATATATAAAATATATAAATATATAAAATATATTTATATTTTTTATATATATTAAAAAATATATATAAAATTAATTGTTTTCCACGTGTGTCTCTATTTGGTTTTTTTTTTACAATAACAAAGTTCTTTTCAAAACTTTAACAAAGTTCTTTTCAAAACTTTTAACTGAGAATTGTGATGCTTCTGAGTACAGATGTGTTGCATCACTTTTTTTGATAATTAAAATAGATTTTGTACTATTATTCTTATAATTTTACAAAATATTAATGTCTTACTCTTCTGATTTAATATCAGGGAGTTTGGCTTTTAATTTACTCGATATCAGGGAGTTTGCCTCTTATTCAGGGATTAAATGTGGTTTTTTTACACTGATAAGTTGGAATTGAAAAGAATGTGTTTTATCTAAAGCCTTATTTTTATTTTAAAGCATAATATTTAAATTTTAATATTTATTTTCTCTTTTAAAACTTCAAATTCCTGTCGAGTTTAACCTTTTTTTTTCCTGTTTCCACAGCAAACCCTGAGAAGAATGTGTTACCTCACCATCAAAGAGATGGCAAATATCTCTGAGGATGTCATCATTGTCACCAGCAGGTGGGACACCCTCCAGAACCCCGAAAAAAACCAAAAAAAACCCAAAAAACCCAAAAAAGAACCCCAAAAAAACCCCAAAAAATAACCCCAAAAAAGGGGCTGCAACTCCCTGGTTTTATTTTTGCTGTCACATTGTTGAAATTTTTTAAGGATACATCAATTCTGGGCTACACAGTTTGTGCCACCTTCTGAAATGTTATTTTGTTCCCACTCTGTGGGAGAATTCAGTTTATCAAATGGTTGTTACTTTGTTTTCTTCTGGTTTAAGGTGGGGTTTTTTTAAATTCTCGATGCTCTGTGGGTTTGTCGGGCTGTGGCTTTGCTGGCAGAGCAAATTAAAGAAAAGCCAAGGTGCAAATTGATTTACAAATTAAAGAAAAGCCAAGGTGCAAATTAATTTACAAATTAAAGAAAAGCCAAGATGGAAATTAATTTACAAATTAAAGAAAAGCCAAAATGCAAATTGATTTACAAATTAAAGAAAAGCCAAAATGCAAATTAATTTACAAATTAAAGAAAAGCCAAGGTGCAAATTGATTTACAAATTAAAGAAAAGCCAAGATGGAAATTGTTTTACAAATTAAAGAAAAGCCAAGGTGCAAATTAATTTACAAATTAAAGAAAAGCCAAGATGGAAATTGATTTACAAATAAAAGAAAAGCCAAGGTGCAAATTAATTTACAAATCAGAGAAAGGCAAAATCCAGTTCATTCTCCCAACTGAACTCTCAATTTTATTTTTTTTTTTTACTACAAAAACAACCATTGCAAGAGCAAAAATTTGATCTGTTGTTGGATTACTGAACTGCCTTAGAAATATATAAAATAAACCAAACTGAACTTTTCTAAATTTTTACTATTTTTACATCAAAATTCTGTGTAGGAACAAGCAGAACCACCAAGAAAGAGAATGAGCTAAACAAACCAAAGCAATGCAATGGATTGTTTTTTATATTTTATATATAAAAAGCAAATTGAAATTTGACAGTTCTGTATTTCCCCAGCTTTTGATGTCAATAATTCTCAAATTAAGCTGATTTTTAAGAAGTTATTGCTAAGCAGAAACACAGCAGCTAAATGAGGTGAACATCACTTAAAGGCTGAGCTGTGGGGATGTTAAAGAAGTGCTGACAGGATGTTTTTTGGTGTTTTCAGCCTGACCAAAGACATGACAGGCAAGGAGGATGTTTATCGAGGCCCGGCCATCCGAGCTCTGTGCAGGATCACTGACGTGAGTACGGCCTGGGGGAGAGCTGAGGAGGGGTGAAAACCCCCAAAACTGCTCCTCTGCAGGAGGATTTTACAGCAGCAGTGGTGGAGCTGCTGCTTTGTGCAGGGCTGCTCCATGCCCTGAGCAATTTCCAGGAGCTCTGTGGGGTTGGAATATTTGGAAGCTCCAGTTTCTGATCTGAAATTTCTCTGCTTGATGCCCTGAGCAATTTCCAGGAACAATATGGACCTGGAACACTGAGAATGAGCAGCTGGAAGATTTAGGAGCTCCTTTCTGACCTGGGATTTCTTTGCTCAATGCCCTGTGCAATTTCCAGGAGCTCTGTGGGGCTGGAATATTTGGAAGTTCCAATTTCTGATCTGAAATTTCTCTGCTCGATGCCCTGAGCAATTTCCAGGACCTGGAGCACTGGGAATGAGCAGCTGGAAGGTTTGGAATCTCCACTTTCTGATCTGAATTTGCTCTTCTTGATGCCCTGAGCAATTTCCAGGAACAATATGGAGCTGGAGCTCTGGGAATGAGCAGCTGGAAGATTTAGGAGCTCCTTTCTGACCTGGGATTTCTTTGCTCAATGCCCTGTGCAATTTCCAGGAGCTCTGTGGGGCTGGAATGTTTGGAAGCTCCAGTTTCTGATCTGAAATTTCTCTGCTCAATGCCCTGAGCAATTTCCAGGAGCTCTGTGGGGCTGGAGCACTGGGAATGTGCAGCTGGAAGATTTAGGAGCTCCTTTCTGATCTGAAATTTCTCTGCTCAATGCCCTGAGCAATTTCCAGGAGCACTGGGAATGTGCAGCTGGAAGATTTGGAAGTTCCAGTTTCTGATTGAGATGGCTCTGCTCAATGCCCTCTGCAATTTCCAGGAGCTCTGGGAATGTGCATCTGGAAAGTTTGGAATCTCCACTTTCTGATCTGAATTTGCTCTTCTTGATGCCCTGAGCAATTTCCAGGAACAATATGGAGCTGGAGCTCTGGGAATGAGCAGCTGGAAGGTTTGGAAGTTCCAGTTTCTGATTGAGATGGCTCTGCTCAATGCCCTGAGCAATTTCCAGGAGCTCTGTGGGGTTGGAATGTTTGGAAGTTTCAGTTTCTCATCTGAAATTGCTCTGCTCGAAGCCCTGAGCAATTTCCAGGAACAATATGGAGCTGGAGCTCTGGGAATGAGCAGCTGGAAGGTTTGGAAACTCCAGTTTCTGATTGAGATGGCTCTGCTCAATGGCCTGAGCAATTTCCAGGAGCTCTGTGGGGCTGGAGCACTGGGAATGTGCAGCTGGAATATTTGGAAGTTCCAGTTTCTGATCTGAAATTGCTCTGCTCAATGCCCTGAGCAATTTCCAGGACCTGGAGCACTGGGAATGAGCAGCTGGAAAGTTTGGAATCTCCACTTTCTGATCTGAATTTGCTCTTCTTGATGCCCTGAGCAATTTCCAGGAACAATATGGAGCTGGAGCTCTGGGAATGTGCAGCTGGAAGATTTAGGAGCTCCTTTCTGATCTGAAATTTCTCTGCTTATTGCCCTGTGCAGTTTCCAGAAGCTCTGGGAATGTGCAGCTGGAATGTATGGAAGCTCCACTTTCTGATCTGAATTTGCTCTTCTTGATGCCCTGAGCATTTCCAGGAACAGTGTGGAGCTGGAGCTCTGGGAATGAGCAGCTGGAAGATTTAGGAGCTCCAGTTTCAGATCTGAAATTGCTCTGCTCAATGCCCTGTGCAATTTCCAGGAGCTCTGTGGAGCTGCAATGTTTGGAAGTTCCAATTTCTGATCTGAAATTGCTCTGCTCAATGCCCTGTGCAATTTCCAGGAGCTCTGTGGGGCTGGAATGTTTGGAAGTTTCAGTTTCTGATCTGAAATTGCTCTGCTCAATGCCCTGTGCAATTTCCAGGAGCTCTGTGGGGCTGGAATGTTTGGCAGTTTCAGTTTCTGATCTGAAATTTCTCTGCTCAATGCCCTGAGCAATTTCCAGGAACGATATGGAGCTGGAGCTCTGGGAATGAGCAGCTGGAAGGTTTGGAATCTCCTTTTTGATCTGAATTTGCTCTTCTTGATGCCCTGAGCAGTTTCCAGGAACAATGTGGTTCTGGAGCACTGGGAATGATCAACTGGAAAGATTTGGAATCTCCATTCTGATCAGAAATTGCTCTGTGGTGACTTTGTCACTGTCACCCTTCAAGATGAGACAGATCAAACCCACCTTGCAGAATTAACTCAGGATTTTTGCTGAGGGTCTTTTAAATGTGAATTTTCGCTTTCATGCTCTTCTCCCAAATCATCTCCAGTTCCCTTTTTCCCTTTTTTCCAGGGTACAATGCTCCAAGGCATCGAGAGGTACATGAAACAGGCCATTGTGGACAAAGTCCCCAGCGTGTCCAGCTCTGCACTGGTGTCTTCCTTGGTGAGCAAAACAGAAGATTTTTTTATAAATCTGGTGTTTTGGGCAGGCTGGGAAAGTAAATCTGCTGTGTTTGTTTTGTTTTTGTTTTTTTTTTTTCTCTGAGATGTCTCTTCATCTCACTGGAAAATAAGAATAAAACAGAGTTTTCTTTTCTCTCCTCAAATTCCTTTCTTAACATTTGAGTTACATCAATCATGATGATTTCTAGTGCAAAATGCTCAGATTTCTGCAATCAGTGTAAAACATGAATTCATCTGTAAAACATGAATTCATCAGATTTCTGCAGTCAGTGTAAAACATGAATTCATCTGTAAAACATGAATTCATCAGATTTCTGCAGTCAGTGTAAAACATGAATTCATCTGTAAAACATGAATTCATCAGATTTCTGCAGTCAGTGTAAAACATGAATTCATCTGTAAAACATGAATTCATCAGATTTCTGCAGTCAGTGTAAAACATGAATTCATCTGTAAAACATGAATTCATCAGATTTCTGCAGTCAGTGTAAAACATGAATTCATCTGTAAAACATGAATTCATCAGATTTCTGCAGTCAGTGTAAAACATGAATTTATCTGTAAAACATGAATTCATCAGATTTCTGCAGTCAGTGTAAAACATGAATTTATCTAAACTGCAATTCGGGGTTATTTCTGCTGATAGACACCAGGAGGGAAAGATGAAGAAATCCACTCTGATTTCCTCTCCCTTTTTTTTTTTTTTTTTTAGGAGAAAAGATCTAATTAATTAATATTTTTTATTAATTAAACTGGTAATTTGAGCCTGAGATGGAAGGAAATGCACATTTTCCAGGGGTGTGGGATAAAGAATTGGCTGTGAAACTGCTGTGAGCTCATCTCCAATCTCAATTTTATTTATTTTTTTGTTGCAGCACATGATGAAGATCAGCTATGACGTGGTCAAAAGGTGGATCAACGAAGCTCAAGAAGCAGCTTCCAGTGACAACATCATGGTCCAGGTGTGTTTGAGGGTGCCTGGCCTTAAAAATGCTTAAGAAAACTTAAAGAAAAAAAAAAAAATCATCTTTTTCTTTAGTCTTTTTAAAAGCAAAAATTGTGATTTGTGGGAAGCAACTTGACAGGTTTAAAAAAAAAAAAAAAAAAAGAATTTTTTTTCATTATGTCATTGGGAAATTCTCTCTCCAGACATGTGTGAAAATGAAATTATTCTGTCTCTTCAGAATATGGAATTATTCTGTTTCTTCAGAATGTAGAATTATTCTCTCTGTTTAGAATGTGGAATTATTCTGTCTGTTCAGAATATGGAATTATTCTGTCTGTTGAGAACATTAAATTATTCTGTCTATTGGGAATATTAAATTATTCTGTCTGCTACAGACTCACGATCAGAAAGATTCTGTAAAATCAGCTTTGTTCTGGGCCACTTAGCAGCTTCATTAAGCCTTGCAGTAAATCAGTTTTATGAGGGAAAAAAAACCCAACAACAACAAAAAAAAAAACTTGGCAAGGAATTAGAAATGTTCCTTTGTGTTAAAGAGCTTCAAGGATTTTTGTGAGGTCAGCTGTCATTTCAGGAGCCTTGGGATATCCTGCATGAGGAGTTCATTAGAAATGCAGGAATTCCTGTGCAAAGCTGAAACCTTTGAAGTTATTATATTTAATAGGAAAAGAAAAAAAAAAGGAAATAAATTAACTTTGTGGCTCTTTGGATCTTCAGGAATAATTGTGAGTGGACAGGAAAAAGGGCAAGAAAACATTGCAGATTTTTTAACAACTCAGCCCAGTTGAGGTTAAAAGGTATTTCTACCAGGAAAACAGCAATAATTACCTTTTTTTTTTTGATATTTTGCTGTGGATTTTGCAGCTGTATACTCAGTTCCTGCCCCTCTGTTTCCCATCCCATAGTATCATGCTTTGGGGCTGCTCTATCACCTCAGGAAAAACGACAGGTTGGCCGTGTCCAAGATGCTGAACAAATTCACCAAATCCGGCCTGAAATCCCAGTTTGCCTATTGCATGTTGATCAGGATTGCCAGCAAACTCCTCAAGGAGTCTGAGGAGGGGTAAGTCACAGCATTTCAGTCACAAAAGTTCATTTAGGTTTGGAAAAAGTGAGGGTGTTTTTTAGGGTTGGTGGAAATATCCGCAGAGACGGAAGTTTAGTGCTGGGATAATTCAAATTTAAAGGGGTTTTTCCAGCCTAAAATCCTGGGATTGTTGTTTGTGGGCATGAAGGTCTTGAATTCAAAGGGATTTTTTTCAGCCTAAAAATATGAGATTGTTCTTTGTAGGCGTGAAGGTCTTGGACTTGATTTTAAAGGGATTTTTCCAGCCTAAAGTCCTGAGATTGTTGTGTTTATAGCCATGAAAAGTCTTGAAATCAAAGGGATTTTTTCCAGCCTAAAAGATCCTGGGATTGTTGTTTGTGGGCATGAAGGTCTTGGACTCAATTTTAAAGGGATTTTTCCAGCCTAAAGGCCTTTGGATTATTGTGTTTGTAGCCATTAAAATCTTGGGTTTGATCTTAAGGGATTTTTCCAGCCTGAAAGATCCTGGGATTGTTGTGTTTGTACCCATGAAACTCTTGAAATCAAAGGGATTTTTCCAGTCCAAAATCCTGGGATTGTTGTTTGTAGGCATGAAGGTCTTGGGCTTGATTTTAAAGGGATTTTTCCAGCCTGAAATCCTGGGATTGTTGTGTTTGTAGCCATGAAACTCTTGAAATCAAAGGGATTTTTCCAGTCCAAAATCCTGGAATTGTTGTTTGTAGGCATGAAGGTCTTGGACTTGATTTTAAAGGGATTTTTCCAGCCTGAAATCCTGGGATTGTTGTGTTTATAGCCATGAAAAGTCTTGAAATCAAAGGGATTTTTTTCCAGCCTAAAAGATCCTGGGATTGTTGTTTGTGGGCATGAAGGTCTTGGACTCAATTTTAAAGGGATTTTTCCAGCCTAAAGGCCTTTGGATTATTGTGTTTGTAGCCATTAAAATCTTGGGTTTGATCTTAAGGGATTTTTCTAGCCTGAAAGATCCTGGGATTGTTGTGTTTGTAGCCATGAAACTCTTGAAATAAAAGGGATTTTTCCAGTCCAAAATCCTGGAATTGTTGTTTGTAGGCATGAAGGTCTTGGACTTGATTTTAAAGGGATTTTTCCAGCCTAAAAGATCCTGAGATTGTTGTGTTTATAGCCATGAAAAGTCTTGAAATCAAAGGGATTTTTTTCCAGCCTAAAAGATCCTGGGATTGTTGTTTGTGGGCATGAAGATCTTGGGCTTGATTTTAAAGGGATTTTTCCAGCCTGAAATCCTGGGATTGTTGTGTTTGTAGCCATTAAAATCTTGGGTTTGATCTTAAGGGATTTTTCCAGCCTAAAGGCCTTTGGATTATTGTGTTTGTAGCCATTAAAATCTTGGGTTTGATCTTAAGGGATTTTTCTAGCCTGAAAGATCCTGGGATTGTTGTGTTTGTAGCCATGAAAGTCTTGGGCTCAACCTTGATGGGTTTTTCCAATCTGAAAAATCCTGGGATTGTTGTGTTTGTGGCCATGAAAGTCTTGTGTTTTTGTAACCATGAAAGTCTTGGACTTGATCTTGAAGGGGTTTTTCCAGTCTAAAATCCCAGGATTATTGTGTTTGTGGCTATGAAAGTCTTGGGTTCAATCTTAAGGGGGTTTTTCAGCCTGAGAAATCCTGGGATTGTTGTGTTTGTAGCCATGAATGTCTTGAAATAAAAGGGATTTTTCCAGTCCAAAATCCTGGAATTGTTGTTTGTGGGCATGAAGGTCTTGGACTCAATTTTAAAGGGATTTTTTCCAGCCTAAAGGCCTTTGGATTATTGTGTTTGTAGCCATTAAAATCTTGGGTTTGATCTTAAGGGATTTTTCCAGCCTGAAAGATCCTGGGATTGTTGTTTGTGGGCATGAAGGTCTTGGGCTTGATTTTAAAGGGATTTTTCCAGCCTGAAATCCTGGGATTGTTGTGTTTGTAGCCATGAAACTCTTGAAATAAAAGGGATTTTTCCAGTCCAAAATCCTGGAATTGTTGTTTGTAGGCATGAAGGTCTTGGACTTGATTTTAAAGGGATTTTTCCAGCCTAAAAGATCCTGAGATTGTTGTGTTTATAGCCATGAAAAGTCTTGAAATCAAAGGGATTTTTCCAGCCTAAAAGATCCTGGGATTGTTGTTTGTGGGCATGAAGGTCTTGGGCTCAATTTTAAAGGGGTTTTTCCAGCCTAAAAGATCCTGGGATTGTTGTGTTTGTAGCCATTAAAATCTTGGGTTTGATCTTAAGGGATTTTTCCAGCCTGAAAGATCCTGGGATTGTTGTTTGTGGGTATGAAGGTCTTGGGCTCAATTTTAAAGGGATTTTTCCAGCCTGAAATCCTGGGATTGTTGTTTGTGGGCATGAAGGTCTTGGGCTTGATTTTAAAGGGGTTTTTCCAGCCTGAAATCCTGGGATTGTTGTGTTTGTAGCCATGAAAATCTTGAACTGAAAGGGATTTTTCCAGCCTAAAAGATCCTGGGATTATTGTGTTTGTACCCATGAATGTCTTGAACTGAAATGGATTTTTCCAGCCTAAAAGATCCTGGGATTGTTGTGTTTGTACCCATGAAACTCTTGAAATCAAAGGGATTTTTCCAACCTAAAAACCTTTGGATTGTTTTCTTTGTAGCCACGAAAGTCCCCTGTTCGACTTCATCGAGAGCTGCCTGAGGAACAAGCACGAGATGGTGATTTATGAGGCTGCCTCTGCCATCATCCACCTGCCAAACTGCACTGCCAGGGAGCTGGCCCCTGCTGTGTCAGGTTGGTCCCAGCCCTTTCTGCCCTGAAATAAAGGAATTTAGAGAAAATCCAGCAGAATTCTAATCCCCAACCCTGATTTTCTGGGTTAAAAAGCTTTTAACCCCAAGTTAAAGAGTTTTTGGGTGAGATCCCTTTTCTCTTTTTCATCCAGAGGTTTAGATAAGTGGAAGTAGAGGTGGCACAAGGTGATGGTTGTCTTTATCCAGCTGCAGGAATTTGGGATTGGAGGGAATCATGGAATTATTTGGGTTGGAAAACACCTTAAAGCCCATCCAGTCCCCACGGGCAGTGACACCTCCCACTATCCCAGGCTGCTCCAATCTGATCTTGGACATTTCCAGGCATGGAACAGCCACAGATCCTCTGGGAAAACTCTTCTCCACCTGGAATATAGAACTGGAATGAAGAGACAACTGTGCCACCTCCCTGTTACTGATAGTGAGATAAAAATTTAACCAGGAGTTTATTTCTAACCTGTGTGAAGCTCCTGATAAATTATACATAGAGCTGCATGAATATTTAGCAGTGTGTAATTGAATGGAGACATATTAGACTTCCTACTCTATTCCCTTTCTTCGAAAGAGGTCATATCTTTGTTTTTTGGTTGGTTTTTTTTTGTGTTTTTTCCCCTCTCAGTGTTGCAGCTTTTCTGCAGTTCTCCCAAACCCGTCCTGCGCTACGCGGCCGTCCGGACCCTCAACAAAGTGAGTGCTCCAAAAACCTCCAAACAAACTTCATTCTCTGAGATCAGAGCCAGCCAGCAGTGCCTAATGATCGCTGTGTCACCTCAAGCAGAGCAGCTGCCCTTGGGATGACTTTTATTTGGAATTATTCCATGCTGGAGAATTGGTTTTTCCATGCCAGATCCTCCTGGTGGGGACAAAAATCTTTTCTGCATTCAAGCTGTGTTTGCTCATTTGTGGACCACGGGGGTATAACAAGCTGTAGTTTGATAATTAGTGAGCTTTCAGCTGGAAATCCTGGATATTTGATATTATAAAATCCACATGAAGGGAGTATTTTGATTTCAGAGCTGCACAACACGACAGCAAAAAATTGTGACCGCCAAACGCACGAACTGTAATTTAAAATCCAACCAAAACACCCTGATGCTTTGAACTGCAGGATCCCACAGCTCCCACATAATTCTGGAATTTTCTATTCTTTGCAGGTGGCCATGAAACATCCATCTGCAGTCACTGCCTGCAACCTGGACCTGGAGAACCTGATCACAGACTCCAACAGGAGCATTGCCACACTGGCCATCACCACGCTGCTGAAGACGGGCAGCGAGAGCAGCGTGGACAGGCTCATGAAACAAATCTCCTCCTTCGTGTCAGAAATCTCAGATGAGTTTAAGGTGTGCCACTGGAAGACTCTGCTCTTTTCCAGCTGCAGGTTTTTCTCCCTTTTGTTAGTTTTGTTTTAATTTTTTAATGAAGCTTTTTCCGTTTGTCGGTGCTTTGGTGGTTTGGTTTAGCAGGGTAAAGTTCAGAAGGAGGTTTGCAGCTTCAATATCCTGTGTGCCTTCCTCCCAACCACTCCAAGAAAGGAAAAAAAAAATATCATTTGGTGGATTCCTGGCTCCTGTGCAACATCCTGCAAATCTTCCTTCTGGTTTGTTTTAGGGAGGAAGAAGGATTTTAAGTGTTCTTTTTGAGTTTGGATCACAACAGTCTTGGTGCATCATTAGGGAACTGTGTTAATTATAAATTTCTACCTGATTTTTAAGTTTTATAGTGACTAAACTGGTAATGAGTTCAGTTACATCGTGAGGAGCACAGCTCTGCAAAATCAATCTGTTAAAAGCCAACTAAAATCCTTGTTTTTATGAGAAAAATAAGTTTGAAATTGCAAAGAGTTTTAAGTTTAAAGTTTAAATTGGATGATGATGATGTGTGGGTAGAAGGAAGGAAGAAAGGAAGGAGGGGAGACCTTTTACTTAACACATTCCATCCTAAATTCCAGTTTTTAGCAAAGCCAAGCCTTGACACAAAGCTGTTCCACGCTGAGCATCCACCACCTGATTTTCACAGATTTAATCAATCAAGGGGAACAACTTGAACTGAAAAGCTGAATCTTTCCTGGGGAAAATAAAGACATGAGCCAAGTTTTTTCTGTGTCTCCTGCAGGTGGTGGTGGTGCAGGCCATCAGTGCCCTGTGCCAGAAATACCCTCGGAAGCACAGCGTGATGATGACCTTCCTCTCCAACATGCTCAGGGATGATGTAAGTGTCGCATTTGCTCTGGGGGAAGGATTTGGAGATGCAAAAGAGGTGGGGCAGAGTGATTACAACACCTCAGTGGGGTCAGATTTGTGTGAAATGCTCTCGGGAATTAGTGATGGCCTTAGAGTGGCTGCCTAGAACTGAGGGTAGACAAGATAAAGAGAATAAAGTGGGTATTTATTAAAGGCTTTCAGTAGATATATCTGATTCCTTGAGAGGTTACCTAGAACAGAGTTAGACAGTAATAAAGGAATATTAATTAAATATTCCAGTACAAGAGCCTGACCATGGCTCTACCCAACAAGGACTCCAAGTCAGAAGTTTTCACACTTTTATAAGTTTTTTACATATTTCCATATTGGAGTTAATTGGCCAATTAGAGCTTCAGGTTATGAACTCCCATCCTCCCAGATTTCTCTCCTCAATTCCCTGTTGTTGATACTTTTTTGAGTCTGAAGCTTCAGCCATGTCCTTGATTCTCAAGATGAAAAAAGATTGTTTTGTCTGACTCCACTGTGAAAGAGAACTTGCTAACACTTTATGTAAATTCAGAGTTATACACCAATAGAGTAGTTTTAGCTTTCATATTTTCCAAATTCTCTAAAGGCATCACACTTTGGGCAGTCAGAAGCCTCCCAGGATGGACAATGGTCACAAGTTTTTCAGACAATTCTAAATTTGGTTCATTTATATATCAGGGGTTAATCCTCTAATTACAGCTTCAAGTTTGCTCCCTCTAATTCACTTTTGTTTATAATTTCCAGGGCCTGAAGCTTTAGGGTGTCCATGAATTTCAGGCCTAGAGGGGATTGTTTTATCTGACCAAAACGTGAAAACAGTTAACTGACATTCTATATGGAGTTAAGTTATACTCTAAAGCAGTACAGGATTTTAAAAAATACAAAAACTAAAATCCTAAGCCATTATTTGTGCTGAGGATGCTCAGAGGGCTGGGTGAGGTCATCCAGTCCACTTTTTTTTTCTACTCCAATTATACAAATTGTTCTTTTCTCCAAATCACCGAGACCTGACCCGACCCAACCCTCACTGTCCCCGATTCCCCTCTGCCAGGGCGGCTTTGAGTACAAGAGAGCCATTGTGGATTGCATCATCAGCATCATCGAGGAGAACCCCGAGAGCAAAGAATCAGGCCTGGCTCACCTGTGTGAGTTCATTGAGGACTGTGAACACACTGTCCTGGCCACCAAAATCCTGCACCTGCTGGGCAAGGAGGGCCCCAGGACCCCGGCGCCCTCCAAGTACATCCGCTTCATCTTCAACAGGGTGGTGCTGGAGAACGAGGCTGTCAGGGCTGGTGAGTGCAGATACAGGGTTGGAATTCTGGCTCCTTGGCCTTTTTTTTCTACCTGGAAGTGAAATTCAAGATGATTTTAGTAAGAGCAGGTTTTTATTTGGGGGTCTTCAGGGTGGTGCTGGAAAACGGGGCTGTGAGGGTTGGTGAGTGCAGCTCCAGGGGTATTTATATTGGGTTTTTATTTATATTGGGTTTTTATTTATATTGGGTTTTTATTTATATTGGGTTTTTATTTGGTGCTGGAGAATGAGGCTGTCAGGGCTGGTGAGTGCAGCTCCAGGGCTGGAATTTTGTCTCTTTGACATTTTTTCTCTGCCTGGAAGTGAAATTTAGGATGATTTTACTAGGTAATGTAAGAGTGGATTTTATTTGGGGGTCTTCAAGGTGGTGCTGGAGAACAAGACTGTGAGTGCAGCTCCAGGACTGGAATTCTGATTCATTGGCCTTTTTTCTCCACCTGGAAGTGAAATTCAACATGATTTTAGTAAGAGCAGGTTTTTATTTGAGGGCCTTCAAGGTGGTGCTGAAGACTTTGAGGGTTGGTGGGTGCAGCTCCAGGGGTATTTATATTGGGTTTTTATTTATATTGGGTTTTTATTTATATTGGGTTTTTATTTGGTGCTGGAGAACGAGGCTGTCAGGGCTGGTGAGTGCAGATACAGGGTTGGAATTCTGGCTCTTTGACATTTTTTCTCTAGCTGGAAGTGAAATTTGAGATGATTTTAGTAAGGAAGTAATAATGTAAGAGCAGGTTTTTATTTGGGGGCCTTCAAGTTGGTGCTGGAGAATGAGGCTGTGAGTGCAGCTCCAGGACTGGAATTCTGGCTCCTTGGCCTTTTTTCTCTAGCTGGAAGTGAAATATGAGATGATTTTAGTGAGGAGGTAATATAAGAGTGGGTTTATTTTGGTGGTGCTGGAGAACAAGGCTGTGAGGGTTGGTGAGTGCAGCTCCAATGCTGCAATTCTGATTCTTTGGCCTTTTTTCTCCACCTGGGAGTGAAATTTGAGATGATTTTAGTAAGAGCAGGTTTTTATTTGGGAGTCTTCAGGGTGGTGCTGGAGAATGAGGCTGTGAGTTCAGCTCCAAGGCTGCAATTCTGGCTCCTTGGCCTTTTTTATCTACCTGGAAGTGAAATTTGGGATGATTTTACTAGGTAATGTAAGAGTGGATTTTATTTGGGAGCCTTCAAGGTGGTGCTGGAGCACAAGACTGTGAGTGCAGCTCCAGGACTGGAATTGTGGCTCATTGGCCTTTTTTCTCCACCTGGAAATGAAATTCAAGATGATTTTAGTAAGGAGATATGTCTTGGTTTGGAAGACCAAAAAGTGTCTGCTAAGGAAGGCAGGAGCCTCTCTTGAACTGGAAAATATAAACCCCCTCCCTCTGAATTGTTATAATTTTGAAATTCAGGGGCTCTCAGGCAAAGATATGGGAATAACAGTTCTTTACTAGGAATATTAAAATAAAAATGCAATAGTACAAAAAATAAACCCCTGCCAGAGTCAGAACACGACCGTGTTGGCTCAGGGTGTTGTGTCAGCCCAAATAAATCCTCCTGCAGGGCCAGCTGTGGTTCTGGTGGAGCAATGATCCTGTAGGAGGGTGAAGTTTCCCTCTGAAGCTCCAGTGGGGCTGAGCTGGCTCTACTTTTCCTCTGGGAAGAAAGAAGAATTCAAAAAAAAACCCCATAAATAATTGATTGTTTCAAGGCCCTTTGAGTGCCTGCTGGAATTCAAGGTGTAACACACGAGGAGGGGACGTTGCTACTTCCCTGTTCTGTGTCACTGTCATGAGTTTGTACTTCCTGAAACAGCTTCCTCTATTTTCTGGGTGGGGATTTTCTCCAAGCTGAAATCTGATTATTTTAGAAAGGCAGCTCTGAGTGGTCACTGAGGGGTTTGAGCTCCCTGCAGAGCCTCTGGGTCACCACTGGAGGCTTGTGTGGAAAACAGATTGATTTTGAGTGGGAGCTGCTGCAAATGGCAGAGGGGCCAAATGCTGGAATATTCCACAGAGCTTCAACAAATTCTTGATGGAGAACTCCCTCAGAACAGATTTTTCAGAGCTGATCTCAATAATAAAACTATTTCCATGTGGAAATACAGGAACGGTTTAGTCTTTCCATATCTCTGGAACATGAAAAATCGCAAATTGAGGACTATGAGGACGTGTTTGTGCAGAACTTGTGCTCCTCTGACTCCTCCCTGTTCTCTCTGCAGCTGCTGTCAGTGCTCTGGCAAAATTTGGAGCCCAGAATGAGAATCTGCTCCCCAGCATCCTGGTGCTGCTGCAGAGGTGAGTGGTGACACATCAGCCAGGTCACAGCAGGCTGGGCTTTGCCCTGAGGGTGTCAATCCCAGCTTTGGGGGAGAGGGAAAAAGCTTCTCCCACCTTTTCTGCGTGGCTGGAGAAGGAAGGAAGGATCACAGGGAAGTGAAGGATGGGATTAGTCATCTCATCATCATCATCATCATCAAACAAGTGACGGTAATTTGGTCTGAGAACATTGCTCAGGGGGTAATAAATCAGATTTATTGACTTCTTTGGCTTGGAAGAACCTTATAACTCATCCAGTGCTGAAGGAAGGACTCCTTCCACTATTCCAGGTTGCTCCAAACCCCATCCAACCTAACCTGGGATCTCCCACAGCTTCCAAGGCCTCCCCATCCCCACAGACAGGAATTCCTTCCTCACATCCAACCTCAATCTCTTTCAGTTTAAAGTTGTTCCCCCTTGCCCCACATAAAAAATCACCCTCCCCTTACATTATGAGCATTTTTAACACTCCATGAAGCAAAAAAAATTTCCATCCAGGTGACTCATAAATAACATTTGTGTCTCCAGAGACATCACAAGTTTTTCTTGTTAAGACATACGGCATTAACAATTTAATTGAAATTAATTCAACTCCTATATCGTGCAAACACATTTTTTTTTTTGCACAATTTGAAGAGGGATCTCTTGACTGTCACTGCAATATCAAAGCCAATTTTGGCTGACTTTGTCCCCAAACAGGTGCATGATGGACAGTGATGATGAAGTTCGGGACAGGGCAACCTTCTACTTGAATGTCCTGCAGCAGAGACAGCTGGCCCTGAATGCTGCCTACATCTTTAATGGTCAGTGAGAGAGAAATAAAACCACTCAGAGCTCTTAATTCATATGTTTTTGTGGTGTTGGTACCTCCCTGCCAAGTGTTTGTGCTGAGAGTGGCAGATTATTTAATATAGATAAATATTTATAGCTATGTATCTATAGCTATATCTATATATAATCAGCTGTAATTTATAAAATTTATTGCAAATTATAATATATATATATATATATATATATATAATATATTTTATTTATTTGTTTGTTTATTTATAAATCTGTTCAAGCTGGGATCCAGGGGCAGCCACAGCTTCTCTGGGACTTCTAAATGATCTAAATCTGGGACTTCTAAATGATCTAAATCTGGGACTTCTAAATGATCTAAATCTGGGACTTCTAAATGATCTAAGTCTGGGACTTCTAAATGATCTAAATCTAGGAATTCTAAATGATCTAAATCTGGGAAGCATGGGCTGGGAAATGGAGCCAGGAGTATAATCTGGGCTTTTATTGGCACAAATTTCTTGGTTTTTGCTCCATCTTTTCCAATCCAAAACGAGGATGAGGGTTGGTTGTAAAACCATTTTATGTCTGTGATTGTTAATTCATGTGAGCAGAGGTTTTAATTCATCCATGCAAGATTTTTTTGTGAGTGAACTGCCTAAACTTGGCAGCTTTGTCTCATCTTCAGAGCAGCTTTTTTATTTCTACTTTGCCTGTTTTGTGTTTCCTTTGTATCAACAATACCTGGGGCAGTTCCAGCTCTTAAAAACTGAATTTTTCTGCTTTTTTCCTGTGCAGGGCTGACAGTTTCTGTTCCTGGGATGGAGAAAGCCCTGCAGCAGTACACCCTGGAGCCCTCAGAGAAACCCTTTGACATGAGAACAGTTCCCCTGGCCACAGCTCCCATCTTTGAGCAGAAAGCAGGTAATGGAATCCTCCCAGTTCCGTGGAAATGGGCTGGGGACGAGGCTCAGGGCCTTGGGGCTGCTCTTGTTCTGCTGGGCTCATCAGCAGGGGCAAGTCTGTGCAGAAATCAGGATTTATTGGTTCCCAGATTTTGGAAAAAAAGCCATTCCAGGAGTTGTCAGACATTTCCCTGGCCTTTTTCCATGTCCTTGCACAATTCTTGAGCATCTTCACTTAGCACAAACAACTTTGGGGTTCATTTTTTTTTTCTTCCTTCTCCTCCTTTAATTTTTTTTTTTTTGCTGTCTCTTCAGGGCTGAGTTTATTCCTCATAGCTCAGACTTATTTTCTCTGCTTTCAATTCAGTATTTCCACACTAAATATATATATATATATTTTTCAGTGTGTGAGGAGCCAGGCTGGCAGTGGTTTGCAGCAGAATGTGGGAAAAATATAGGGAATATAATAAATATAAGGAATATGATATAGAGGAAATACAATAAATAGAAGGAATAGGATATAGAGGAAATACAATAAATAGAAGGAATATAATATAGGGAATAGAAGGAATATAATATAGGGAATATAAGGAATAGAATGTGGGTAATATAAGGAATAGAATGTAGGGAAAATAATTAATAAGGAATATGATATAGGAAATATAATAAATATAAGGAATATAATATAGGGAAATATACTAAATAAAAGGAATATAATATAGGGGAAATATACTAAATATAAGGAATATAATATAAGGAAATATAATAAATAAAAGGAATATAATATAGGGAAACATAATAAATAGAAGGAATATAATATAGGGAAATATACTAAATATAAGGAATATAATATAGAGGAAATACAATAAATATAAGGAATAGAATGTAGGCAATATAAGGAGTAGAATCTGGGGAAAATAATGAATATAAGGAATAGAATGTAGGGAAATATAATAAATAGAAGGAATATGATATTGGGAATATACTAAATAGAAGGAATGTAATGTAGGGGAATATAATAAATAGAAGGAATAGAATGTAGGAGAAATATGATAAATATAAGGAATAAAATGTAGGGAAATATAATAAATATAAGGAAAATGATGTAAGGAATATTTAGTGGAGATTTAATGGCATTTAAACCTCCTGCATGGTTTAGTTGAGACTGAGCACAAAGTCTCTGCTCCTTTTTCTCCACAGAGATCACCCTGGTGAGCAGCAAACCTGAGAAAGTGGCTCCTTCACGCCAGGACATATTTCAAGGTAGGAGAGATCAGAGACTCTCCTGAACCCCAGGAGAGCTGCAGAGGGACTGGGGACAGGGACAGGACACAGGGAATGGATCCCACTGCCACAGGGCAGGGCTGGATGGGAGACTGGGAATTGGGAATTCCTGCCTGGGCTGGAATTGCCAGAGAATCCCTGGAATGTCCAAGGAAGGATTGGAGCCCCCTGGGATCATGGAATTGTCCCTGGAATGAGCTCTGAGGTCCCTTCCCACCCAAACTGCTCCTGGCATTCTGGGATTTGGGACACTCAGAATCCATCCCGAGGGGTTTGGATGGGAAATGGGGAGAGAAAAGAGAGGGAAAGGGAAGGGAGACCCTTCATGGATTCCTGAGATTCCAAGTGAAGCCCCTCAGTGCATTGATTTCTTGGAGAGGAGATGGATCCAATGTCAGGCTGGGAGAGCTGGGAATTGCCAGCCTGGAGAAGGGAAGGATCCAGGGAGAGCTTCCAGAACATTCCAGGGCCTAAAGGGGCTCCAGGAGAGCTGCAGGGGGACTGGGGACAAGGACACAGGGACAGGATGCAGGGAATTCCTGAGAAAGGAGAGATTTGGGTGGGATCTTGGGAACTGGGAATTCCTGCCTGGGCTGGAATTGGCAGAGCAGCTGTGGCTGCCCCTGGATCCCTGGAATGTCCAAGGCCAGGCTGGACAAGATTTGGGGACTGGAACCGAATTATCCTTAATATCCCTTCCAACCCAAACTACTCCGTGAGTCTCTGAAATATTGGGATGATCAGAACCTGCTCCTGTTGATCTCCTTTTCCTTTCCTGCACAGAACAACTGGCAGCCATCCCAGAATTCAAAGGCCTGGGTCCTTTGTTCAAGTCCTCAGAGCCAGTGCAGCTCACAGAGGCAGAGACAGAATATTTCGTTCGCTGCATCAAACACGTCTTCCCCAACCACATCGTTTTCCAGGTGAGCAAACCCACCTCCTTTCCCCAGAAACTCAGCACCATTTGGCATAAGAAATCTGCTGAGGATTTGAGGGGAAAACACTCTTGATGAGGAAGAATTTCCAAGTCTTTTTTTCCCTGTTTGCTGGTTCAGTTTGATTGCACGAACACCTTGAACGATCAGCTCCTGGAGAGGGTCACGGTGCAGATGGAACCATCGGATGGTTATGATGTGATTTGCTGCATCCCAGCTCCCAGCCTGCCCTACAACCAGCCTGGAATGTGCTACACCCTGGTCAGGATCCCCCAGGATGATCCCACTGCAGGTGAGAAATTGTGGCCCCAGGTGAGAAATTTTGGCCCCCCAAAAAAATCCCTTAAATTGAAGGGTTTGGGGAAGGCAAAGAGTTGGGGTGTGTTGGGGTCAAGTGTTGGGGTTGTTTGTGGGGTTTTGGTTCATCCCGAGGTGTTTGGCTGTTGGTTTTTTAATCTTCTTTTCTGTCAGAGTCAGGATTAAATGCTCAAGAGATGCAGTTTCATGTTTGGACTCAGATGTTTATTAATTCTTATTTTTGTTACAGTCTCACAATTGGTGAGTTCTGGCTGACAAAGTGAAAAATGGAGCTCTATCTCTTTCATTCCAAGGTCTTTTAATCACAAACTGTCCAATTATAAAATGACACCTAAATTATTTTTACTTTTAACCCAATAACCAACCACCCATGGTCTGCAATGATTTTTCTCTCCAATTACAAAATACCATCCAAACCCATGAAGAAGAAGGTGAAAAAAATTAATTTAACCAACACCTTAAATCCTCCATCTTGTTTTATATATATTACTATATTCTAAACCCTTAAACTCTGATTTTTCCATCACACAGTTCTATTCAAACTCCACACCCACAATCCCAGTGCTGTTATTTAATTTTGGGAGCCTTTTCCATGACCTCAGGTCAGTGCAGGGTTTTCTTGGGGGTCAGTGCCTGTCAGCACAGAAATCCTAAAATCCTCAATGCCCAGAGTTCAAACATTCAGGTTTTTGTTTTCTGTGTGTCACAAGTGCTGGTTTTTAGCAAAATAATTTTTATAAATAATCATTGGTGTTGGATGATGAAGAATGGGAGTGTTAAAGAGGTTTGCAGGGGATGCAGATAATGGAAATTTGGATTTATTCCCTGGAATCCATGAAAAGAAACACATTTAAAACCATGGGTGTTTGGTGGTGTTCAAGAACAGAACCAGCAAAAGGAAAATGAAAGTAGAATAAAAATATTCCTATTTTGAGGCTTTATTTTAATGGATGTGTTCAAAAACAGAACCAGCAAAAGGAAAATGCAGGTAGAATAAAAATATTCTTAATTTGAGGCTTTATTGGAATGTATGTGTTCAAGAACAGAATGAGCAAAAGGAAAATGCAGGTAGAATAAAAATATTCCTATTTTGAGGCTTTATTTTAATGAATGTGTTCAAAAACAGAATGAGCAAAAGGAAAATGAAAGTAGAATAAAAATATTCTTATTTTGAGGCTTTATTTTAATGAATGTGTTCAAAAACAGAATGAGCAAAAGGAAAATGAAAGTAGAATAAAAATATTCCTATTTTGAGGCTTTATTTTAATGAATGTGTTCAAGAACAGAATGAGCAAAAGGAAAATGAAAGTAGAATAAAAATATTCCTAATTTGAGGCTTTATCTTAATGAATGTGTTCAAAAACAGAACCAGCAAAAGGAAAATGCAGGTAGAATAAAAATATTCCTAATTTGAGGCTTTATCTTAATGAATGTGTTCAAAAACAGAACCAGCAAAAGGAAAATGCAGGTAGAATAAAAATATTCCTAATTTGAGGCTTTATCTTAATGGACTAATTAATTTTTTCTTCTCTTTAGAGCATCAGAAACTATAACAAAATATAAGAATGAGATTTTCTTGGACATAAAACTTCCCTTTCTTTTCTTAGTCTCACTTAAACACCTCTGGGTTTGCAGTTATTTAACGTGACTTATCAGTGGGGGAGTGGATTTTTTAAAGTTATTTTAATACCAGGGAAGATCAGAAATAATTTGAATTTATTGAACTGTGGGTTTGGATCACATTGTGGTGAAAAATCCTGGTGGGATTTTTCCTGGTGGATTTCACTGGCAGCATTTGGAATCAGTATTTTGTTATCTCTGAGATTCTCCTGAACTCCTCCTTTTTATTTTAAAATAAAAGGGAAAAATTATATTAAAAGTGTGTCCCAGACATATCTAATACTAATAATATTCCTGGGGCAAAACTGATGGATATTCCAGTCTGGTTTTGGGAAGAGAAGGCTCCAGCAGAGGAATTTTCCCCAATTATCCAGAATTTTTCTCTCTTTTTTTCAGTGACTTGCACCTTCAGCTGCACCATGAAGTTCACAGTGAGGGACTGTGACCCCAGCACGGGGGTGCCAGAGGAGGATGGGTATGAGGATGAGTATGTGGTGAGTCCAGGGTTTCTCATTAATTTGGGATAAATGTGGCCCTTGGGTCAAGTTTCCTCTCAATCTTGATATAATTCAATGTTTCCTCTCAATCCTGATATCTGCCTGAAACAGCAAAACTCTGTAAAATGTCGTTTTTAGATCTTTCCCCCAAAACCACGATTCTGTCAGAGTTTTAGTGGCCTGTGAGGTAGAATTTGTGGGGGCAGAGAGGAGGAAGGGGAAGGAATAACTTATTCATTGTCTGTTTTCAGAATTGTGTGTTCCCATTTCCACCCCAAATATTTGAAATTTTGTTAATTGTGTGCTCAGTGATTGGGATACAGGCAGAGTTCAGGAAGTGCTGGAGGAAATAAAGGCTCCTTTTAGAGCTGGGAGAGCTGGGAATGTTCCCCTGGAGAAGGGAAGGATCCAGGGAGAGCTTCCAGAACATTCCAGGGCCTCAAGGGGCTCCAGGAGAGCTGCAGAGGGACTGGGGACAGGGACAGGACACAGGGAATGGCTTCCCACTGCCACAGGGCAGGGCTGGATGGGAGATTGGGAACTGGGAATTCCTGCCTGGGCTGGAATTGCCAGAGAATCCCTGGAATGTCCAAGGAAGGATTGGAGCCCCCTGGGATCATGGAATTGTCCCTGGAATGAGCTCTGAGGTCCCTTCCCACCCAAACTGCTCCTGGGATTCTGGGATTTGGGACACTCACAATCCATCCCGAGGGGTTTGGATGGGAAATGGGGAGAGAAAAGAGAGGGAAAGGGAAGGGAGACCCTTCATGGATTCCTGAGATTCCAAGTGAAGCCCCTCAGTGCATTGATTTCTTGGAGAGGAGATGGATCCAATGTCAGGCTGGGAGAGCTGGGAATTGCCAGCCTGGAGAAGGGAAGGATCCAGGGAGAGCTTCCAGAACATTCCAGGGCCTCAAGGGGCTCCAGGAGAGCTGCAGAGGGACTGGGGACAGGGACAGGACACAGGGAATGGCTTCCCACTGGAAAAGAGGAATTTGGGAAGAAATTCCTGGCTGGGCTGGAATTGGCAGAGCAGCTGTGGCTGCCCCTGGATCCCTGGAATGTCCAAGGAAGGATTGGAGCTCCCTGGGACAGTGGGAGGTGTCCCTGAACATGGAATGAGGTTGGAACTTGATTATTTTAAAGATCCTTCCACCCTAGATTTCATGAACTCTGAGGAAATCTCTCCATGGAAGCCCAGGAGGGGCTGTAAAAGGCTTTGACTCATCAAGTCATGGCCTCATTTTCTGCTCTCCTTTTGATGCCGTGGGAAGGCTGAGCTGGAACAGAGATGGGGCAGAGCTGGAGAATAAAGTAGAGATTTATTGAAAGGTCTTTAGGATCCACCTTGGGCAGGACAAGAGCCTGACCAGGGCTACACCCAAAATGAACCCAAAATGGTCACAAAATGGGTTACAAAATCTTACATTTTTATAAGTTTTGGTCCATTTCCCTATTGGGGTTTAATTGTCCAATTCCAGCTCCAGGCTGTGAGGTCCCATCCTTCTTATTTCTCCCTCCAGCCCAGCCTTGTTTGTGCTTTTGGGCCTGAAAGTTGTTTTTTAGCAGGAAAAGGGTTTGTTTTGTGTCCCTGCTGTGTGCAGAGCTGAGTGACACTGACTGTGAGCTCAGAGCTGCCCCCCTGGGCACCACAGAACCTGAAATACATCAAAGCTCAAACTTAAGGCATCTTTTTAGTCTCTCAGATGTTTTGTGTAAATATTTTTAAGGTTTAGAGATGACCACCATCAATGCTACTTCCTCTCTTTTTAAAAGCTATTTTTATATGGTTCTCCTGGAATTAAAACCAGATTAAAAAAAAAAAAAAAAAAAAAAAAGGTGGGAAAAAGAAAAAAAAAAAAAAAAAGGGAGGAAAAACCCAACTAAAAAAATCTCAAAATGCTGTGGACTCTCTTTTTCCCTTTCCAAGGTGAGGATCATTTCCATAATGAAAATTTCCCTTATTTTATTTCTTTTTTCCCCTCCCAGTTGGAAGACTTGGAGGTGACAGTGTCTGATCATCTCCAGAAGGTTTTAAAGCCCAACTTTGCAGCTGCCTGGGAAGAGGTGGGAGATGACTTTGAGAAAGAAGAAACCTTTGCACTGAGTTCCATCAAAACCCTGGATGGTGAGAAAAATCCCTCATTTATTGACCTGCCACGCTGGGGGTTTTTTTAGTGTAATAAATAATTATCTGGAATAATTTTTTTTTCTTCAATCTCTGAATGCAGAAGCTGTCAATAACATCATCAAGTTCCTGGGCATGCAGCCCTGTGAGAGGTCAGATAAAGTGCCAGAAAACAAAAATTCTCACACTCTTTACTTGGCTGGTAAGTGTTCCTGCTGCTGAATTTCGTGTTTCCACATCCCCACAGATTTTTCTAAAGGAAGGGAAATTGCTCAGGAGATCCTGCTGTTATTTTGGGATGTTTTTTCTCTGTAGAAAGAGGTTTTTTTTTTTCTCTGAAGTGACCTGGTGTGTTGGATGCAGCTGGTCCTGACTTGGAGAGTTCTGTCTTGGAGAGAATCCCTGATTTGAGAATTTCCAAATAATTCAATCAAATAATTTCCAATAATTCAATCCCTTGTCTGAGTTTATCTCAGAAGGGCCACTCTGGGAGTGTCTTGTTCTCAAGTTCCTGTTGCTAAAGGCACATCCTGAGTTTGTCCTGCAGTTTCTTCCAGAATTATGGAATTGTTGAGGTTGGAAAAGCCCTCTGAGGTCATGGAGTCCAACCATTCCCAGCACTGCCAAGGCCACCCATGTCCCCAAATGTCACATCCACAGGGTTGTTAAATCCCTCCAGGGATGGGGACTCCACCACTCATTCCAATGCTTGACAACATTTTCCATGGAGGAATTTTCCCTAAAATCCAACCTGAGCCTCCCTGAGGCCGTTCCCTCTCCTCCTGTCCCTGTTCCCTGGGATTAGATCCCAAACCCCCCCCGGCTGTCCCCTCCTGTCAGGGACTTGTGCAGAGCCACAAGGTCCCCCCTGAGCCTCCTTTTCTCCAGGCTCAGCCCCTTCCCAGCTCCCTCAGCCCCTCCTGGGGCTCCAGACCCTTCCCAGCTCCCTCAGCCCCTCCTGGGGCTCCAGCCCCTTCCCCAGCTCCCTCAGCCCCTCCTGGGGCTCCAGACCCTTCCCCAGCTCCCTCAGCCCCTCCTGGGGCTCCAGACCCTTCCCTGGCCCTGCTGCAGCCCCTCCTGGTTCTCCAAACCCTTCCCAACTCCATTCCCTGGACACACTCCATCCCCTGCAGGTTTCTCCTGTTGGGAGCTGTCCCCAGGATCCCAGGGTGTCCCCCAGGGGACAATCCCTGCCCTGAGGCTGTGCCCAGGTGCCTCTTCCTCACCTGGGGTTCTCCAGCCACTCCCAACAACCCCCCCAGAGCCTTTCCCACCTTCCCAACCTGGAACATTCCACTGGGTTGGCACAACCTGGCTGAAGACAAAACCTGTGTTAATTCAGAAGAGGATCCAAAGTGACCTGTCCCCTGTTGCTGTGTCCCAGGTGTGTACAGAGGTGGCTGTGACGTGCTGGTCAGGTCCAGGCTGGCCCTTGGGGACGGTGTCACCATGCAGGTGACAGTGAGGAGCAAGGACGAGACGTCGGTCGATGTCATCTTGGCTTCTGTGGGCTGAGAGTTCCCAGCACTGCAATTCACTGGAATTCTTTTTTTTTTTTTTCTTTTTTTTTTTTTTTTTTTTTTTTTTGGTCCTTTGCATGTAGTTTTTATTCCTCAATTTGGGAAAAAAATCTGGTTTTGTATGATGTTCTATTTTAGTGGCTGGCTGGTACTGAGCCATTCCTGTGTGTGTGTGTCCCCCCTTCCCCTTCTTGTCATTTAACCATTTCTCACCTAATTTATGGCATCTCAACCAGGGAAGATGAAAGATGTCAGGAAACAGGAATCAGATATTATTTTTTTCTTTTTTTTTTTCTTTTTTTTTGTCAAAATTGCTTTTTATTAACAGAAAAATAAACACTGGTTCAGATGGTGGAATTCATACGAATTGCTGTTAATAAAATAGAAATTTTTTTTTTTTTTTTTTGTTCTAATTCTGGCTGCTCCAG
Source organism: Zosterops lateralis (assembly GCF_965231275.1). Classification (NCBI taxonomy): domain Eukaryota; kingdom Metazoa; phylum Chordata; class Aves; order Passeriformes; family Zosteropidae; genus Zosterops; species Zosterops lateralis. Next base: position 72,974,591 of record NC_139765.1, read on the forward strand.
TACAGGAAAAAAAATAGCCCATAATGGCTGTTTATTAACCAAAAACCCCCTTATTCCTAAAGGGATGCTATTAAACTCTCAACAGAAACAATTAAAAACCACCCCAAATCTACAATATTTTTTTTGTGACTGTCTCTCCTTCCACACAGAAAAATCAATGTACAGAGAGAGAGAGATTAAACTCCATCTCTTGAGGCAGATTCAATTCTCTGAGCTTTGTGTCAGGTAATAATCAAACCTCAGAACAGCCTTTTCCTGGCTTCAAACTGGGAAAAATCCCACATGGAAAACTGGGAAGGGAAGAGGAATTGAGAGATTTTGTGAGGGAACTTCTGTCTCTCCTTGCTGATCAAATTGTTATTTTTTTCCCAAGTCAGGTTGATGAAGAAAGTAAGAAATTCCAATTTAATGTGAATTTAAACCTCCCTCAATTTAAGCCGGGCAAGGAGGGGAGTGCAGGGCTGGAAGATCTACCAGCATCCTGCTTTTTCCCCTCATTTTTCCACTTCTCCAAGGATTTCACTCAGTTTGGCAGCCCAGGATGAAGACGTGAGCAGAAAAAAAATCAATTTTTTTTTTCCTGCCCCCCTAAACAAAGCCTGACTTTAAGCCAAGAGTGAGAAGTCGAGCTGCAGCAGCTCAGAAGGAGTTGATGAAGTTCAGGTAGGCATTGAGAAATCCTGTGGGATCCTCCAGCTGGGGGTAGTGGCTGATGTGATCATCCAGCACAGACACCGTGGACGTGGGAAGCACCTTCCTGGTGGGAAAGGAAAACAGAGCAAGGCTTTAAGCACAGCAATTCCTGCAGATTTAACCCTCTTGCACAGCCTATTTTTGGGATTAAAAAAAAGAAAAGCCTGGAGCAGCTCCAGCTGACCCATTCCAAGTTCAGGTGAATTTACTTCCTCAGGAAACAAATCTTCCCTGTGTGGTTTTAAAATTAATTTTGGGATTGACTCAAAATCTTAATTTTGGTGCCTAAAATGCAGAACCAATTTCCAAATTGCTGTGACTGAATCACCTGTGGCTGTGCAGGTGAGAGTGGGAATTAAAAACAACCTCCATGAGGATGGAATTGAAGGAACAGCCAGACAAAAATCTCCCTTGGAATGAAGCCCCAGTTGCACATTCCCACTTTTTGTCTTACCTGTAGAGCTGGAGGAACTCTGGGTGTGGATTCACAGGGTCCAGGGGCCCGTAGATGAGATGCACTGCAAGGGAAACACAGAAAAAGCTTTTATTTCCATCAATTAATGGATTCATTAATTAGAACATCCCCAAGGAGTGTTCCCTCCTCACACAAAGGCTTGGGAAGCTTCCAGTGGAGCACTGAACAAAACAACTCTGAATGGGCTTTGGCTGCTCTGCCCTGGGCTCAAGTTCAGCCTCCAGCTCCCAAATTTTCCCCTCCTTGCAACTTTTTGGGTTTGAAAAGCTCCACAACTTCTCTGGAGCAGCACTTGGAGAGCCAGCTGTGAACCAGGGAAGGATATCTCTGCTGAAAAAACAGGATTGGAGCTCGGAATAATGAGAGGCTGATGAGTGGAAGGAGCCTGGAAGTGAAGAGGGGCAATTCCCAAAAATCCTAAGCAGTAAAGGAATGGATTCCTACTCACATGGGACTGAGGTAGACATCAAAGCCCCAACCCAGCGCTCTCTGTGCTTCTTCCTCTGGTTTATGTACTGCAAAACACTGAAGGGAAAGGGGTTGTTATGCAGTGGATGCTGGAATTTGCTCCTGGAGCCAGGTGGGATCTGCATTTCCCATGGGAAAGCAGCAGAACATCATCATCATCATCATCACCATCATCCCTGGGCTCAGTGACTCTGTTCTCCCACTGGGGGAAGGGGAAACAAGGAGCTGAACTCAACCACCAGCCCAAGATCCTTCTAAAAGCCACCAGCTGGAAGAAATGTGTCCTTCCAAAATTCCCAAGCTGAAGATTTGGGATTGGGACTTCTAGGAATGGTCCAGAAGGTTCAAATGCAGAGGGAAATCTCTGCTGGGAAGGTCTGCTCAAATACCTGCCACAGACTGAGCTCCAAAACCTCCCCAAATCCAAACCTTTGAGTTCCAAAGGAAAAAAAATCTCCAGGTTCCACATCTCAGATCCAACTCCAACTTTGCCTCATCCCAGAGAATCCCTGCTCCAACATCACCCTCCCTCCTTGGGATGATATAGTGATCTTCCTTGGGATGTAATGTTGATCCCAGACTCCAAAAAAAGCAGCTGGAAGTTCTGGAGAGCCTGGCTGAGCTCTGGGAATCTTGGAGGAGGTGTGAAATGGAGGAATTCATGCTGAAGTACCTGTCCATAACGAGGTTTCCATCGTTGTTCCGCACTGCTGTCCACATATCCCAAAATTCTGCCTGGGAGGGCTGAGTGTAGGGTCCAAAAACTGCCCCAAGCCTGGGGAAATAAAAATGGAATTTGGAGAGACACAACAGCAGTGTTTAAAACTGCTTGATGGCAAAAAATTCCAGCACTTCCAGTTTCCACAGCAAAAACATCCCCAAGTAAGTGTTGGATGGCCTCAAAGGGCTTTTTTTGGGGGGGGGAAAAAGGGGTTTTAGCACTGCTAAAAATATAAAATATCTGGTAGTGCAGGGGTTTTGTTGCCTCTGAAATGTGTAATTGCAACCCTTGTGGGAGAGGAGGATTTCAGTGGTTTATTATTAAACTAAAATACTTGGCCAGTGTGGAGAGGGAATGGGCCAGAGGTCAATCCCACCTCTCTGGGGACAGGGCCAGGGGAGCTGCTCCCTGCCAAATCCCTGATTTATGGAATCATGGAATGGTTTGGGTTGGAAAGGAACTGAGGGATGGTTCACTCCCACCCCCTGACAGTGGACAGGGACACCTCCCACTGTCCCAGGCTGCTCCAAACCCCAATGTCCAGCCTGACCTTGGACACTTCCAGAGATCCAGGGGCAGCCACAGCTTCTCTGGGGATTCTATTCCAGGCTCTCCCCACCCTCCCAAGCCAAAAATTCCTTCTAATTCCTGCATTTCCCACTTGGTTCACAATCCTTATGGATTGTGCCCAACTCCCCCGAGACCCCACTCACCCTCCAGAGAAGAAGAAGAAGTTCATGAGGCGCAGGATGATGGGGGACAGCAGCCCCCCATCCTTGAGGAGCTTGGGAAGAAGGGGGGAAAAAAAAAAAAGGAGAGAGCACAACTCAACACCAGACACATGGATAAATCCATGGAGAGCTTTTCCCAGAGACTTAAAGGTGTCCATGGGGTGTTTATTTGGGATTTTGGGATTCAGCAGGACTAGAAAAGGGAGCAGCTCACCTTCTGGATGAGGCGGGGGTAGTGTGTTTCAGGAAAAATCCCTGCAAGGACATCAAAGAAAGGAGCTGTGAGGCTGGAAGTGTTTTGCCCCACAACTCCCAGTTTGTCTCTCTTTATGGTGCTGTGAAAGTGGCCCAGGGAGCCCCAGGATTGATGCTCCTGGTTAATTACAGCACCTTGATTGCAATCCTTGGGATTTGGGGGATGGGAGTTGGGAAGGCCAACTCATCCCGTGGATTCCCGTCCCATCCCATCCCATCCCATGAATTCCCATGTCATGGATTCCCATCCTGTGGATCCTCCTCCTGTGGATCCCCATCCCATGGCTCCCATCACATCGATTCCCATCCCATCCCATGGATCCCATCCCATGAATCCCATCACATCCCATGGATTCCCATCCCATGGATTCCCATCCCATGGATCTCCATCCTATGGATCCCCATCCTATGGATCTCATCCCATAGATCCACATTCCATCTCGTGGATTCCCATCCCATGGATTCCCATCCCATGGATCCCATCCCATAAATCCCCATCCCATCCCATGGATCCCATCCCATGGATTCCCATCCCATAGATCCACATTCCATGGATCCCCATCCCATTCCATGGATTCCCATCCCATGGATTCCATCCCATGGATCTCATCCTGTGGATCCCCATCCCACGGATTCCCATCCCATGGATTCCATCCCATGGATCTCATCCTGTAGATCCCCATCCCATGGATACCCATCCCATCCCATGGATCTCATCCCATGGATCCCATCACATCCCATTCCCATGGATCCCATCCCATGGATCCCATCCCATGGATCCCATCACATCCCATTCCCATGGATCCCATCCCATTCCCATGAATCCCCATCTCATGGATTCCCATCCCATTCCATCCCACGGATCCTCATCCCATAGATCCCCATCCCATAGATGCCCATCCCATCCCATCCCATCCCATCCCATCCCATGAATCCCCATCCCATGGATCCCATCCCATAGATCCCCATCCCATAGATGCCCATGCCATCCCATGGATCCCCATCCCACCCTGAGCAAACCTCACCTCCGTTGGATAAACAGAGGCTGTTGATCAGGATGCTCCCAGTTTTATTGTGCTCATACCTGGGGACAGCAGAGAAGAAGCTGAAACACAACCAAACCTCTCCGTGCTCCGAGCAGGAAATCAAATCCTGTGGGATCATCTCCATTCCCTTTGGGAACTGGAGACAGCTGGAATGCCCTCAGGCACAAGGAAAAGGAGATTCTGCACCAGATTCTGCTGGAAATCATTCTTGGTGGGGAGCACAGAGGGGCAGGAGGGGAGGCAGGGACCTGTGGAGCAGCTCCTGGGCCACCGTGTCCCCGTAGTCGTGGGACAGGAGGTTGATCCTCTGGTGCCTCAGCCCGAGGTGTTGCAGCAGCCCCTCCACGATGGTGGCCTGCTCGAAGATGGAGTAGCCATGGGGCCTCTGAAAAAGTGAGGAGAGGGGTCTCCAGTGAGAGCCTGAGCCAGCAGGAGCCCACAGATTCCAGGAGAAATTCCCCAAGGGAGGAGGAATGTGGAAATATGGGATGTGGAAAGGAGCAGCTTGTGAGCACCAATGTCTTGTAATGGCCACGAGGCCACGGGAGTGTTGTCTGTGCTCCAAAGGGGTCAAGGTGAGTTTTGGAGTCCCATCAAACCCAGTTGAAGGTCCACCACAAACCTCCCCTATCCCTCCCACTTATCCCTTTTCCAGAGGTAAATAGGAGGAAAAAAACCCCAAATTTTCTCCTGGATAGCAAAAACCAATTTTCCGGTGTGCTGAGCCGAAAGCAACCACGAAAATCCTCATCCCGGGGTACTCACAGGCTTGTCACTGAATCCAAATCCCAGGAAATCCAGGGCAATCACCCGGTGAAAACGCTGGGTCAGCCCTTCCCAGATCTGGGAAGAGGAGAAAGGCATGAAAAAAAGCATCCAGTGGGAGCAGAGGATGGAAACATCTGCAGTGGATGATGGATGTGTGTGCTCCTCTCCACCATCCCAGGAGAACATTCCAGCTCCAAAAAAACCAGCAGGAGGTCAAACTTTTCCCAATAAATAGCCAGACTATCCCCTCCCAGGAAAAAAAAAAAAAAAAAAAAAAAAAAAAAAAAAAAAAAAAAAAAAAAAAAAAAAAAAGCTAAGGAATTGTTGTGGTTGGAAAGAGCTTGGATTTCACTACTGGGAGAAGAACGAGGTGAAATCCTTGGTGGCACCTCCAGCAGAAATCAGGAATTCTCCTCTGGAGCACGGCCCAGCCTTGCTGTGCTGCCTGCTCATCCCCAGGAGATGAAATTCCTGGGATTTTGCTGTCACAATTCCAGCCCCTCACCTTGCTCCAGTCGTAGCTGGATGTTGGGAAGCCATGGAGAAGCACCACGACGTCCGAGCTGCCGACGGCGCCGCTGGAATCTGCGGGGAGAAGCTCAGGGTCGGCTTTTCCCAAAATCCCTCCCTTCTAATGGGAATTGCTGCTCATCCCACTGGGAATCCACCTCTCCCTCTGCTCCCTAAAACCAAGGATGGGTTTGATTCCCACTGCAGCTTCTCTTGGGAAATCTGAGCAGCTCCGTGATCAATCCAGGGATTTAATTAACCCAAATTAACTCCAGCAGCCTCTGTGCTGCTGCAAAAAGGGTTCCCAGTGCCTTTTTTTCCATCCATCAGAAGCTCTTGGGATCCTTCCCACCAAGGTACAAGAACCAACTTTCCCCTGTGAAATGTCCTGATCCATCCCAAAACCTTCTGATCCCAGGATGGCAAAAACTGGGAGGGATTTGTCACCCCCTTGGCCAGTTTTAGGAATGTCCCCACCCAGGGGTGGCTCTGTCACCTCTGTAGAAGATGTTGAGGTCCTTGTAGGTGAAGAAGCTCCCAGAGGATTTCCAGGAGCGGAGAGCCGGGGAAGGCTGGGGGGGTGGGAGGTGCAGGTAGACGGCGAGGAGGGGCACGCCCAGCAGCCCCACCTGCAGCCACCACTCCTTCATCCTGCGGGGCACACGGGTCGTTCCGGGATTGCTGCGTTCCCATGGAGCTCCCCGGGTCCCCAGAACCCACCTGCATGTCCTCAGAACTCTCCCATTCCCAGAACCCACCTCCACATCCCCAAAACTCCCCCATTCCTATAATTCCTTTGCATGTCCCCAAAATTCCCCCATCCCCAGAACCCACCTCCATGTCTCAGACTCTCCCATTCCCAAAACCCACCTCCATGTCCTCAAAATTCCTCCATTCCTATAATCCCTTTTCCATGTCCCCAAAACTGTCTCATTCTCAGAATCTCCACGTCCCTAAAACTCCCCCATTCCCCAGAACCCACCTCCATGTCCTCAGAACTCCCTCATTCCCAAAAACCACCTCTATATCCCCAAACCCCCCCCCTTTCCTATAACCTCTTTCCAGGTCCCCAAAATTGCCCCATTCACAGAATCTGCATGTCCCCAAAACTCCCCCATTCCTATAATTCCTTTCCTTGTCCCCAAAATTCCCCCATTTCCAGAAACCCCTTTCCATCCCCAAAATTCCCCCATTCCCAAAACCCACCTCCATGTCCCCAAAACTCCCCAATTCCCAAAACCCACCTTCACATCCCCAAAACTCCCCCATTCCTATAACCCACCTCCATGTCCTCAAAATTCCCCCAGTCCCAAAAACCACATCCATATCCCCAAAACTCCCCTATTCCTATAACCCCTTTCCATGTCCCCAAAACTCCCCCATTCCTATAACCCCTCTCCATATCCCCAAAACTCCCCTGTTCCTATAATCCCTTTCCATGTCCCCAAAATTCCCCCATTCCCAGAAACCACATCCATGTCCCCAAAACTCCCCCATTCCTATAACTCACCTCCATGTCCCCAAAACTCCCCAATTCCCAAAACCCACCTTCACATCCCCAAAACTCCCCCATTCCTATAACCTCTTTCCATGTCCCCAAAACTCCCCCATTCCTATAACCCCTTTCCATGTCCTCAAAACTCCCCAATTCCCAGAACCCAGGGTTTGGGGTCTGAGAGGGAACATGGGTCTTATTTGGGGTCTGAGGGAGAACAAGGATCCTCTTTGGGGTTCAAAGGGGATTGTGGGACCATTTGGGATTTGAGGGGGAATGAGGATCGTCTTTGGGGTTTGAGGGGAATTGTGGGGCCATTTGGGATTTGAGGGAGAAGGAACATGGGGTCATTGGGAGGCTGAGTGGGGTTGTGGATCCATTTGGAGTCTGAAGGAGGGTTGTGGACTCATGGGGTTCTTGTGGGGGGCATGACCCCACTAAGGGGTCACTGGGGGGGTTTGAGGGGTCATGGGGTCATTCAGGGGGTTCAGTGGGGCCATGGGGTCACTGGGGGGGGGTCAGGGGTTATGGGATCACTAGGGGGGGGTCATTAGGGGGGTTCAGTGGGGCCATGGGGTCACTGGGGGGGTTTGAGGGGTTATGGGATCACTGGGGGGGGTCATTAGGGGGGTTCAGTGGGGCCATGGGGTCACTGGGGGGGAGGTCAGGGGTTATGGGATCACTAGGGGGGGGTCATTAGGGGGGTTCGGTGGGGCCATGGGGTCACTGGGGGGGGGCGGGGTCAGGGGCTTATTGGGGTCTGGGAGCTCACGACCCCAACGCGGTTCAGGGAGCCAATGGCAGTCAAGGGGAGGGGACACACCCACTAAGAGGACACACCCATCAAAGCCACGCCCACAAGCCACACCCACCATAAACCCCGCCCACAAACCAAGTCCCGGGACCCCCCCTCCCCTCTCTGAGCGCGGGACGGGGTGGGCGGGGCCTCCGCGCGCGCTCCCGGCGGAGGGAGGGGGCGTGTCCATGGGCGTGGCCTCGGGGGCGCGCGCCGCTCTCACCTGCGCTCAGGCGCTGCCGCGGGCGCGCGCCGCCATCGCGCTCTCCCGGAGGGGCGTGGCTTCCGTCCCGCGCATGCGCATCTTTCCTCTTTCCCCTTCCCCGCCGCTTCCCGCCCGCCGCGTCCCTCCCGTTGCCGGGGCGACGCGCGCGCTGCCCGCTCTGCCGCTTCTGATTGGCCGAGGGCGAGGCGGGCGGCCAATAGCGGCGGGCGTAGTTGCGGGGTGGGCGGGAGGCGGGAGCGTGAGGGGACGGGCGGAGCGGGCGGAACGGCGCTGAGGGGCGATGTCGGCTTGGGGCGGATTCGGAGACCCTCAGGTGTCCTGAAGGGTTTTTTCCTTCTCGAAACTGTCCGGGTGGGGAGGGGGGACACGGGGGAAGGGCGAGGGAGGTGGGTCGTGCGGTTCCCGGAGCGGCGTGGGGAGAAAACGGGAGAAATTCGCCTTTTGAAAGGCTTTTAAATCAATGGGGTTTGATACCGGGATGGGGATTCAGGAAACTCTCCTTCATTTTTCTGCCTCTTAAACCCATTGAAATCGCGTTTTCTCTTCATTTTTTCTGCCTTATTTTATTTTATTTTATTTTATTTATTTTGGCTTCTCATTCTTTCCGTTTGGGAAGCAGCTCCTAAACCGACGCATCCCCTCGAATCCCAAGTACCAACATATAAAAACTCGTCTGGACACTGGTAAGTGAAATTATTGTGGGCTAAAACCACACAAAAATGAGTGTAGGATGACAGAAAAAAATATAATTAATATCTTAATTATCTCTGCCCTGAGCTAATTCACCCCAACCCTTATTGTGGTTATGATTTGTCTCATCAAATGTTTGCAGCTTATAAAAAAATTCCTATTTAAAATTTTCCTTCAAAGCTGAAATTTAAACAAGCAGGAGCTGTACAGATTTTAAATTGGATACAGATTTAAAATACATATTTTTTATATATATTTAATGTATTTTTGTGTGTTTATCTTCACACACTACCCTGAAAATTGAGATTAAATGCTCTGGGTGTAAACAACCACCTGTTTAAAGCTTTTGTTGTCTTTAAACTTGTTTATTTTTCTTCTCCTCTTCTTTTTTAAAGAAGAATTTGGGGTTTAAATGGGTTTTAACTGGGTCAGGCTCTTTTGTGGTGAAATTACTGGAATTTCTGTCTTTATCTTGTCCAGAGTGTGATAATTATTTGGGGGGGTTTATTTTGTTTATTAAAGCAGCTGCATTTTATCCAGTAACACAATCTTGTTGTATCCTCATCAAAATATTGAGAAAGGAGCAGCAAATCCTTGGATTTTTCTGTTTAATTCTACTTTATTTGATTAAAAAAAGAGGAAAATTGTGGCATTTTTGTACCTTTTATTGTCACTGTGGAGGAGAATCTACAAACAAAGAGCTGTTTCCTTAGGGCAATTAAAATTGAAGCTTTAATGAGTCTGAATAAAACCCCTAATAAATAAATAATTGTAATAAATTGATTTATTTTGTTGTTGTTTTTACAGGAAATAGTTTGTCAAGGTACATGGAAAAACTGGAAGAGATCAAAAGGAGTGAGTACCTGGCCTTGGGTTAAAAATAAATTGTTTCAAAACTCAAAAGAGCAGGAGGTGAATTCCAGGGAGTTTTTTATTTTGCAAATCTCCACGGATTGAATTTAAAAATCCCAGCAGGAATCTTCCAGATCCTTCTTGGTGCAGTTTTTTTTAAAATTGGATTTTGGTTTTGAAAGTTCTCTGAGTTAAGAAATCCAGGCTGGGCTCATCTGGGAAGATTTATGGGTCATTTCTGAGGCTTTATTTCACTTTTTGGTCACAATTTAAGCTCTTTTATCTTTATATTATTTAAATTCCTATCAAAATATTCCAAGACAGGAATAAAACCCACAAGCTCATTCCTTGTGTTTCCATTGATTTCACCAGCACTAAACACTGACATTTTGAATTCTTTATGATGTTCAAGCTGATTAAAAGGCTGAATTTTTTTTTTTGTTACTTGTTTTTATTTCTCTATTTTATTTCTCTATTTTCTATTTTTATTATTATTTTTTATTTCTCTATTTTCCCACCAAAACCAGCCTTTTCAAACATTTTTTTCCCAATAAAACCATTGATTTATGAGATTATTCTCACATAAAGAGCCAGGAAAAAACACAACAAACTCTTCAACCTCAAAGCTCCATTTATGAATGTGAAAAAAAAAAAAAACTGAATTAAACTGAAACCTCCATTAATTAGGATTTGAAAGATTCAGGTTTAATTCTCAGCCTCAATTTTGTGAAGGAGCTCAGGGGAATTTATTTGTGCAAAACGAGCTTTTGTTTGTTTGGGGTTTTTTTTTTTCAAAACACTGAATGTCTGTTGGGAAAAAAAAAATCAAAAGAGAAACGAGCTGGAGCTTTCCAAAAACCACTCAGTTGACTGAGATTTCAATGCTGGACACTTTTCAGTGCTTTTTTTTTTTTATTTGTGCTGAAAAAAAAAAAAAAGCTGATTTTGTTTAGTGCAGGTTCCCAAATCTCCCCGCGGATCTGTTTTCGTGCTGCTCTTTTATTCCCTTTCCTTTTGTTGTTGTTGTTGTTGTTGTGTGTTTTGGAGGGAACTTTCTCCCTCTTGTCCAGGCTGAATGGCCACGTTGTGTTCCCAGGGAGTGGAGGAACCTTTTCCCCTTGGTTTTCTCAGGGATAAATGACACCTTTTGGATGGAGATTGAAATCCCCAGCACAGGCACCTCTCTGTCCCTTTACGTAACCCGAGAGACAGAGATTTAAATCCACCCCTTGAAAACAAAAATAAATTAAAGAGCTGCAACCCCACCACGGCTCCATCCTTTGGAGGATTGGCTTGAGGACACACAGGTCTCTTCCTTCTCTCTCTTGCTCTTGTTTTCCTCCTTTCCAAAGCCTTGAGGAGAAAAATCCTTGGAAAACAGACTCATCCCAAGCAAAACCATGTCAGGAAATGCCAATGGATCCTCCAGGACCGGACCTGGTACGTGGGGTCACCTTTTTTTGGAGCTGGGAGCAGCAATTCTGAGCCCTCTGGGAAGGTATTTCGGGTGGCAAAGACAAGATCTAGGCTTTTTTTGGGAGATAAATTCTTTATTTGAGGTGGGAAGGAGCCACCCAGGAGCTGCAGTGTTTGACAAAGGTTCTGCTTTGCTGTTTTTATCCATCCAGCTCTTCCCAAGCTTTGCTGCTTTGATTTCTCCCTTCTAAATGAAGTTTATTTGCCATGGCAGAAAGGCTCTTTTTTGGCCTTGGTTGGGTAATTTTAATCCTTGAGCAGATGAGAAGGGAAATAATTACAGGAGATAATTGTTGGGTTTTGTTTTGGGTTTTTTTGGTGGTGGTTTTGTTGTTGTTGTTGTTTATTTGTTTGAGAGTTTTGGGGGATTTTTTAGGGGGTTTTTTTTGAGGTTTTTTTTAGGATATAACAACCTCAGCTTGAGGCTTGAAACCAGGTGGTTTTGCAAGAACCAGGAGGGTCCTTTCCCAGTTAATTGACATCCTGAAATCCAATTTCTGCATCCCCTCATCCTCCAAAATCCACTTTCTGCACCTCCTGTGGTTTGGATGTGCAGTGGAGATTTTGGGAGGACTCTTTTTTTTTTTTTTTTTTTTTTTTTTTTTTTTTTTTTTTTTTTCCTACGACAATTTGTGAGGAGCAAAGAGGTGCTTGTTTTGCAGCTCGATCAAAATTATTTAGGGTAAGAATTTAGAGATTTGGGAACTCTGAATGTCTTGGGAAGAGATCTCAGCAAAGAGGTCCTTGTTTTTCAGCCTGATGAAAATTATTTAGGGTAGGAATTTAGGAATTTGGGAACTCTAAATGTGTTGGGAAGAGATCTCAGCAAAGAGGTGCTTGTTTTGCAGCCTGATCAAAATTATTTGGGGTAAGAATTTAGGGATTTAGGAACTCTGAATGTGTTGGGAAGAGATCTCAGCCTCCAGCCTAATTTGTGAATTTCCATAAGGGAATTTTTTTAGGGATTTTTTTTTTTTTTGTTGTGGCTGCAGGAATGAGCACAGGAGCCCTTCCCCCTCATCTCCTCCAGGCTACTGGAGCATCCAGCAGATGGTTTTAGGGGATTTAGAATCCTGTAACTGAGTGGATTTACCAAAGATCCTGCTCTCCATTGTCAGCCCTGCCTTTCCCAAAGGACAAAGCTCCCTTTGCTCCCCAGGACAGGTTATTCCATGTCGAGATGTTCCTACTGATACCCCTCAGTGCCTTCTCTTTCCTCCTGCTCACACCTTTTGTTTCACTCCAGGAGGTTTTTCCCTTTCCTCTGCAGGATCTGGCTGGGCTCAGACTCCCCACCTTGGCTCTCTTGGGAATCTCTGCTCTGGATTTTTGCCAACATCCCTGCTCAGTTTTCTTCCTCCCCTAAGCCTTGTCTTGAGGATTAACATTCAATTAGTCCAGTTTCTTGTGTTAATTACCCATTAAGACTCAATTAGTCCAGTTTCTTGTGTCACTTGTCCTGATCCGTGTCAGCAAATGGAAGAAATTAGAATTTAATTGTCAGATCAATTATAAAATCTTGGATTTTTAAAAATTAAAATAAAACCTGAGTGTTTAGCTTGGTATTTGCAAAGACACGATGCCCCATGCTCTGATTCTGATAATACACAGAAAACATAGATTTTGATTCTGTTGTAATTTACACAAATTAAAAATTCAGGTGAATGAATCTTTTGGTTTAAGGAGCTTTGTGACTCCAAAGAACAGCAGGAAAAAGAGAAAATTCCTGAATTTCTTCCTGCTCCAGCACCATGGAAAACATCAATTCATATTTGAGTCTAAAAGCAACTAAATCTGCCTCTTCCACTTCATCATAACTGGACAAGATCTCTCTTTATAACTGATAATAATTAAAATCTCTCTTTATAACTGGTATTAATTAAAATCTGTCGTTATAACTGCTATTAATTAAACCTTCTCTTCACAACTGGCATTTCACAAACTCTCCTTCAGCACAATCCTGCTCTGAATTCCTTCCTGGCTGCAGAAGAATCTTGGAGAAAAACTGGGATTAAACCATGACCTGGTGCCTAAAAAAAAAAAACCAAAAACTGGGAATGAGCTGAAAATTTAATTTGTCGTTTTTTGTTTTTTGTTTTTTGAAGATTACAGGTACAGAAAGGATGAGCTGTTTAAAAGGCTGAAGGTGACAACTTTTGCTCAATTGGTAAGTACAGATCCCTCTCTGACCCTCCAAAATCTTTTAAGAGCTGCATTTTTCCCTTTAGAATAAAAAAATTCCTCTGTAATTATTTAGTTTTAGTTGTAATTATTCTGTCTTGGCTTCTTCCTTCAAATAATTCATTCCCAATGTGGCCTTTTAATTACAAATCAAAGCTTGTGGTGGCTCCATCTTTGAAATTTAATCCTTATTTTATTTGTCCATTATCCTTAAAAGGATCTTCGAGCGTTTTGCAAAAGAAAAAACAGCACCTAAATCTGAGTTTTGTGTCTGAAAATTCAGATTTAATGCAGAAAGTGGACAAGTTGGGAGTTCAAGGCTTTCTGTGCTTTATTTTATTTTATTTAAAAGCAGTGAATCATAATATTTAAAGAAGTGAAATTTGATCAGGAAATAAAAAGGTGAGGGGTGCTGGTACAAAAAAAGCCTGCTTCAAATTAGAGGAAAAAAAATCAAATTATCTTCTCAGGAGAGAAGGAAAAGGAAGGTTAAACTTGGAGATGTTGAAGAGTGGGATTCTGCAGACTTGGGATTTTTATTTTTATTTTTTCCCTGGATTGTTTTTCCTTGAGCTGATCCCTGCTGTGGAGGATCAGGGTCTGTGATCTGTGATTTTTGTGCCCTGCAGGTTCTCCAGGTGGCCTCTCTGTCCAATGAAACCTTAGAAGTGACAAATGAGGAGCTGCACAAGCTGCAAGGTGGGGGAAAAAGGGGAGAAAATTCCCAAAAAATGGGACAGAGCAGCAGGAAAAGGTGGGAAAAGACAACACTGAGGGCAGGGACAAAGAGGAAGAGCTGAGGGAAAATAAAACTTCAATTACCTGCAGCAATTCCAGGCTGGGAATAGAAACACTCCTAAAAGGGTTTGCAAGTAGGAAAGGAACATAATCCACATCAAAAATTCTATTTTATTGACTTTTTAAAATGAGATCTCAAGCAAAAAAAAAAAAAAATAGATCTGTTGGCTCTTTATTATTTTAAATAAGAGGTTGTGTGAGTAAATTCTCCCGGTTAAGAGGATGAAGATAAAGCTGTCACACTTTTCTCTCCAGGAATAGAAACTGCCCTTAAAAGCTGCTTGTTTATCTCCTCCTGCAGCTCCTGAACTGCTGTTCTTGTCCCCCAGGTGCTGCTGATGGTGCAGGGGATGATGCAGGAGGGACAAATGGCAAAGGGAGCCCTGAGGGTTCTCCCAGCTCAGTCCTGTTCCTCAACAACTCGGGAGGAGGAGAATCCCATCGCTCCACCCTGCAGAGGTGCCTCACTGAAACAGCATTTTCCTTCCTGAAGATGATGATTTGAGCCTGGCTAAAGCTGGTTTTAAATCGTTGCTGAGTGGTTTCGTGCTGTATTTTTCATTAAAGTTGGGTTTTGTAGGGGAGAGGGGAAAAGATTTGGCAGGATTTACCTGTTGGGATGGGTTTGGGGTGATTGTTGTCACTTGTGTGACAAGAAAATCTGTGGGTTTGGGATTTTATTCAGGCCATCACATTCCAGAATTTTGGGGATAACACAGTTGTGTGTATTCCTCTTGGTGATGTTTTTGTGTGGATATGGAGGGAATGGCTTCAAAGTGACACTGGGATAGTGGGAAGGAATTTCTGCCTGGGCTGGAATTGCCAGAGAATCCCTGGAATGTCCAAGGAAGGATTGGAGCCCCCTGGGATCATGGAATTGTCCCTGGAATGAGCTCTGAGGTCCCTTCCCACCCAAACTGCTCCTGGGATTCTGGGATTTGGGACACTCCGAATCCATCCCGAGGGGTTTGGATGGGAAATGGGGAGAGAAAAGAGAGGGAAAGGGAAGGGAGACCCTTCATGGATTCCTGAGATTCCAAGTGAAGCCCCTCAGTGCATTGATTTCTTGGAGAGGAGATGGATCCAATGTCAGGCTGGGAGAGCTGGGAATTGCCAGCCTGGAGAAGGGAAGGATCCAGGGAGAGCTTCCAGAACATTCCAGAGCCCAAAGGGGCTCCAGGAGAGCTGCAGAGGGACTGGGGACAGGGACAGGACACAGGGAATGGCTTCCCACTGCCACAGGGCAGGGCTGGATGGGAGATTGGGAATTGGGAATTCCTGCCTGGGCTGGAATTGCCAGAGAATCCCTGGAATGTCCAAGGTGAGGCTGGACAAGGCTTGGGACTGGAACTGAATTATCCTTCATGTCCCTTCCAACCCAAACTCTTCTGGGATTGGGAATAATTCCAACCCCACCTTCCCTCCACATTCCCCATGTGAAGGAATCCCAGGTTGATCCTGGAAGAGGAGGAATCTTTATCCCAGCTCTTCCCCAACCTCAGAACTGCTGGAAAGACCCTTCAGCATCCCTTTAACCCCCTGTTTGTTCCCTTTGCAGTGTGATCAGTGGGGTTGGAGAGCTGGACGTGGAGAAGGATTCCCCAAAGGAAGAAGATCCCCAAGCCAAGGAGAGACCTTACCCCGACTGCCCCTTCCTGCTGCTGGACGTGCGCGACCGCGACGCCTACGAGCAGTGCCACATCGTGGGAGGTCAGCAGCCTCACACTTCCTCTTTTCTGTGCCAGAGTTAGCATGAATAATACACAGGAAACACACATTTTGAGTTTGGACTCAGTTGTTTATTATATCTTCCCTATTTACAGCCTCACAAGTGGTGAGCTTAACTAATAAGTTAGAAAAACGAGGTAAAATAGTCCTTTAAACTCTTTCTAAGGTTATTTAAGCAGCAGTGCCACATCTTGGGATGTGAGCAGCTCTTACAGTCCTGGTTTCTTTTTTCTTTGCCAAGGTTAGCATGAATAATACACAGAAAACACAGATTTTGAGTTTGGACTCAGTTGTTTATTATATCTTCCCTATTTACAGTGTTTATAGACTCGCAAATCATGAGCTTAATTAGTAAGTTAAAAAAATGAGGTAAAATAGAATCCTTCAAACTCTTTCTAAGGTTATTTAAGTGATAATCCCTCAATAACAAGGTGACACCTCTATTATTTATGGTTTTGACCCAATAATGACCATTTAAAGCCCACAATGCAGATCTTTTTCACTCAGTTACAGAAAACCACCCAAACCCATGAAGAAGAAGGTGAAGAAGGACTCAGACAATGCCCCAGGCCCTCTGTCTTGGCTCACACGCATTATTATATACTAAAATCTAAGTTTTTCACCTTTAGAACCATGAATCCCTATACAAACGATTTTTCCCTCTTTATTTCCCCTCCTGCAGCTCATTTGCAATGTCATCTAGAACCATGAATCCATATAAAAACAATTTTTCCCTCTTTATTTTCCCTTCTGCAGTTCATTTAAACGTTTTTGAGAACCATGAATCCTTACACAAACAAATTTTCCTTCTTTTTTTCCCCTCCTGCAGCTCATTCCTACCCCATTGCCACCTTGTCCAGAACCATGAATCCCTACACAAATGATATTCTGGAATATGTATCCTTTCCATGGAAACATTGTGGGGGGATGTTGGTGAAGGCTCTCAAAAAAATCAACTGGAGCTTATCCAAGCAAAATTAGAGACCTCAAAAAAAAAAAAACAAAAAAAAAAAAACAGGTGCCATTCCCAGTTTTCAAGCAATCCTGGATCCACTGGGAATTCAGCCAAGCCTCAACCAGAGAATTCTACAGGGGAAAACATTCCTGCAAGCCAAATACAGAATCTTTCCCCTCTCCAATCCTATTTATTGGTCTCTTTTTCTTCCTAAAAATATTTCAACATCCCTTTAAGCCTCAGCAGTGGCTCCTTAACAATCCCCACGGCAGAAAAACGCGCACGGGAAAATCATCATCGTGTACGACAACGACGAGCGCCTGGCGAGCCAGGCAGCCACCACCATGTGTGAGAGGGGCTTCGAGAACCTCTTCATGTTATCTGGGGGTAGGTGGGGCTGGGAGAGCTCCCCCCAGAGCTCCTGGGGAAAGGGAGAGTGTGGGGAGCAATTTGGTGGGAGCTGGAGGTGGGAAAGATGTGGCTGGTGGGATTGTGGGGTGGTTTGGGTTGGTGGGAAAATGAAGGGTCATCCAATTCCAAGCCCTCCCAAATCCCAGGGTGTTCCAATCTCTCCAGCTTCACCTTGGGCATTCCAGGGATCCAGGGATTCTCTGGCAATTCCAGCCCAGGCAGGAATTCCTTCCCAAGATCCCACCCAAATCTCCCCTTTTCTAATCCGAAGCCATTCCCTGTGTCCTGTCCCTGTCCCCAGTCCCTCTGCAGCTCTCCTGGAGCCCCTTGAGGCCCTGGAATGTTCTGGAAGCTCTCCCTGGATCCTTCCCTTCTCCAGGCTGGCAATTCCCAGCTCTCCCAGCCTGACATTGGATCCATCTCCTCTCCAAGAAATCAAGGGACTGAGGGGCTTCACTTGGAATCTCAGGAATCCATGAAGGGTCTCCCTTCCCTTTCCCTCTCTTTTCTCTCCCCATTTCCCATCCAAACCCCTCGGGATGGATTCGGAGTGTCCCAAATCCCAGAATCCCAGGAGCAGTTTGGGTGGGAAGGGACCTCAGAGCTCATTCCAGGGACAATTCCATGATCCCAGGGAGCTCCAATTCTTCCTTGGACATTCCAGGGATCCAGGGATTCTCTGGGAATTCCCAATTCCCAAGATCCCACCCAAATTCCCCATTTCCAATCTGAAGCCATTCCCTGTGTCCTGTCCCTGTCCCCAGTCCCTCTGCAGCTCTCCTGGAGCCCCTTGAGGCCCTGGAATGTTCTGGAAGTTCTCCCTGGATCCTTCCCTTCTCCAGGGGAACATTCCCAGCTCTCCCAGCCTGGATCCCTGGGAACTGAGGGGCTCCTCTGGACTCTCTCCAGCAGCTCCAGGTCCTGCTGCTGTTGTCCCCAGAGTTGAACTCCATGTGGGATCTCACAGAATTCCCCCTTCTCCTGCTGCCCACATTTCTCCATCCAAACTTTCTGAACCTCCAGCTCCATGAATCCCTCAGGAATGCTCCCTGCTGTCCCATCCAGCTGGGATAACAGATGTTCTCTGTGTCCCTGCAGGCCTCAAGGTCCTTGCCCAGAAGATCCCCGAGGGGTTGATCACCGGAACACTCCCCGTGTCCTGCCAGGTCACAGCTCCCACAGGAACCACACGGAGAAAAAACATTCCCAGGTTGCCCCCCACACGCGCAGAGAACAAATGGAGGTTTTCTGCTGATGATCTGCAGAAATTAAAGCATTACCTGGCTGAGGAGCAAGTTCCTTCAGACCCTGCCAGTAAGACTCCAGAATATGTTGCAACCTCATCATGAAATAATTGGGTGGGAGGACCTTAAATCCTTCCCACCATGGGCACCTTCCCCTATCCCAGATTGTTCCAAGCCCACATCCAACCTGGACACATCCAGGGGGAAGCCACAACTTGTGGACAGCCAATTTCTGATTTGGGGTTGTCAGAATATGTTGCAGCCTCATCATTAAATAATTGGGTGGGAGGACCTTAAATCCATCCCACCATGAGCACCTTCCCCTATCCCAGATTGCTCCAAGCCCATCCAACCTGGACACATCCAGGAAGGAGCCACAACTTGTGGACAACCAATTTCTGATTTGAGTTTGGTTTTTTTTCCCCCCAGGCCGCCTTTCCCGAGGTGTCTCTGGCCACGACTCCAAACTCTCATCCGTGAGGAGCAACCCCAGCCTCCCCAGCCCTGCCAGCACCGTGAGATCCCTCAGCAGCTCCTCCCACAGCAGGACCAGCATCCAGAAAAGGCCGTGGAAATAAATTTGAGTCTCCAGGTTTTTAAGAATCCTGAGCCAGTGCAAAACCCCCTTTGTGGTTTTTAGGAATCCTCAGGGAAAAAAAAATAAAAGCAGCCACGGTGAGAATTTGGCAGCTCGGGTAAGGCTGAGAGCAGCTGGAATGATGTTTCCTTGGAGCAGGAATTGCATCATTTGAGGTGCAGGGCAGGACAGAGGTGATAGAACTGGTTTTGTAGGGGAGGGAGTAAACTGGTAGTAAAGGCTGGCACCAGTAGAAACTCTTCCACAAAGTTTTTTTAGTCCAGCTGAAGGAATTTGTGTCTGTAACATTTCCTGGAGCTGTGAGAGTGAACAGGCCACAAATCATCTGTGAGCACAAACTTTGGTGTTTTTAGCAAAGATAAAAACATTCAGCGACTTGCCAAAAGTGAGAAAAGATCCTGGAAGGGGTTTTTTTTTTTTGGTTTCTTTTAAAATAAATTATGCAAATGAACAGAAGTATTAATAGTAAAGATGTTTTTTATTGCCCAGTTGGTGCTGTGACAGTCGTGCTTGCTTGTGGACACTTTGTGAATAGTTGTGTTTTTCAAAGTGAGCTGGAGGAGAATAACTGGAATTTTTTTTTTTCCCAGTGACTCCTTTGCCAGAGGTTTTTTAGGAGTTTCTTTAAGGTTTAGGGTGGCTGAAGGGCAATTTGCTGCTGCTGCCTCACCAGTGTCCCTAAAACCCAGCAGGGAGCTGGAATCTGGAACTGAACAGGGTAAAGGTTTCCTGGAAAATGAGTACCACAGTTTTCCTGGAATTGGTGCTTCTGGATAACCTGGGAATCCTCTGATTTTCCTGAGCTGCCTGTGGGGGACACTTTGGAGGTGATTTTGGAGGAATCCTGCTCCAGTTTTTCCATCTGGCATTGCTGAGCCTGGTCCAGCTTTGCTTATCATGGTCTTGTGGGGTTTGTGTGTATTTTTGGATTCAGTGATTTTTTCCTCCTTTTTTTGAAGCAGACAATCTTCAACACATCCCAAAACTCACTGGTGATTTTGGGATGATTCTGGTGAAAGGACAAAAAATGGGAGAAATGCCACATAATTCCCAGTTTGGCAGCTTAGGACTCAACATCCCTGAGCACATTTTATCATTTATTATGTCTCTGAGTGTGAAATCAGACAATGCTGATTACAGGACTGGCAGGTTCAGTCTGATAAGGCCCTGCTGCTCTGGAATTAGATTTTTCCAGCTCCATGAGCTCTTGGAAATGTCATTGCATTGGCTAAAATCCTGATTTTGCTATCCAGAATCCCTGGCTGCTCCGTGCTGGATGAAAACCTCCTGGTGAAACAATCAGGCAAAACCAGCCTGAGTTGTTTGAGATCCTCCAAATCCAAGGAATCAAAGCAAAGACTTGGATGTGCTTTTCTCACCACCTCAATGGATTTGTGTGGATTTGGACTCTTGGTGTTGTTTGGAGCAGAGTCAAACTCTGCAGAGACTGAGGGGTTTAATTGTTTAATTTAATAAAAATGTAAATTACAGCATTTTGCTTGGGTGATTTATTTGCAGCTTGGAGAGCTGTGGAGAGCCCTGGAAAAGCTGGGCAGGGGCTCAGCTCCACATTCCCTAAGGATTGCAGCAGGTGAGGAGGGATCACACAATCAGGTTTGGGTGGGAAGGGACCTTAAAGCCCATCAAGTTCCAACTCCTGGACACTTTCCACTATCCCAGGTTGTTCCAAGCCCTGTCCTGCCTGGCCTTGGATATTTCCAGGGATCCAGGAGTAGCCACAGCTTCTCAGGGAATTCCTTCCCAAGATCCCATCCATCCCTCCCCTGTGGCAGTGGGAAGCCATTCCCTTTGTCCTGTCCCTCCATCCCTTGTCCCCCATCCCTCTCCTGGAGCCCAAATAAATCCTGCTGACCTCATGTCCCAGAGCCCAAATTCCTTTTCCAGAGCAAAGGGAAAGCCACCACCTCCCTTCCTTTTTTGTCCCTGCTATTTTCATGCCCTTTCAATCCATTCCTTTTCCAGGCCACTGGCCCAGCACACCCTGTTTGTGCTGGCACCACCTCCAGCTCTGAAAGGGCTTTTTCCACCCGATTTGGGGAAAAAAAAAAAAAAAAACCACTCACAACCTTTTCTCATCCTTCTTTCCATTTATTTATTGATTAATTCTCCTTCTCCCTCTTCTCCAGCTGCTGCAGCCTTGATCCCAGCTCAGTACAAGTTGTCCCTGGTGTGCTCCATGATGACCTTCAGGGCCAGCCAGGTCTCCTCAGCAGTGGGAACGATCTGCTTGGCAGGCAGCAGGAACCCATAACGCCCCGTGTCCCTCAGCTCAAAGGTGAAGGAATATTTAATCCCCTGGTTGTAGGTCCAGTCAACGGTTGAGCCACTTGCTCTGTCTGTAGGATGAAAAAATAAGGGGGATTTTGGAGCCTCGATGGCTTTTTTACAGGAATTCCGTGGGATGTTTGGCTGGTGTTAGGGATGGTTTTGGGATTGGGGGATTTTTGGGGATTTTGAGGCTGCCCCAGTGTAACAGCACCCCAATATTCCATGGGATATTTGGCCGGTGTTAGGGATGGTTTTGGGATTTGGGGGATTTTTGGGGATTTTGGGGCTGCCCCAGTGTAACAGCACCCCAATATTCCATGGGATATTTGGCCGGTGTTAGGGATGGTTTTGGGATTTGGGAGATTTTTGGGGATTTTGGGGCTGCCCCAGTGTAACAGCACCTCAATATTCCATGGGATATTTGGCTGGTGTTAGGGATGGTTTTGGGATTTGGGAGATTTTTGGGGATTTTGAGGCTGCCCCAGCACTTACAGATGGTGGTGATGATGCTGCCATACTTGAACTTGGTGCCATAGAGGGAGGACAGAGCTGCCACGGCCTTGGCAGAAACCTCATCCTGAGAATACAGGGAAGGGGGAAAGATGAGCCAAAGAAAGGAAAAACCTGTGGGATACACCTTTTTTCTGGCTGCAAAAAGATGTCAAGGCTTTTCCCAACTTCCCAATGGATGCAGGACAGAGGTGGCTCCTCTTTGGAGCAGCAGAAAACCCCTCAAACCACACGTTCCTCACCAGTTCCTGCTGGTCAGGCGCTGGAGTCTCGGTGTAGCCATAGGGATAGAGCAGGAGCTGGGAGTAGCTGTGGATGGAGATGAAAGCCTTGATGTTTCCATGGCTCTTCACAAAGTCCACGATGGATTTCACCTCGGGCTCTGAGTTGGGGTAGGGTCCGTGGTACGTCTCTGTGCAGGGGTTTCCGCTGGCTCCGGCGTCTGTGGAGAAGAGGATGGTGAGAACACAGTGAGAATTTGGGGGCTTCCAAGCCCAAGAGGTTTTCCCACCCCTCAGCTGCTTGGTGGTGATCAGGAAATGCTCCTGGGGCTCCTCTTAGAGATTTTTATGGTGACTCTCATTTGTCATCAAAGCCCTGCTGGAGCCCAAACCCTCAGCTCTGCCACAGAGAGCAAATCCCACCCCTTCCCCGGGGGATATAATTTATCTTTGAGCCAGAAACAGCTTTGGAGCCTCCAGCTGGAGAGTGGAAACGCTCCACAGGGGCAAGGGGACAGCTCTGACCTCCAAAACCGGCGTCCCAGTTGCGGTTGGGGTCCACTCCCACACAGATGGAGCCCGAGTGCTTGGACCTGGTCTTGCGCCACATGCGGTTCTGGAAGGGCAGAGCCACCTCAGGGCTGGAGCTCCACAGCTCCTGGTGGTCTCCATCCCATGGAAATGTGGATGAGGAGGCTTTGCCCCCTCAGGGATGTGCAGCACCCCAAATCCTGCTCCCCAGGGCTGGAGCTCCACAGCTCCTGGTGGTCTCCATCCCATGGAAATGTGGATGAGGAGGCTTTGCCCCCTCAGGGATGTGCAACACCCCAAATCCTGCTCCCCAGCCACATCCAGTGCAGCTGTAGGAAGCAAGGAGAGGAAAGCCAGGGCGGTACCTTGGTGTGGGTGAAGGCAAAGCCATCTGGGTTGGTGACAATCTCCAGGAAGATGTCCATCGTCTCCAGGATGGAGGCCACACCTTCGTTATTGGCGTGATCCTGGACAATCTAGAGAGGATTGGGGAGGTTTGGCTCTCCATGTCCTCCCTGTGGGATCACCCACCTGGATCCCACAGCTCCTGAGGGCCGTGTGGCCCTTTGGGATGTGTCCCAAGTACCTTCTTGGCAAACCAGACGCCGCTGGCCTGTGTCACCCACTCGCGGGAGTGGATCCCGGTGTCGATCCAGATGGCCGGGCGGTTCGTGCCCCCTGTGCTGAACTGGGAGAGCAGAGAGGAGGGGTTGGCTTTGTCCTTGTCACCCTTTTCCCCTCTGGATCAGGATCCCCAAATCCTCACCTTGAGCACGTAGAGGGGACGGTCCTCGGTCGAGCGGCCGATCTCCAGCTTGCTCACCAGGTTGGGGTTCTCAGCCACCAGCAGGTCCAGGAAACTGTAGATCTGGGAATGAGGGATGTGGAGGTCACTCCCAGCTCACTCTCCCCAGCCAAGAGCAAACTTTTTCCCCCAAAATGCCTCAAATTTCGTGCTTTCCCACCTCATCAATGGTGTGGTAGGCCTCGTAGTTGAAAGTGTCGGTGTCAAGAGGCACCTGGCGGCTGCTGCGGAGCATCTCCATCTGCTCCTCATCCAGCAGGGCCTGTGGGACACGGGGCAGGGTGAGCCTCATTCCCCCTGGACGGGATCCCACCTCTCCCCTGCCTCCCCACTGACCTGCACATCCTCGATCATGATGGAATAGGAGAGCCCACTGGCCTCCAGGTGGACCTTGACAGCCTGCAGGCTGGGGAAGGGCACGCGGATATCGACGGGGAGTCCGAGCCCACGGGGAGCCAGCCAGAAATCCAGCTGGATGGGGAAAAGTGGAGATGAGGGCTCAGATCCTGCCTGAGGATGCACCTCCCTGCACCAGCTTCTTGCTTTTCACCACTTGGTTTCCATAATCCCACATAGAACCCCATCTTTGCTTTGCTTGGGGCATGTAAAACAAAGACTGTGGGCTGGGGGGTGTCCCCAAAAATCCACATCCAGCCCCATCTTTGCTTTGCTTGGATGGTGTAAAACAAAGACCATGGGCTGAGGGGTGTCCCCAAAATCCACATCCAGCCCCATCTTTGCTTTGCTTGGGGGGTGTAAAACAAAGACTGTGGGCTGGGGGGTGTCCCCAAAATCCACATCCAGCCCCATCTTTGCTTTGCTTGGGGGGTGTAAAACAAAGACCATGGGCTGAGGGGTGTCCCCAAAATCCATATCCAGCCCCATCTTTGCTTTGCTTGGGGGGTGTAAAACAAAGACTGTGGGCTGTGGGATGTCCCCAAAATCCCCCTCCACCCCCAATACCTGCAGATGCTCCAGCTCCTGCAGCTCCTGTACTTTCAGCAGCTCCTCATCGCTCTGGGGGACAACACGCAGCACCTGGTGCCTGTGGGATCAGGGTGCTCAGGGTGTGGGATGAGCTTCAGCCCCATTAATCCAGGCTAAACCCACCCCATCCATCCTCACCATTCCCCTGAGCCTTTTCCCTGTGCTCCCTCAGGGCTGAACCAGCCTTTTCTGCCCCACCCAGTGCCACTGTCCCCATCCCGGCCCCCCTACCCAACAAAGGTGTCGGTGCAGGTGGCCACTGCCACCAGGGCAGCCAGGAGCACAGGGAGGAGCCTCATGGTCAGCAGAGAGAGCTGGTCTCACATCCCAGCAGCGTCCTGGAGCCTCTTAAATCCCATGGGATGGTGGCCCCAGCCCAGCCCCTCCAGCTGTCCCTTTTCCCAGGGCCCTGGGAAGGTTCTGGCTGCCACCAGCCAAGGTCAGGACCCGCCATCCCCATCCAGGCACTCCCAGCTCTGGCCAAACCTGTCCCAGGAAACAGTTGGGACCATGATGAGTCAGCTGCCAGCAAGGTGAGACTGGGAGGTGCCAAAATCCCACAGCCCCCAGTGCCGGCTGAGGGGAGGGAAAGGCTCAGTTTGGGTTGAAAATACATGAAATGCAGATTTTTCACTTGGGGCTTGGGGAGCTGGATCCCTAAACCACAGTGGTGGGGAAACTGGTTTAGAATTTGGCTGAGGAAAGTGGTGTAAAGCTTGGCCCAGGACAGAGGTCACAGCAGGTGAGAGTTGTCCCAGGAGCCAAAAATAAACAGCAAATTCCTGGAAGCACCTTGCACCCAGCAATGACCCTGAAGGTGCCCCACATCCCTCCCTGCAGCCCCCTGGGAAGGGATGATGAAGCAAAGCTGCTCAAAATCCCACAAATTTGGGGCTGGTTGCCCAAAGAAAACCCATCTCCTCCTATGCTGGCTGCTGGCTCCAAAGGATGGAGACTTTGAGCCAAAATCACGAAGGGAAAATCAACACCTGCAGGGCTGGGAGTCCTTTTTCCTTTTTTTTTTTTTTTTTTAATTTAGCATGAAAAAAACGAGGATGCCTGAAACCATGGATTCTCCACGAGGATTTATTGAGAGGAGGGAATGCTGTGGGAGGCTCTGGGGTCAGTATGGATGCTCCAGGACGTGGACCATGATGTCCAGGAGCGCCGCCCACGTCTCGGTGGCGGTGGGGACGATCTGGGAGCTGGGCAGGAGGAATCCGTAACGCCCCGAGTCCCTCAGCTCCAAGGTGAAGGAATATTTCACCCCGTTGTCATAAGCCCAGTCCACGGTGGTGCCTCCTGCCATGTCTGCAGGGAGAGGAGGCCAGATGGGAACACGTTCCCGAGGGATTTGGGATTTGGGATGAGGGAGGGACACTCACAGATGGTGTTGGCGATGCTGCCGTAGGTGTATTTTGTCCCAAACACAGCAGCCAAGTCCTTCACAGCCTTCTTGGCCAGTTCATTCTGCAAAGGAGCCACCAAAAGCAGTGGGATCGAGGGGTAGGATGATCTAGAGCTCATCATTTCCCATCCCTTCTGCTCTAGGTTTTCCCAAAAAAAAAAAAAAAACCCAAATTTTTGATGTTTGAGGTCCATCTCTCAACCACCCTCCAGCAAGACCCAGGTGCAGGAGTTCAATATTCAGGTTCTATCTAACAAGAGGAGCAGGGAAGCTCCTGGGATGCTCTGCCTGACTTTGCCAGGTGGTCACAGCCCCACATTTTGGGGCCATCTCACCATTTCCTGGTAGTCGGGTGCGGGTGCCCTCCTGTATCCATAGGGGAAAAGCAGCATCTGGGAGTAGCTGTGGATGGAGATGACACATTTCACATTCCCGTGGGCACGGATGAAATCCACAATGGCTTTCACTTCCTTCTCAGAGTGGGGATGAGGCCCGTGATAAGTCTCAGAGCAGGGATTGCTGCTGGAGCCAGCACCTGGAGCAGGGGGAGAGCCAGAGAGGATCCCTCAGGAAAAGTTTCCATCCCTGGGGTTCTCTGCTCTAGCAGAAAGTTTTGATGTTTTGAGGCACAAACAATGCTCAGCCTGGGGACCTGGTGGCCTCACCTCCAAACCCAGCATCCCAATTTCGGTTGGGATCCACTCCAACACAGCGGGATCCAGGGTTGATGGACCTGGTCTTGCGCCACAGGCGGTTCTGGGAGCACACAGAGAGGAGACTGGAACAGGGATGTGAGTCCCAACCCCTGCCCAGGAGGCCTTAAGTTTGAGCTTTCATGTTTTTCAGATTCTGGGCTGCCCAGGGGTGCAGTTCTCAGCCTCATCTTAACTGCTTAAAAGCTCTTTTCACAGAGTAAGGAGACAAAACAAATCCTTTTCCTTCTAAAGACCAAGAACAACTTTCAGCCCCAAAAGCACAAACAAGGGTGGGCTGAAGAGAGAAAACAAGAAGGATGGGACCTCACAACCTGGAGCTGTAATTGGACAATTAAACCCCAATATGCAAATGTACCAAAACTTATAAAAATGTAAGACTTTGTGACCCATTTTGTGGCCATTTTGTGACCATTTTGGGTCCATTCGATGTCCATTTTGTGACCATTTTGGGTCTACTTTGGGTGTAGCCCTGGCCAGGCTCTTGTCCTGCCCAAGGTGGATCCTAAAGGCATTTCAGTAAGTACCTACTTTATTCTCCAGCTCTCTCCAGTCTCTGTTCCAGCTCAGCCTTCCCAAGGCATCACCCAAGAATCTCCAGGGATCATCACCATCCCTCCCCACCCAAAAACCACAGGCAGCTGCAGTTGGGGACAGCCCTGGTACCAGATCTCCCCATGGTGTCCCCACACTCACAGAGCTGTGGGTGAAGGCATAACCATCAGGGTTGGTGATAACCTCCAGGTAGATGTCCATGCCATCCAGGACAGCCGTGATAGACGGGTCCTGCCCGTATTCCGAGGCCATCTGTGCGTGGAGAAAAGCAGGAACTGCCTCAGAGATGAGAGATGGGATGGATTCAGGATGAGAATTGGGGTCTCACACCCCTGGGGATCCCAAGGTCACCTTGTTGGCCATCCAGACTCCAGTGGCTTGGGTGATCCATTCCCGGGAGTGGATGCCGGCGTCCACCCAGATGGCCGAACGGTTCGGTCCCCCGGTGCTGAACTGTGCGGGATCAGGTTGGAAAAACCCTTCAGGATCATGGAATCCTGAACTGTGCGGGATCACAGGTTGGAAAAACCCTTCAGGATCATGGAATCCTGAACTGTGCAGGATCAGGTTGGAAAAACCCTTCAGGATCATGGAATACTGAACTGTGCGGGATCACAGGTTGGAAAAACCCTTCAGGATCATGGAATCCTGAACTGTGCAGGATCACAGGTTGGAAAAACCCTTCAGGATCATGGAATCCTGAACTGTGCGGGATCACAGGTTGGAAAAACCCTTCAGGATCATGGAATCCTGAACTGTGCGGGATCACAGGTTGGAAAAACCCTTCAGGATCATGGAATCCTGAACTGTGCGGGATCACAGGTTGGAAAAACCCTTCAGGATCATGGAATCCTGAACTGTGCGGGATCACAGGTTGGGAAAACCCTTCAGGATCATGGAATACTGAACTGTGTGGGATCACAGGTTGGGAAAACCCTTCAGGATCATGGAATCCTGAACTGTGCAGGATCACGGGGTCATTGAGGTTGGAAAAACCCTTCGGGATCATCCAATCCAAGCTGTGCCCCATCCCCATCCCATCCCCAGCCCAGAGCACTGAGTGCCACCTCCAAGTGATCCTCAGACACCTCCAGGAATGGGGACCCCAAACCTCCCTGGGCAGTTCCAAGGCCTGACCACCTTTTCCATGAGGAAATTCCACCCTGAGCCTCCCTTGGCTCAACTTCTCAACCTGACAAGGGATTTTCAAGGCGAGGCTGCCCCAGGACCCACCTTCAGCACATACAGGGGTCGGTTCTCATAGCTCTGCCCAATCTGGATCTTGCTGACCAGGTTGGGATGATCCTCCACCAGGACATCCATCCAGTCATAGATCTGGAAAGAGGAGCTGCTGAGTCGTGAGGCTCAGCCTGGTTCTCACCTTTTGGTTTTGGGGGTATCCAGCACTGGATGCAACAGGCAGAGCTTCCCTGGGGAGGATCTGGTGTTTCCTTAGAGGCCTGGGATTTCCCTGGAGAACACGAGGTGCCTGGGGCTCTGTGTGAGCAGGGAAAGGCACACAACAAGGTTTTTGGAAAAGCAGATGGAATGATGAGGAAAAAAGCTCTGAGACCCCCCCTGAACACCATCACAGCCTCCACCAGTCCCAAACTGGGCTCCAAGCACCCCCAAAGTGAAGCTGAAAATGTCCTCCACAGGGTGGGACATCCCAGGAGTGGATTCCACGCTGGATGTGGGAGGTTTCCCAGTCTCCCATCTCAGCTAAAACACCCGTCAAGGAAGAGAAAAGTGTCCCAGGGAGGTCTCACCTGTCACCAAGAACTCACCACGACCATCACAAGGATGTGACCCCAGTGTGACCCCAGCAGGACAAAGCCAATGCTCTGCAGAGAAAGGTACCTCTTCTAACGTGTGGTAGGAGGCGAAATCAAACGTCCTGGAGCTTCTCTTTACCCTCCTAGACCTCCTCATGCTTTCCTTTTCTTCATCCAATAATTCCTGGTTAGGAGGAAAAAAAAAAAACCCAAACCAAAACCCAAAACAAAACAGAACCCAAGATCAAAAAGGCTGGAAGGAGCAGGGGGTTGGATTTTTCTTCCATCTCTTGATTTCCAAGATTTTCTCTCAGGGTTGAGTCCAAGATTTTTTGGACTTTCAGGGTTGGGCTGCAGGAGCTCGTCCTGTTCCCATCACAGCCATTACCTGCAAGTCCTCAATCATGATGCTGTAGGAAAAATTATGGAAATCCAGGAGTTTTTTGATTTCTTGGAGGTTGGGGAAGGACACCCGCAGGTCCACGGGGTGGCCAGGAGTGTTGGGGTGACGCCAAAAGTCCACCTGGGAAGAAGAAGTTGAGCTGAAAAGGAGAATTCAGCCCCATCCTGTGCTGGTGCTCATCCAGCACCTCCAGGGGTCTCACAGGACTTTCCATGAAGGATTTTAAAAAGGGTTTTGGACAAATTTTGGGCCACAGATGGATGTCTGGATAGGGACTTATAGAAATGTTTCAGCCCAAGTTGTTTGAGTGTTTGTGGGATGTTCTCAGTTCACCCAAAACAGCAGCTCTGAGCTCAAGGAGCCCCAGGTTAAATTAATATTTATGTAGTTCTAAATGACACATCTCCAAAATGGAGAGGAAAATTGGATGGGATGGCAAAACAAGGAGGGAGCCTTGGATTCAGCAGGGTCTGTGACCAGGGGAGTGCTCAGAACTCACCTGCAGCTCCTCCTGCTCCCCCAGAACCCTGAGCACAGTGATCTGCTCCTCATTCCTGGCCATGACACGCAGCACCTGGTCCCTGCAGGGAGGCAGAGGGGTCACAGGGAGGGAGGGAGGCTGGGGAAGCTCCACACCAGCTCAGAGGGTTGGAAAACGCATCAGTTGTTGGTGTTGAGAGAAAAAAAAATGCAAGTTCAGAGCAGCCATGATGGGGAAAGAGTGAGTGGTGGGGAGCCTGAGATGATCTCCAGCTTTGTTTGATCAGCTCCCAGGATGTTGGGGAATATCTCACATGGATATATTCTATATTTATGGATTTATTTCCTTAGCAGAGGTCCCAATCCAGGCTGGCTGGGCTTCCCAAGGACAGGCACAGCCCCTGGGGAGGAGGAAATGTTCCTCACCTCAGATCAATCCTTTACCTCCAACCTCTCCTGTTGGGCAGTGCTTAAACCCCCTTCCAAAATGGCACAAAATTCCTTCCCCTTTCTTACCTTTCCTCCTCTTATCTCTTCATTAATCAGTTTAACCCTAGGGTGATAACAATTTCCATTTTCCCATTCCGTGCCCAGGGGACTCAGGTAGGTATTAAATCCCTGTAATTTTTCCAAAATCAGGGAGCACCTCTGATGTTCTTTGGACAGTCTTGGCTGGCAGCTGTTCAGGTCCCTGCCTGGAGGAGAGTGATGTGATCCTGGATGGATCCCTCAACCACAGCAAGGAGGAAGGAGGGAGGAAGGAAAAGGAAGGAGGAAGGAAGGAAAGCAGGAAGGAAGGAAAAGGAAGGAAAGCAGGAAGGAAGGTGGGTCAGTCACACCACAGAATATCCTGAGCTGGAAGGGGGATCAAATCCAACTCCAGGCTCTGCCCAGACACCCCAACAATCCCACCCTGTCCTTGAAAACTTTGTCCAAACACTCCTGGAGCTCTGGCAGCCTTGGGAATGTGACCATTCCCTGGGGAGCCTGGGCAGTGCCTCATCCAGCATCCTCTGGGTGAGGAACCTTTCCTGATATCCAACCTAACCCCCCCTGGCAGAGCTCCATCCCTTCAGCTCCTGGTCAGGAGCTCCCCAGCTCTGCCTCCAGCTGCTGGGATGTTCTTGGGGGAACATTTTTATGGATAGGTTTTCCTTACTCCGAACACAGAATTCCCACTTTCTCTACAAGTTATTGCCAGTCCATTCATTCAGGCTTTTCTGAGAATGGGTTGGATGCTTTGGGAGTTTTGGGTTGTCCTGATATTCCCCCCTACATTCCATGCCCCCTTTTCAGCCTCATCCCTGCACTGGACTGTGCTGTTCTTATCTCCAGGAGTTACAACCAACCAGGATGTTTGTCCTGGAAAAGTGCTGCCCTCCCTGCACAGGGCCCCTTCTCCAGCCACATCTTGTTCTTTCCCATGGCGTGTTATTGCCAGAAATCTTTGGTTATTCCCAGCAGTCCTTGGCTGTTATTCCCAGCAATCCTTGTGTTTTATTCCTGACAATCCTTGGATGGCTCCACAGCTCATGTTTCAGCCATACACATCATCCCCTGATCCTTTGGGATTCTGGCAAAGCTTGGAGTGACACCCTCAGGGTTCAGCATTCCCTAATTTCTACCTGGGGTGAATTTCCCTAATTCCAAACTTGGGGTGAAACCAAATCTTTGGTGAAACCAAATCTTTCCTGGAAAACAAACAAACAAACCCTGTTGGATTTCCACCCTTTGGGATGTCACCCTTCTGGCTGACCCTGAAGGAAAGTGGTGAGGATGAGCCTCTCTCACCTGGATCCCCATCCCAGCCGTGGTGTCCCACCACCCCCTGCTCCAGCAGGACTCACCCCACGAAGAGCTGCTCACTGCTGGTGACCCCCAGGAGGGTGAGGAAGACCAGGAGGGTCTCCATGGTGGGTTGGAGCAAATCCAAAACCCTCTCGGTGGTCAAGGTCCCTCCAGGAGCTTCTCACTGCGGCCGCATCCACGACAAACAGAGCCAGGCAGGCAGGAAAGGCTCCCTCCAGCCCAAATGTTTGCTTTATTTGGCAAAGTCAACACGAGAGCTGCCAAATTAGGGAGGATCTGATAAGGTCTCCCTCGGTGAGCGCGTCCTGGATGAGTGTCCCTGCTCCCAGCTCGCAGCTGCCGTGGGCACGAGGCACCTCCCAACCCCAGGGGCGTGGGATGGTGGGGACAGTGTAGTCACAGGAGCCCCAAAAACCACCAGGAAACAGCTCTTTGTTCCCATCAATCTCTTCATGACACACTGCTGGGAGTGAGTGAGTCAATCATCATTATGGTTAGTAATGTGTGTGTAATGATAAGCTACCACCAAGTCACCTGCAGATAAAGCAAGCGTTTAAACGTGGACTTAATTAGGATTAATTAGTTTGTGCATACATGTATACACACACACACACACACATATATATATATTTATAATGTAAATATATATTATTATACATTATAATGTAAAATATATTATTCAAATTGTTCATCAGGAGTGAGGCCACTTGATGGTGGATAAAATGAAATCTCACTTCAAAGCTGGTGGAAGTCGTGGAGCTCGGAGGTGCATGAGGACATTCATCTGTGCTAATGCTCAGAGAGAAAGGCTCAGTTTTGGGTAGAAAATGAATTATTTTTATGTTTTCAGTGTAAGCAGTGGCTCTGGAGCAGCTGTCACTGGCTGGGGCTATCCCAGGAGGTCAGTTTGTCAGAGGTGTCTTTGTTCCCCAGTTAAAGCAGAGCCTTTGTTGCACAGGTTACAGCAGAGCCTTTGTTGGGCCTTATCTGCACTGCCCCTGAGCTCCCACCACACTTGTCAGGGATGCTCCAGGTTCCTGGCTGTGCTCCCAGGCTGGCAGGCACCTCCCAGGGCAGGTTAGTACAGCTGACATCCTGTCTGTGGTTTTCTCCATTAAACCCAGGGGGTTCTGGCTGCACCCAGGGCAGGAGGTGCCGTGGGGAAGGTGCAGGGGCTCTGTTGGGGCTTTGCAATGCACAACTGTTGGTGAGGTGGTTCCAGGATCCTCCTCAAGGGGTGGTCAGGATGGGAAGGGACCAGAGGAAGTCTATCCAGTGCTTGGATGAAGCTGGGTCAGCTCTGGGGACCCACCAGGTCCCTTTTTGTTGGATCTTGGAGTCCTCCAGATGTGGAGGCTGCACAGCCCCACTGGCACCAGGTCCTGCTGCTTCTCCTCCTGCTGAAAAGCATTTCCTGATGTCCCTCCTGGCTCTCCCTCATTCCAGTCTCTCCCATCACTCTGTGCTGAAGATCTTGGCTCTGTTCCCTCAATAATCTCCTTCTTTGGAATGGGAAGGTCCCTGTTATGTCCCCCCACACCTGTGTCATCTCCAGCCCATCTCCCCTCATCCCATGGCCCACACCCTCCTGTTCCTCTGCAGAGCATCCACTGCTCCAGCTCCAGATCTCTGTGGACTCAGAATTCCACACCTGGATGAGCTCTCCTTAAAGAGGAGGAGACAGGAGCCTCAAGATGGTTGGAATGAGCTTCCAAGGTCACAGTTCCACATTCCCAGCTCCTCAGGCTCTGCAGTTCCTGCTCTGGAGACAAAAGCTCATCCAGGTCCAAGAGCCAACTGTGTGCCCTGTCCCTGGGATTTGCCATCAGGTTTTAATCACCAGGCAGGGGATGGGATTTTGGGAATCTGGGTCAGTTTGGGAAGGTGCCACTGGATAAAACTGTGAATAGATGGGTCAGGGCCACGTTGGTACCACTGGCTGCCCCAAGCAGAGTTTGCTTTCCAAACCATCTCCTTTTATCCCAAATCCAGCTCCCTGAGGGTACTTCCAGCTGCCTCATCAGCACCTTTCCCTTCCAACAGCTCCTGAGCCCCCAGGGTTTTATCTTTTATCGGCCACATCAGCGCTGTTTGCTCTCCCGCCAGGCTCCCCAGGGTGAGTAACTCACCAGCTGCTGGGGGGATCACAAGGCACCAAGATAAACCTGTCAGACTCGATAATCACCACAGCAGCAGCAGCAGCAGCTAATTGCTGATCCCCCAGGGCCTCCTGAGCTCTCTGCTCTTAATCCCCGAGAAATCTGCAGGATGGACAACGGGGACACTGGATCAGGGGAGGTGTCCTCCCATCTCCATCTTCCCTCCAAGTGTGTAGGGGCAGCCAAATATATGGGGGTGTACATTTGAGGACAGTGGTTGGGGGTCTGGCAAGGTCCTGAGGCTTGTTAAGGGAAATTAAATTCCTTTAATCAGTTCCAGAGCTTGGATTATGCTGGTTAACACCAGGGCCTCTGCACCAGACCCTTCAGCATGGAGAAGGGAAGGATCCAGGGAGAACATTCCAGGGCCCAAAGGGGCTCCAGGAGAGCTGCAGAGGGACTGGGGACAGGGACAGGACACAGGGAATGGCTTCCCACTGCCACAGGGCAGGGCTGGATGGGAGATTGGGAATTGGGAATTCCTGCCTGGGCTGGAATTGCCAGAGAATCCCTGGAATGTCCAAGGAAGGATTGGAGCTCCCTGGGATCATGGAATTGTCCCTGGAATGAGCTCTGAGGTCCCTTCCCACCCAAACTGCTCCTGGGATTCTGGGATTTGGGACACTCAGAATCCATCCCGAGGGGTTTGGATGGGAAATGGGGAGAGAAAAGAGAGGGAAAGGGAAGGGAGACCCTTCATGGATTCCTGAGATTCCAAGTGAAGCCCCTCAGTGCATTGATTTCTTGGAGAGGAGATGGATCCAATGTCAGGCTGGGAGAGCTGGGAATTGCCAGCCTGGAGAAGGGAAGGATCCAGGGAGAGCTTCCAGAACATTCCAGGGCCCAAAGGGGCTCCAGGAGAGCTGGAATTTGGGGAAGGAATGGAGGGACAGGACACAGGGAATGGCTTCAGATTGGAAAAGGGGAGATTTGGGTGGAATCTTGGGAAGGAATTCCTGCCTGGGCTGGAATTGGCAGAGCAGCTGTGGCTGCCCCTGGATCCCTGGAATGTCCAAGGCCAGGCTGGAGCAGCCTGGGACAGTGGGAGGTGTCCCTGTCATGGCACTGGATGTGTGGGCAGGGAGAGCTTTGTCACACACAAGGAACAGGACACTTGTCAAACACCACGAGGGGAAAGCACAGGGGGGTTTATTCAGCCATTTTTATCATCACAGCACACAGAGGATTGATGAGCTGGTGCTGCAGAGAGCTGACTGCCAGCCCCAGCTCTCAGGAAGACTTGTCCCTCACATGCTCCATGATCCTCTTGAGGCCCAGCCAGGTCTCCTTGGCAGCTGGGATGATCTGGTTGGCAGGCAGCAGGAACCCGTAACGCCCCGTGTCCCTCAGCTCAAAGGCAAAGGAATATTTGATCCCGTTGTCGTAGCTCCAGTCAATGCTGCCTCCACTGGCTTGGTCTGCAAGGGGAAAGGGAGATGATCCAGAGGGGTGAGCAGAGGGATGGTGGAGTTCTCTCATCCTGCTGTTTGTATTTTGGGGGACAAGGGCGAGGTTTGGCTGGGAACACTCAGGTGAGATGTGTGACCTGTGGTGTCACTGCACAGGAGAGTTGTGGCTTCCACAAGGGACAGAGCCTGAGGGAGGGACAGGGATTGGTGTCCTGGCACAGCCCCTAAAAGCCCTGAGTGGCCCAAATACTCACAGATGGTTTTGCAAATGGTGCCCACTTGGAAGGTGGTGCCATAGAGGGAGCGGATGGAATTGGCAGCGGCTCTTCCCAGAGATTCCTGGAGGGGAGAACATGAAGGAAAAGTCAGGAAGCAGCCACACTTCCTGAGATTAAACATTGGGATTTCACCAGAAATCTCCAAACTGCTTTGGAGATGAGTCACACCAACAGCAGCCACAAATTCCACAGCATTTCTGGGAATTCTGGAAATAACTCACTGCAGGTGAATTAACTTCCAGCAGGGTCTGGAAGTGTTTCATCCAGTGTTTCTCTCACTGGCTTGTCAAGGGAAGGCTCAAGAGATACCAGGAATTCCCAAAGAAGTTGGGATCTTCCAATACTCCAAGGTCAACTTTGTGCTCACTTCAACTCCCTAATGGGGGGGTTGGATGGAAAACAGAGCTGGGTTCTTTGTGAAGGAGAGGAAAAAGGCAACAAATTGCCACAGGGGATCTGCACTGAGGTATTTTAGAACAAAAAATGATGAGGGAAACTTTGTGAAAAAAGCTGTGGAATTCTTGTTTAGAAATATCAAACCAAGTCAAAACAATTAATCCAAACTCAGACTGAAATTGGCTCTGACTCCAAAGCCCTTTTAGCACAGGGCTGGAGCAGAGACCTCCAGGGGTCTTCTTTTCCATTGGAATTATGGATGTGAGATCCACATTGCCTCAGAGACATTACTCCAGCTGCAATGCTGTTGTTGAGGAGGAGTATGGAAAGTACAGAAAAGCAGCTGGACAGAAGAGAAAAAGGTAAATAAAGCCAAATCCTTCTGTCTCACCAGCTCAGCATAATCATCAGGCCTGGTGCATTTGTATCCATAGGGATACATCAGGAGCTGGGAATAACTGTGGAGGGTCAGGAAGGCCTTGAAGTTGCCGTGATTCTTGATGAAGTCCACAACAGATTTCACTTCCACCTCGGAGTTGGCGCTGGGCCCGTGGTAGGAGTCAGAGCAGGGTCTGTTACTGGCTCCAGGACCTGGTGGTGCAAGGAGGGATAAATCTGTGAGCAGTGGGGTTCCTGGGAGCTCAGGGCAGACCCACACAAAGCTGGGCTTTCCTGCAGCCAAAGCAAGGCCACAATAAACACTTTAAACACTGATAAATGCTCAAACAGCAGCGACAGAGTTCAGTGAATGTTCAAGGGATGTGCTTTCAGATGATGCAACCTGGAACAGGTTGTCCAGACACCCAGGAACCCACATTCCTGGGGGTGTTCTGTGGTTGGCTGGGGCTTGGAACAACCTGGGATAATGGGAGGTGTCTTTGCTCGTGGCAGAGGGTGGAACTAAATAATGTTTTGGGTCCTTCCAACCCAAACCATTCTGCGATTGCATGATTCCGCAATTCCATGACACTGCCACATCCTGTGCTCAGAGTGATTAATCTCCTTTATAAAGGCAGCTGCTGGTTCTGTGTAACAGGATCCAGAAATCCAGATGCTTCATCCCTACCTCCAAAACCTGCATCCCAGTTCCTGTTGGGATCAACTCCCACGCAGACGCTGCCGGGAATCTTGGAGCGGGTTTTCCTCCACATGCGGTT
This sequence comes from Zosterops lateralis, assembly GCF_965231275.1. Taxonomy (NCBI): domain Eukaryota; kingdom Metazoa; phylum Chordata; class Aves; order Passeriformes; family Zosteropidae; genus Zosterops; species Zosterops lateralis. The sequence goes on from NC_139765.1 coordinate 73,011,593, forward strand.
CTACAACAAGAGAACAGCTTCAAAAAGGGAGCAAATCCGGGTGCTGGCACCACAACTGCTCCCCAGGCAGAGCTGCCATCCATGAGGGATTGATCCTAGGCATGATCCCAAGAGTATTTTGGACTGGCAAGGTGGGGCAAGGGTCAAAAATCAAATTTATTGACTAAAACTGGAGTATTTATAGGGAATCAGGATGGGTTAGACAAGCAATGAGGATCTTTGTCTGCCCAACTCTTTGATAACTCCCCTCACAACATTAAGACTTTCAGAGCCCACCTCCCTCATGTTGATTATTTCCCTGGAAGAGCCAGGAATCTCTCTGAGCTCAGCTGACCCACCGAGGTGTGAGTGTACACAAATCCATCAGGGTTGGCCACTGGCAGCAGGAAAAGATCCATCTTGTCCAGCAGGGAGGTGATGGAATCATCTGTCCCATAGTCAGAGGCAATCTAGGCAGAGACAGAGCAGAGTCATTCCTTCCCAAATGTTCATTCCCTCATTGTTTGGGACAGAGGAAAGGCTGGATTTTGGGGCAGGGAAATAAGGAATATCCATTATCTGCTGGCTGTAACTGTTCCTTGTTATACATGGAGTAAGCAATGAATCTGTTTTATTATTTTATTCTGAAGACAGGAGATCTTTAGAATAAAATGGAAGAGGACAACAAAATTTTTTCCTCCCTGTCCCAAGGCTGGCACTAAGACTGAGGTGGAATAGCCAGGTTGGGAATTCTCAATTCTGCACTGAGCAGGAGATTTTGGACTGAACTCTTGGGCATGGGGTGGCTCTTGGGGATGGTTTTGTGCAGAACCAGGAGTTGGACTCTACAATCTTCTGGGTCCCTTCCAGCTCAGCTTATTCTGTCATCCTGTGACTCCTCTGGTGGTTCAGTCATTTCCAGCAGGATTTAAATCCTCATTTATAGAGAGCTGGAGATCTCTGAGCATTTCATGGAAGGAAAACCAACCTCACTTGCATTTTTCTGAGTGAGCAGAGCAAAGCAGCAAAAATAACCTCAAAGCCTTTGGTGATTTGTGTAACAATTTCACCTGAACCACCATATTTTCTCTGCCTAATTTCACCTGAACCACCACATTTTCTCTGCCTAATTTCACCTGAACCACCACATTTTCTCTGCCTAATTTCACCTGAACCACCACATTCTCTCTCCCTAATTTCACCTGAACCACCACATTTTCTCTGCTGTTCTAACATCACAAAATTTTCCAATTCCAGACCGAGGCAGCTTCGGGGAGCCAACTGCTTTGGGTAGAGGCAAATTAACTGAACACACAGAGGGGTCACAGCCTCTGAAACAGCAGGAAACACTCCCAAGACAAGCCAAAAGGTGAATTGAAGCTGCAGGAACCTTGTTGGCAATCCACAGGGCGCTGGCCTGGGTGACCCACTCGCGGGAATGGATGCCGGCGTCGAGCCAGATCGCCGGGCGGTCGGAGCCTCCAGTGCTGAACTGGGAAACCAAACAGGAGATGTTCAAACTCTCTGACACCTCTCAGTCAAGGAAATCCCATAATAATAGATTAGGGGTGTGTTATCTGTCATTATTCCTCCCCCGTGGATATATCCCACGATATTTGTCGTACCTTCAGGACGTACAGAGGTCTCTTCTCGTAGGATTCCCCGATCTGGATCTTCTCCACAAAGCTGTACTCAGAGGCAAGGTGGTCCAGTTCCTCATTGATCTGGAGTGAAAGGCCATGAGGACATTCAATGTCACATTTATGTGTTCTACCATTCCTTTCCAGAGAATCGTGGGCTGATTCAGGTTGGAAAGCCCATCCTATTCCACTTCTACTACCCCAGGTTGCTCCAACCTGGCCTTGGACACTCCCAAAAATGGGGAAGCCACAGCTTTTCTGGGCAAAAAGTTCTTTATTTCCCAAATTCAAGACCCTTTTATTTCTCTTTCTTTTGAAGGATGGGTTTTGACAGAGTCTGCAGGAGATTTTATGGAATTTTCATCATCACAGCCCTGGCTGATGGTTCTGAGCACAAAATTAATACTGCAAAAAAAACCAAACCCACGTGCCAGAAAAAAAAGCTGCAAGGACATTTTAGACCCTAATACAGGATGTTGAATTGAAGACAGAGTGGAAAAAGAGCAGAAATAAATCAGAATCCTCTTCCCCTGAGGTACTCACATCATCCAGAGTGTGGTAAGCACCGAAGTCGAAGCTGCTGCTGCGCTGCCTTTGGGCACTCTCGGCCATGTCTTGCTTTTCTTTATCCAGAACATCCTAAAATAACATTCAAATGGTGAGAAGTGTCTGCTTCACTTGCTAGAAGATAAATAAATGAAAAGGCAGCGAGTCAATGATGGTTTAGATGCCCTTTTGGGGATTACTGCTCACGAGGAAATGTCAGATTAGTGCACAAATGGGTGATTTTCATCCATAACCCCTCTCAGCAGAGTTTAGTGAATGATGAAGTAACTTCAGTGTTGGGATTCCCAAATGTCTGGGGCCAAAACTCCATGTGGAATTCCTCAGGGGTTGGCAGAAGAACCCTGTGGAGTTTATTGATGTCACTACTCAGAGACCACCAACAGCAATCCATGGATTGTCTTTGAGGAATAACCCACAACCTCCCAAAATAAGGATCCCACAGAAAAACAGAGTGTGGAAAAGCAGGAGAGAGGCCAAATTGTAAATCAATGTTCCCAAAAGATGTGAGAAAGAGATGGCAGTGGCATTGCCCACCTGCAGGTCTTCAATCAGGATGGAATATTCAATCCCCTGGGACTCCAGGAAGGCTTTCACTGCCTGCACACTGGCAGCAGGAATTCTCACATCCACGGGCAGGGCAGGAGCAGAGGGGTTGATCCAGAAATCCAGCTGCAGAGAGAAAGAAAGGAAGGAAAAATGGATTTGGTTTGGGGAAGGCACCCTGCAAACAGCTCTTGCAGAGTTTGAGAAATTCTGATTTCAGTCCCCTGCAGAGAGGAGCCCTGGAATGTTCATCCTCTGTGGCCTCACCACAACCTTGTACCAGTTCTTGTGATAAACTCAACAAAATAACAAATACCAAGGGGCTTGAGTCAGATTTTTCATTGACTTCTAGGCTTTGGTCACAAAAACAAGAGGAATTTTAGTTGTCTCCGATGATTATTTTATTATTTTCCCTTTTACTAGAAATAATTTCAAGGAAAATTCCATATTCCAGTCTTAGGTAACACAAAATCCATTGTTTTAATTTTTCCTTTTACCTGTCCTTTGGTAGGACTTTTCTAAATTTTAATTTCTCAATTATTCATATAATATTTTTTTTAAGCCGACGATTTTAGAAAGTGATGTTAAAAATGCTCACCAATGTCAATAAGAACAGGAATCATCTGGAATTTTACAGTGTGTTTTTCTGTTTCAGTACAGTATGGACCAACTAATAAATTCCTCCCATAACTCTGAGAGACAAAACATTGCCATTCCTACAGGAAAAACAAGTTTTTCAAGACTGAGATCAAGATCTAGATAATTCAAATATGCCGTAAACCCAATAGAAAAAAAAAAAAACATCAATTTTGGTCCTCCTGAACTCACAGGTCAAATTGAAAGTGCTGAGAGAGTAAATTTATTTGTTGCAGCTGCCTCAGGGTGATGGGAACCTTCCAAATGAGCTGCAGATTCAAATAAAATGCAGATTCACTTGTTGTGAAGGAGAATCAAATATTCCAAAATGTGTCTGTGACTGTCACCCACCTCCAGGTGTTCCAGCGATTCCAAAAGCTGCAGCTGCTTCACCTCCTCCTCATTTTTGGTCTTGATCCGGAGGACCTGGTGCCTGCAATAAATCAGAGTCTTCAGAACGGGTGAACTGGTTTGATCCCTAATTTCAGTGTTAATTGTGCTTTATTCGCTCCTTTAATTTGGTGTCACACAAGAGTTCCATCAAAAACCCTCTCCGTCCTCCTAAACCAAGACAATGAGTTTTAAATCACCAGGATCAATCCATCCATTTACTTTTTGACAGCAACTTGTAGGAAAAAAAAAAAAATATCGAGTCGGAGAAGGATTAAAAGTTCGAGGAGCAAATATTAAATGTGGGATTTGTTCCACTTTCCTGCGGTTTAGTCAGAAGCTGATGACACCAGCACAGGGTGGCTCTCACCATTCCAGGAGGGATGAATCAGCCTCTGGAATTGCCTCACTCCACTGGCTGGGTTGATAATCCCAATAGTGGGAGCTCAACACAGGAACTGCACAAATGGGAATTTTTTTCAAAGTGGAAATTAAGTAAAAAAGGGTCTCGGAGCTCGGTTATGTGGGTGTTTTATTTACAGAGAGAAGAGACTCGTTTATACCAGGTTTACGCCAGGATTACACCAGGTTTACACCAGGTTTACACCAGAAGGATCCTCTCCCTGCCCAGCAGAGGGATTTCAATAGAGTTAAATAATCCCTGAAAACACTTTTCCCACGTTAATAACTTATTATTGCAATTCTCCATCACCATAAACTTTATCTCAGGTTTGGATTGTGCCCTGAATTAACCAGAGCTGCTGAGGAATGGACTCACCAGAATTCAGTTAAAATAGCCCCTCCTGGCTTTAGAAATCCCTGAGTTTTGGAACAATATTATTATTATTATTATTATTATTATTATTATTATTATTCCTTAAACCTTCATACACAGATTTACTCAACTGGAATCTAATTCTCTCTTACTGCACATCAAGATTTATTCAGTAGGATTTTATAATCTTTAATTATTAAGGCTTTTCCATGGTCTGTGAGGAAATACCCCACGGGATAATAATAATAATAATAATAATAATAATAATAATAATAATAATACCCCACTGCATTTTTGCAATGCAACACAAAGACAAACCTTTAGAATGTAATGGTTGGAGATCAGGATTTGAAATGTTTTGAAAGGTGGGAAGAAGAGGAAGAAAGAGAAATAAGAAATTTGGGAGAGAAAAAAGGGGAAAGTGGTGAACTTTCTGGTCTTTCAGCTCTGCTTTTGAGGTCCAGCTCAAGCCAAAACCAAGCCTTGGATGAGCAGGAATTGAGGATCTCAACTCCTTAGAAAACCCAAAAGAAAGTAAAGAAAAGTTCCCTCAAACACCAGAGCGACAAGAACAATCAGTCACAAAAACCCCAAAAATGTGCCCGGAGCAGCAAATTTGGTGAAGCTGAAAAACAACAAGATACACCAGCCCTAAATGAAAGTTTTTCCTGGAAAGTGTCACTCACCCAACGAAGGTTTCCAGGCACAGGGAAACCCCAATGAGGGCACCGAAGATCCAAATCAGCTTCATGTTTGCCGTGAGTCCAGCTGGGCCAAGGTGGCAGAGGGGAATTTATACAGAGCTTTATTTTTTCACATCAAACACATCCGATAGAACCTATCGCTCCATGTGATCCGCTTCTCACAGTTATCAGAAACCTCAAGGTAACCAGCAGGCAGGAGGCCGATTTCACCTCCAAAAAAATAAATATATTTTCCACTGACACATCCAAAACAGGGAGGGGAGGAGTCGGGTCCCAAAGCTCCGACCACAAAAATGTGAGTGTCCTTTAACATATTTTTCAGGGCAGAGGAAAACAGGGAGAGACTGAGCTCATCCCAAACAATCACAGGGGGGCAGGAGCTCTGCCAGCCCCCTCTTGGTCCTGGGGATTTTGAGTTTGTCCATTCCTTTTGTTCCAAAGGATGTTTGTTGTCCATGTGGGAGGGCAAAGCCTGAGCTTGGGGAATAATCTCCCATGGGAACACCCAGCTGTGTGCAGGTTGGATCACAGGGCTGCCGGATAAATATATTTTTTTTTTTAATTGTTTATCCAAATAAAAAGGTTTCTGAGGGGCAGCAAGGTGCTGACTCTGCTGTCACACCTGGGGACAAGACACAGGGGAGATGTTCAGCTGCTCCATCCACTTCAGGAGAGGAAAGGAATTCCCTGACAAGAAAGGAATTCCCTGACAATTCCCTGATGAAATTTTGGATAAAGATCTCGGTTTTATCACTCAGCACCTCCCTGAGGAGTCTCCTCTCACCTCCACTCCCACCCTACTCCTCCTTTTGTGTTCACACTTCCAAGCAAATCCTTTGTCTCATATTTTGGGAACAAAGGGAGCCCCGGGCAGGGATTAGTCCCGGTTTGGTGTGTAGGATTGACTCATCCTGTACCTGCTGTGTCTTGGGGGCACCAGGAGAACCTGCTCAGCTCTCTGAGCTTTAACCAAACCCAGCCCCTGCAGAAAAAACATCTCCACTCCCTCGGCTTAAAGCAAATAACAGAAATGTACCCCAGAGACAGGAACCAGCACAGGAATTTCCTGCTCCTGGAGCTCTGCTGGAAGTCAAATCCCACCTGTAGCTCCCAGACCCCCAATATTCCATAAGGAATGAGCTGCCTGTCCACACCACCCACCACGGGTCACCCTTTGAAAACAGGAAGGAGGGATTTAATCTGGGGCAAAGTTGGAGCTTGTTTCATTACTCATCCTCCATCCCACAGGGATTTAAGGGCTACTAAGAGACCCTGCCAAACCTGACTGGGATCCAAAGTATCCCAAGGAGCTGTGAGTGCCCTGATCAGCGTCCTCTGGGGCCTCCACCCACTGCATTTCAGGAGCTGCATCCAAATCCAAGCCTTGGGCTCGCTCCTCATCCCCTGGAGGAGCTGCAGGGCCCCAGCAATGACCTCCTGCTGTAGCCATGGGGTCCTAAAGGCTCTGGAGATAAATTCTGATCCATGAAATTGGAGAGAATCCAGAGAAGGCTCCAGAGATGCTCCAGGGCTGGAGCCAGGGAGAGCTGGGAATGTTCCCCTGGAGAAGGGAAGGATCCAGGGAGAGCTCCCAGAACATTCCAGGGCCTAAAGGGGCTCCAGGAGAGCTGCAGAGGGACTGGGGACAGGGACAGGACACAGGGAATGGCTTCCCACTGCCACAGGGCAGGGCTGGATGGGAGATTGGGAATTGGGAATTCCTGCCTGGGCTGGAATTGCCAGAGAATCCCTGGAATGTCCAAGGAAGGATTGGAGCTCCCTGGGATGATGGAATTGTCCCTGGAATGAGCTCTGAGGTCCCTTCCCACCCAAACTGCTCCTGAGATTCTGGGATTTGGGACACTCAGAATCCATCCCGAGGGGTTTGGATGGGAAATGGGGAGAGAAAAGAGAGGGAAAGGGAAGGGAGACCCTTCATGGATTCCTGAGATTCCAAGTGAAGCCCCTCAGTGCATTGATTTCTTGGAGAGGAGATGGATCCAATGTCAGGCTGGGAGAGCTGGGAATTGCCAGCCTGGAGAAGGGAAGGATCCAGGGAGAGCTTCCAGAACATTCCAGGGCCTAAAGGGGCTCCAGGAGAGCTGCAGAGGGACTGGGGACAGGGACAGGACACAGGGAGTGGCTTCCCACTGCCACAGGGCAGGGCTGGATGGGAGATTGGGAATTGGGAATTCCTGCCTGGGCTGGGATTGCCAGAGAATCCCTGGAATGTCCAAGGCCAGGCTGGACACTGGGATTTGGAGCAGCCTGGGACAGTGAAAGGGTTGGAACTGGATGAGTTTGAGGTCCCTCCCCACCCAAACCATCCTGGGACTGGAAGAGGCTGAAAACACCCTCAGTGCTGATCCCAAGGTCCAAAAAGAAGAGCAGCAGCAGCAGGAAAGGCAAAGGTGACACAGCAAAGCAAAGGTGGGAGGAGAAGGGACTCAAGGCAGAGGTGGGAGGAGAAGGGACCTCACCACAAGCAGCAGAGCCCCAGAAGATCCAACCAAGAGCAATTCTGGTGGCACTGACCAGGTCCAGGTCCTCAGAGAACTCCACAGGCAGGATTGGCACCAAGCTCAGCTCCAAATCCTCCCCTGAACCCACTGCAGCTCAAACAAACCCCAAAAAACAAATTGTGCTCAGTGAAATGCAGCTCCCAGAACCTGGGGAGGGTGGAGGGTGTGTGGGCAGTGCCCTGGAGAGGTTGTGGTGTCACCCAGTGACTCAGGGACATCCTGGTGACACCCCAGAGAGTGACAGATTAAATCAATCTCAGCCAAGCAAAACCTAAAATCCCTTTATTTGGACAAATTTTCCCCTGTGCTGTCACTGAGAGAGGCCACAATGGACACAATTCCCCACCAACAACTAGAAAAATCTCAAAAATCGTTATATTTCAATATGGTCAGTCCATTTTTGTAAAATCCAGACCATTTGTTGTTGCTGCCTCGAATGATGCAAACCAAAGTCCAGTGTTGTCACCCCTTTTGTCATTTTTAGGGAAAAAAAAAAATCCCAAAAACTTTTCATTTTTGGAGAGAAATATTTCACTGACGTGGCAAAGGGCAACTCATCTCATGGATAATCAGAGTTAATTTGCTATAAAGCCAATTTATTTTGGATTATTGATGGGTGAGTTATTATTTCTGTAAATAATGGACTGTCTCTAGATCCAGGATAAAAAATAAGTAAAGATTTCAGTATGTGCTTTACCACTTAGAATTAATTTTAGAAGCAGAATTGATATTTTTTGATGCTTCTGGAAGCTTTTTGTCAGTGTAATCACCCCTGGCCACGTATTTCCAACTCAGTTTTCCTTAAATTAGGAAACCAGAACCTTCAAATTTGGATTGTTATCCTCACTCACACAAACCTTTCAATTTTACAGCATTTTGGAGCAGAAATATGAAGTTAAACCTGTACAAAAATTTGAAGTGTTGGAAATTATATAAACTTTCCTAACTCGTTTTTTAATTGCTCATTTTAATTATGAGCAGCAGCCCTTTTAAACAGCACTAGTCAAGCTTCTCTCCACAGACATTTATATTATTATTTATATTATTTATTTATATTATTTATATTATTTATTTATATTATTTATATTATTATTTATATTATTATTTATATTATTATTTATTTATATTATTATATATCATTAAATCATCTATTTAAATTTGTTAAATCTAACCCTGGCAAATTTCAACGAACAGACCCAAAGGATTTGAAAACTTTGGGCATGTGAGATTTTAAATTTATGGCATTTCAAGGATATTTGAGAAACCACAAAATTAGAGGAAATTAAGGCTTGAAAGGTTGGAGATTCCATGTCTTAGTAATGGATAAGATAACAAAAATATTAAAGTAACAAAAGATAAATAATTTGGATTAGAGCAGGATAAAAAGTGAGGAAATAATAATAATAATAATGTTATTATTATTATTATTATTATTATTATTATTATTAAGTGTTTAGGACCAAAGAACACCAATTTGCTTTTCACAATGTGAAAAAATGAGGTTTAATTTTTTTGGTTAAAATTAAAAGGTTTAGTAGAAAGATAATAGGAGACAAAACAAAGGGTAAAACAACTGAGTGTTTGACATTTAGTTAAAATCAGACTTATTATTTTTGGAGATTTTAAAATACTTTTTTATTATATTGTCTTGTTGCACATTTATAGACTTTTACACATATTTATACCTTTTAATAAATCAGGTTTTATATTCTAGGAATTATTTTGTATGGCTTTTTTTGGGCTTTTTTTAGCTTATGCCTGTTTTTTGTCTTTTTTTATTATTACTTGTAGTTTGGCCTATGGTTTATACTTTTTTAGATGGTAGATGCTGATAGTTGGTATATTAATAGCAGAGGGTTTTTTATACGTTTATTGGATGTTATTCTGACTAAACAGACAGTTTAAGCAGATTTATATAAACTACTACCACAATGTTTAATTTTCTTTACTAATAGCGAATTAAAAACACTTTTATCTTTACCACAACGTTATTAATCATATAGCACACATTTTGAGAAAAGCCAGCTTTATAATATACATTTATAACAGTTCTCTCCCTATTATTTTTAAGTCTTGTTAATGGCAGGAATGAATATATTCATAGAGTAATTTTAACATTATATATACAGTATTTATCTTAATATTTGCAAAAAGCCAATAATGTAATATGTATTTATAGCGACATTAATTAGAGAATTTAGCTATAAAGATAAGTTTAAATATATATATAAAATAAAAGAGGGAAATGTGTCCTCGTGAGGGCTCCTCGCCCTCCCCAATATGGCGGCTCCCTCACGCCCTTCCCGCCAAAACCTGCGCCTCTTGGCCACGCCCCCTTCATTGACCCCGCCTCCTTCATTGGCCCAGCCCCGTCATTGGGCACGCCCCCTTTCCTTGGCCACGCCCTTTCATTGGCTCAGCCCCTTCCGTGGTCCCGCCCCTTCCTTGGCCACGCCCCCGTCGCCGTCCGTGACGCGGCGCGAGCGCCCGCGCAGGCGCAGAGAGCGCGAGGCCGCGGCGGCGTGAGGGGAGCCCAAAACCACCGGGCGGGAAAAGGGGGGAAAAACTGCCCGGGCTGAGGGAGAACAGCAAAGATCTGGGTAAAAGTGAGGTGAAATGTGGGTAGAGGAGGAGAGACGAGGTTTGGGAGGAGGACGGTGAGGTTTGGGGAGGGGGAGCGGTGAGATTTGGAGTGGAGAAGGGAGGTTTGGGGTGGGGAACCGGAGAGGTTTGGGGAGGGAGATCAGAGAGGTTTGAGTAGGGGGAAAAGGGAGGTTTGGGGAGGGAGATCAGAGAGGTTTGAGGAGAATGAAAAGGGAGGTTTGGGGAGGGAGATCAGAGAGGTTTGGGGAGGATAAAAAGGGAGGTTTCTGGAGAGTGATCAGAGAGATTTGAGGAGGAGGAGAAGGGAGGTTTGAGGAGGGGGAGAAAGGAGGTTTGGGGAGATGAAACGTGAGAAGGGAGAGAAAGGAGGTTTGTGGATTTGGAGGAGCAGAGGTTTGGGGCAGGGAAGGAGGGGAAGAGGTTAAATTTGGGGAGAGAGATCAGAGGTTTGTGGCGAGGATCGAAGAGGTTTGTGTTGAGGGAGAGGAGAGCTTTGGGTTTGGGGAAAGGTGAAGTTTGGAGGAGGGAAAAGGCAAAGTTTGGGGAAGGGATGGAGGTCTGGGGGGAGATGTGAGGGCTGCCTGCCTGTCACAGATTTTATTTCCTTCACACAAGCTGTTACTGGGCATAAAGGGGGAAATAAAATCTGTGGGTTTCATATGACAGAAAATAATCTGTTACCTACTGAAATAAGTGAGAATTTTGGATAAAAACATTGGACTTGCCTGGATGAGGTGGGAGCTTTCCCTCCTTTTGAAGGATATTATTATTCAAAAACAAGGGAGAAAATGAACATGCTCCTCAATAACCTGGCTGAGAATCTTTTTGCTGAATAAAAATTCACAGATTTTTGCCTTTTTTCCCTGTGTTCCCACAGACAATGACACCAAATAAGAGTCCAGACACTTCCCTCATCGACCTGGCAGTGAAGATGAGGAAACAGGCTGAGAGCAGGAAGGTGGTGCTGGCCTGGGGACTCCTCAACATCTCTGTAGCAGGCATGATCTACACTGAAATGTGAGTTAATTCTCCCATCTGACTCAAACCAGCAAAAATTCTGCTCTCTGGAGCCTTAAATATCCCCCAGGATGGAATTTCTGCTGAATTCTCCCTTCTTTGTGTTGCTTTTCAGGACTGGGAAACTCCTGAGCACATATTACAACATCAGCTGCTTTCCACTCTGGTACATTGGTGAGTCGTGGCAGCATTTAAATCAAATTTCAGGATTGATTTTATTGCTGGGAAGTCGTTTTTAAGGCAGGTTTTTTTTTCTGTTCGAGTTTTAAACCAAAACTTAGTTTTGCTTTCTGCCACCTCCCTTTGAGAACTGCTGGAATTCCATTTTTTTAGTGGCAGATAAGGAATGCTCACAGCTTTTTCTCTGTGCTAAAAGGGCAGGAAGGACTTATTTAATACATGAAGTCTTTTTTAATGTGTAGATTTAGGCTTTAGAGAGATTTATTTCCCAGGAGTGAGGAAAATTACCTCCGATGGTTCTTCTCTAAGAAAATGAAGAAATCTGAGATTTCTCCCCAAACTGGCAGCACTAAAAATGACCTTTTTTTAACAGACAAAGCTTAGTATTGCAAATAATGTAATTTTTTGCTCAAAGCATGACAGGAAGTGGTGTTTTTCTTGCAGAATTTGCCTTGGCAGCCTTGTTCAGCCTCAATGCCCTGTTTGATTTCTGGAGATACTTCACCTACACAGCAGCACCCACCAGCCTGGTCAGCAGCCCCAGCCAGCAGATCATGGGCTGGCTGCGCAAGGCAGGTGAGGAATAAACCTTCTTTTTAATCCTTTTTCATGGTTTTTTAGTTGTTTTTCCAGTTGTGAGTTATTTATTCTGACAGGAGCTGGGGTTTGTTTGGGGTTGTGCAGGGTCAGGATGTTGTGATGTAGTTTGTGGCTACTTGAGGTGAAATTAATTGTGTTTTAGATAATTGGGGCATAAATTAATGTGGTGAAGATTAAGACAGGTGGAGGAATTAATGGGATATTAGAGAAACCTCCCTGTGGGGTTTATTCTGATTTGGGATCACTCACTTTTATCTGAGTTCTGTAGGGATGGGGTTTTGAGTTTCGCTTTTCTAAAACACTTCAAACACCCCAGCAATGTATTTACAACCACCCCCATTTCTAAGCCAGGCTGTTTTTTCCCTTGCAGCTGTACAGATCACCCCTCCCAAGGAGGCAGCAGCCAAGAGGGTCCTATCCCTGACCCCATCCCCTCCCATCCAGGGCCAGTGTGTGCTGAGCTACAGCCCCTCTCGCTCCCCCAGCGCCAGCCCCAAGTTCTCTGGGAGCTGCCTGGGTGGTTACAGCCCCCAGCTCCAGGCTCTGCCAGGGGCCAGCCCTGCTCACAGCACCTCTGTCACCTACTCACCCAGCAGCAGCTACAGCAAGGTAAATCACCAGGGCACATCTTTGTTTTAATTCTCTAGGGAAATGGTTTCTCCCTCTTAACCACTTAAAATGACCCTTAGTTCCTTCTTTGACACCATTAGCTGTGCTCCAGCTGTGTCTACTCTGAGATGGAGGTTATAAATTGTCTCTCCTTCCTTTGTTCTATCTCTTTTCCCCCAAAAAATTCAAAGAATAAACACCTGGGATGAAGGTCCCAGGGAAAGAGCCTCTTCTGAGATATCTCACTTCATCCTTGATATAATTCTCTCCAAATCCTCCTAATAACTGAGCTGGTTAAAAGCCCCCAGGAGGAGGGCAGGAGAGTGAATATATCACATCCTCAGGGCACAGCTTTGTAAATAAAAAAAATAAATTAAATTTTTTTGTTGTTTTCTCCCCAAGGTTTCCAGCTTCAGCCACTCTCCCAATGGATCTCCCTATTCCATGAGTGTGGGGGCTGTGGACAGTGCAGGGATCAGGTCTCACTACAGATTCTCCCCCATCCTGTACAACAATTCCACCTACAAGGATGATTGCATCACAGATGTCAAATCCCTGGACACCTTCCTGAGGAACGAGGAGGAGAAACAGCACCGAGTTCAGTTAGGTAAAGTGGGGGGAAATGCTGGGAAAAGGTGTTGATTTTATCTTAAAAAAAAAGCTTTTGTGATGGGAGAAGTAGCAGTGAAAAGGGCATTTATGAGCTTGGACTTGCTCCTAGTGAGGAATGGGGTGTGAGGCAGAGCCCCTTTGTTTCTCCTTCAGGCAGTTTTTCCTCCAATTATTCCTTGGAACATGATCTAAGCATGGCAATGCTGATGGGTTATCTCTGCAGCAGTTACTGGCTGTGATGAACTGAGATAAGATCACCTTGATAAGAGGGGGATTTTATCCAGATAAAGGAGCTGAAACCACTTAATTTTTGTCCTGGATTGGGACAATCAAGATAAGGATAAAGAGACTGAATCCAATAATTTTTTCTCCTGGATTGGGACAATCAGGATAAGGATAAAGAGGATGAGCTACACCAAATAAATTTTTGTCCTGGATTGGGACAATCAGGATAAGGATAAAGAGGATGAGCTACACCAAATAAATTTTTGTCCTGGATTGGGACAATCAGGATAAGGATAAAGAGGATGAGCTACACCAAATAAATTTTTCTCCTGGATTGGAACAATCAGGATAAGGATGACTCTGGTCTTTCTGCAGAGTGAATCCAGTGCATTCACTCAACACTGACCTGTTGTCCCTGTGCTGTTTGTTCCAGAATTACTTTGCAATAATTGAATTTCACATTTTTAACCATTTAATCCTTTCAGGGAGCTCAGACTCCAGCTCTCCCTCCAGCAGCCCCACGTTCTGGAACTACAGTCGCTCCATGGCCGACCACGCACAGATCCTCAGGAAATTCCAGTACCAGCTGGCCTGCAGGTCCCAGGCTCCTTCTGCACACAAGGATGAAGCTGATCTGAGCTCCAAACAGGCTGCAGAAGAGGTAAATCCCACAGGGAAAAAAAAAATAATGGTCGAGAGTGAAAAATAATGGTCGCGAGGGAAAAATTTTAAAATGTGCCTTTGTGCAAAGGTTTGGATTTGAGCTGGGTCAGGAATGTGGGGAAAAGAAATCCTCCAGCATTCAGCAAACTCCAGCAGGAATTGTCCCAGACCCTAAAAACTCTGCGTTCTGTGAGGTTCCCATATGGATTTAATAAACCTTTCCACAGGTTTGGGCACGGGTGACAATGAACCGACAGCTCCTGGACCACATGGACTCCTGGACAGCCAAATTCAGGAATGTGAGTCCCTCTCTGAGGAATTCCAAGTGGGCTGGGAAGATTCCTCCGTGTCCTGAGATATGGGAAGGGTTGCAGTGCCTGTCTGAGGGTTGGGGTGGTCTGTCACACACAAATCCCACAGATTTATCATCTCCCTGATATCCTGAAACAAACAGGAGAGGGACTGGATCCATCCCTTTAGGGCTGGGATTCATAATGCCCTTTCCTCATTGCTTTACCTGATCCAGATGTGTTTTCCCAACTCCTATACATTGAATTTTCTGCCTTTTCAGAAGCTGTTAAAAGCTCACTTAAATTCTGCCTGACTCAACAATTAAATTAAACCATTTCCCTCCTTGATTTCCTTTCTGTTAAACTGCTTTGTGGTCACGGTGGGGATAATTGGAGGAGTTTATTAAACATTCCTGTTGCTTGTGAAATTGAATTTTCCCCTTTTTCTTCCCAGTGGATCAATGACACCATCCTGGTGCCCCTCGTGGAGGAGATGGAATCTGTGAGCACCCAGCTCAGGAGGATGGGCTGTCCAGAGCTGCAGATTGGAGGTAGGACCAGCAGCCTGGGAATGGAAATATTAGATAATTTAGATCTGGGAAATATTTTTGTTCCATTTCTGCTCTGTTTTGGTGTTGTCTTTGTTCCACCTCCTGCATTTCATTAACCTGGGAAAATTTTCCATAACACTTCTATAAATATCGATGTTTGGACACTTGGGTGAAATTCTTAAATGCCTCCTTTTTTTCCCCCCATAAATTTAATTCTACAGCTTTAATTATCACTAATAATAATTGATTATTAATCAGACAGAAAGCATTTCAAAGACAGATGTGCTGCAAATTCTCAGTGTCTCCCAAAAATCTCACTGTCTCCCAGTGCTCTGTGCTTTTCCAACTTCTTCCTTCAAATCACCCCTTTCCTCAAAGAACTGGGTTTTTAAAAATTCTTAAAATTAAGAGTTTTAAATTTAAAATTAAGGTTTGTTTTAAATTTTAAAAATCCTGATGAACTGAGGTTCAGTTTTTCATGTCATGTTAGGATTCTGTAGAAACTGAGGTTCTGCTTTTCATATCAGGTCAGGATTCTGTTGCTTCTCCTGTTGTTTCAAATTAACTGAGAAGTTGATTTAATGTGCTACTTTTTAATTAACTTCTCCTTTTTTGGGGTCTTCTTAGAGCATTTCCTCAAAAGCTACTTGTTACAAAGCGCTTTAAAACCCTTCTACTTTTATTTTCACTTTGTTTCTCTTGTTCTCCTGCTGGTTCCTTGTATCTGATTGAAGATTTTGTGCTACTTTGTGATACCTGAGCTGCAATTTGGGGCTGTTCAATGAGGTGTTGGATGTTTCTCTGTTGCAGAGGCCAGCATCAGCAGCCTCAAACAGGCAGCCCTGGTGAAGGCTCCCCTCATCCCCACCCTCAACGCTCTGGTGCAGTACTTGGATCTCACCCCAAACCAGGAATATCTGGTGGAAAGGATCAGAGGTTTGTGCTGTTCTCATTTCTAAACCTTTTCCATATTACAGTGAATTTATTAATTTTGGATGCCTGAGGAGCTGTCCCTGGATCCCTGGAATTGTGTTGGAGCAGCCTGGGATAGTGGGAACTCTCCCTGACCCCTGAATTTTCCTCCAACCCAAAACTCAAACCATCCCATCATTTCCTCCTTCCTCCTCCGAGTCCAAAAGGATTTAATTTTTCCATTATCCATGAACAAAACTCATCCTGTAACTTCCCTCCTTTTATCAACACCTTCCATATCAACCCTCAGAATTTTTCCCCATTTCCTACCCCA
This sequence comes from Zosterops lateralis, assembly GCF_965231275.1. NCBI lineage: Eukaryota > Metazoa > Chordata > Aves > Passeriformes > Zosteropidae > Zosterops > Zosterops lateralis. Next base: position 73,027,946 of record NC_139765.1, read on the forward strand.
CAAACTCTCTTTGTTTGCAGCCCCCAGGGAGTGAAATCAGTGTTTTTTATTCCAGAACTTTCCCAGGGGGGATGCATGAGCTCCTTCAGGTGGAACGGAGGAGGCGATTTCAAGGGTCGCAAATGGGACACGGATCTTCCCACTGACTCCTCTGTGAGTTTCCTGCATCCCAGGGCTTGGATTTGGGGATAAAGTTTGGAGGGAACAGCCCAAGGAAGTCTTTGAGGAACATGGGAAAATCAGAAAATGGAACTTTTCTGTTGCATCATTAGATTTTATAGCTGGAAGCAGAAAATCAATCTTGAAACAGGGTTTGATTTTCTGCTTGGGAATGTGGTTAAATATTTGGGATTGTCCAGCTATGGAGCAGCTCTGAATGTCCTGATAAACAGGAACAGCTCAAAAATTTAAATAAATTTAAATAAAGAAGGTTTGATATTAATTTAAGGCTATTAGTAAAAGAAAAAACAAATAGACAATTTCACATTTTTGTTAATTGTGGCTAATACAATGCTCTGAGCTCCAAGGTGCATCTCCCAGAAAAAAATGTGGCATTTTTTCCAGCAACTCTTCCATTTTCCCAGTCAAACAGCTCCTGTTGGGTGTAAGGAGCACAGAAAGCACCAGATCACAGATAATCTGCTGATGTTACCCAGAAAAAATATTTAAAACACTCCAGAAAAAGGTTGAAACAACCCTCAGGCTGCCCCCTGGTTTTCTGGATGCTCATCCTAAGATTTTATTCCACAATTTTGGCATTCCTAAGGCTCGTGGCCAGCTCAGACCTTTCCAGATTTTCATGAGGGGAAAAGGAGGAGTTTCCTTGCTGGGTTTGGGGTGGTTTTTGATCTCCTGCTGTTCTCAGCCAAATCTGAGATGGGTGATTTAAGCACAAATCTGCTCCTAAACCTGGGGTTAAACCAGAATTGGAACCAAAGATTGGGATTGACCCCTGGGGGAGGAATCTGCTGGTTTTGGGGCTGTTTCAGTGAGATTTGGTTGTGTTTGCCCAGATCCTGATGCACGTTTTCTGCACTTACCTGGACTCCAGGCTCCCTCCTCACCCCAAATATCCCGATGGCAAAACCTTCACTTCCCAACACTTCATCCAGACTCCAGATAAACCAGGTACTGGAGCTGCTCTTTTCCTCTGGGATCACCTCTGAAATCACCTCTGAAACTTGTTTTTTAATTAAATTAATCTTTTTAATTCAGATACTTCCAATGAAAACGTGTTTTGCATCTACCAGAGCAGCATCAACCCACCCCACTACGAGCTGATTTATGAGTGCAACGTCTACAGCCTGCCCAAGGTACAGGGTTTTGTTCTCCTCCTGCCCTCAGAAATCATTTCCAGGGCAGATTTGGGGTTTTTTTAAATCCTAGACACATTTTTTTTTTATCCATTTACACAGAGGCTGCTCCACCTTGGTTTTTGCCCAGCACGTTGTAAAGATCTTACCTGTGGTGTCTGTTTAGGAGGAGTTTCCTCTTATTAATTTTTTTGCCAATTTATTGTAAAACCTCAAATCACAATCCCTGGTGGGTGATGTCACCCCTTAAGGCCCCCCTAAATTGAGGGGAAGTTCCAAATTAGGGAAATTCTGAGATTTTTAATTGTTTTGGTGTTTAAATCTTTGTCTCTTCGTGTGGCTCCAGGGCAGGAACAACATGTTCCACACTTTGCTGATGTTCCTGTACATCATAAAGACAAAGGAATCTGGGATGTTGGGGTAGGTATCCCATGGGAATGGGGTGATAATTAATGGTGTTAAAATCAAATTAACAGCAGCTTTTTAAATTAAAATGGCTAATTCTGATCCCTTTGGGTTTTGCAGGCGTGTAAATCTGGGTTTATCAGGAGTCAACGTGCTGTGGATCTTTGGGGAATAAACAGGACAACTCTGACCTGAACATGGATTTGCTACAAAACAGGAGAAATAAAGCTCAGCTTTGTGGACAGAGGGAGGAAGTGCCTGGAATTCCCACGTGGGTTTTGTCAAGGCTTTACACAGAATATTTCCCTGTGGAAATGCTCCTGTGAATGAGCTCCAGGCTGGAGTTCCCCTTCCTGCTCCTCACCCCAGTCCTGTTTAAACTGAGCTTTGCTGATCTCAGACTAAACCAAACCAAACCTCCCTGGAGGGAGCAACTGGAAGGACAAAATAACTTGGACAATTTCAGGATCCAAGAAATTCCAAGTGTGGAAGCTCAGATTCGGTTTTGCTTCATTTTATATATTCCTGCATGATAAAAAAAAAAAAACAACTGATTAATTTTATCCCTGATTATTGGTGTAATGGTGATTTCTGACCCCTCAAGATGCTCCTGAAGCTGAAAAATGAAGGACAAAACCATGTTTGTCTTGCTGAGTTCAGCAAATAAGAATTTTTACTTTATATTTTCAATTTTTATTTTTGTTGTTTGATACAAAACCAGCGTGGCCTCCCCTCTCAGGGGACCTTGTGAGCTCTGAACTCCTGAAATTCCTTCACTGCCACCAAATCCTCCCTGCCTTTGCTTTTGAATTTAATTTTCCTTCAGCATTTTTTAATGATAATTTGGGAGCTTTCTGCACCTTGGTGGGGAAACAGGCTCTACGCAGCCCCAGGTTTTTAGGAATGTACTTTTTTTTTTTTGTAAAAGCACTTGGATTTGCTTCAAATCAATCAATGTTTGTCAAATTTCTCCAAGGGGCAGGGGCAGAAATTGTTATAAATTCTGGTTTAGAAGTGTATATAGAACCATAAATGTGGAATCATTGAACTGCATTTTTTACTGATGGGAGGGAAAGAGGAAATTTTGGAACTTTGCTGTTTTTGGTAGGAACTGACTTGTTTTGGTGACTTTGGTCTCCCTTCCCTGGGGGATCTGAGAGTTTTTCCAAGGACTTGATAACAAAATGGCTCATTTGGTTCTTGCATTAAATGAGTTTGTTTTATCAAAACACTTTTTTGGGTGTTTTTTTTCTTGTGTTCAGCATCACCACATCCATCCATGTACCAAATAGGAATGTTCAAGGCCCAGATTTAGCTGGGTTTTACCCCAAAATTCCCCAATTTTACCCCAAAATTCCCCCCTTCAAGGACAGCACAGCCCCAGGAGCTCTGTTAGTCTCATGTTCCAAAAACTTGAAGTGCAGAAATCTCTCACCAAAAACTGGGGATCCTCAGGAAGAGCCCATCCCATAGGCCACCCTTGGGTGCCCCAGGACCCTGTATCCCTCTGTGCCTCTTCCCACGCAGCCCCCACAAAAGATGGATCCTTGTGCACCCCAAAATAGCTCACACACCCCAGTCCTTGTGCACCCCAAAGCATCACACACCCCAAGAAATCACACCCCAGTCCCAGTGTACCCCAATACATCACACACCCCAATAGCTCACACACCTCAGTCCCTGTGCATCCCAAAGCATCACACACCCCAAAACAGATCACACATCCCAATAAATCATGTCCCAGTGTACCCAGTGTATCATACCATTCAGTCTCTGTGCACCCCAAAAGCATCACACACCCCAAAATAGCTCACACATCCCACTCCTTGTGTACCCCAAAGCATCACACACCCCAATAAATCACACCCCAGTCCCAGTGTACCCCAAAATACATCACACACCCCAATAGCTCACACACCTCAGTCCTTGTGCATCCCAAAGCATCACACACCCCAAAACAGATCACACATCCCAATAAATCATGTCCCAGTGTACCCAGTGTATCATACCATTCAGTCTCTGTGCACCCCAAAAGCATTACACATCCCAAAATAGTTTACATATCCCAGTCCCTGCGCACCCCAAAGTATCACACACCCCAAAATAGATCACACATCACACTCCTTGTGTACCCCAAAGCATCACACACCCCAATAAATCACACCCCAGTCCCAGAGTACCCAAATGTATCACACATCTAGTCCCAGGGTACCCCAATACATCACACACCCCAAAACAGATCACTCATCCCAGTCCTTGTGCACCCCAAAGCTTCACACACCCCAAAATAGCTCACACATCCCAATAAATCATGTCCCAGTCCCAGTGTACCCCAATGTATCACACCCTTCAGTCCTTTGTACCCCAATACATCACACACCCCAATACCTCACACATCCCAGACTTTGTGACCCCCAACACCTGGCCCCTCTGCTCCCTGTATACCCCAATACATCACACCCCCCAATAGCTCACACATCCCAGTCCTTGTGCACCCCAAAGCATCACACACCCCAATACCTCACACATCCCAGTCCCTGTGCCCCCAACACCTCCCCCCTCTGCTCCTTGTACTCCCCAATACATCACAAACCCCACTCTCTGTGCACCCCAATATATATCCCATACCCCAGTCAGTCCCTGTGCACCCTAATACCCTGTGGGGTACCCCAGTACATCACACATCCCAATGCTCTCTGCACCCCATTCCCAGGACAGACCCCACAGTCCTGTGTACCCCACTCCTGGTGCTCCCTGTGCACCCCAATTTGTCATGCACCCCATTCCTGCAGGCCCTGACTCTGTACCCCACATCCCCGTGCACCCCAATACTTCACACACCCCATTCCTGCAGGCCCTGACTGCACCCCACATCCCTGTGCACCCCAATACTTCACACACCCCATTCCTGCGGGCCCTGACTCTGTACCCCACATCCCCGTGCACCCCAAAACATCACACACCCCATTCCTGCGGGCCCTGACTCTGTACCCCACATCCCCGTGCACCCCAAAACATCACACACCCCATTCCTGCAGGCCCTGACTGCACCCCACATCCCTGTGCACCCCAATACATCCCACACCCCAGACCTTGCTCATTCCCATCCCTGTGCACACCCCATACACCCCAATTCCCGGGCACCCCAATACACCACACACCCCATATCCCTGTGCCCCCTGGTCCCCCGGCACCCCAATGTCTGCACCCTCTCACCTGTGTATCCCCATATACTGTGTACCCCGCTCCCTCTGCACCCCAATATCCTGCACACCCCGCTCTTTCTGAACCCCGCTCTCTCTGCACCCTAAAACACCGCGCATCCTGCTCTCTCTGCGCCCTAAAACACCGCACCCCCCTCTCTCTCTGCACCCCAAAACACGGCACATCCCGCTCTTTCTGCACCCCCCTGTCTCTACATCCTAAAACACGGCACATCCCGCTCTTTCTGCACCCCAAAGCACCGCGCACCCCAATCTCTGCATCCTCTCACCTGCGCACCCCAAAACACCACTTACCCCTCTCTCTCTGCACCCCAAAATACCGCACACTCCGGTCTTTCTGCACCCCCCTGTCTCTACATCCCAAAACACCCCACACCCCCCAATCTGTGCATCCTCCCACCTGCGCACCCCAAAACACCGCCTACCCCTCTCTCTGCACCCTAAAACACCGCACACCCCGCTCTTTCTGCATCCCGCTCTCTCAGCATCCCATTCCACCCCTCACCTCCCAATCTCTGCATCCTCCCACCCGCACACCCCAAACCCCGCTCGCTCCCCTCTCCCCGCTGTTATTCCCGCACCGTTTCCAGGTGCGTTTTCCCTTCCAGCCCGGCCCGGTTCAGCCCCTCCCTCCCGGGGTGGCGCATGTCCGGCCCCGCCCGTTAAATTCCGCCGGGCCGGGACCACCGGGCCCTGCACCTGCTGCTCTCTCGCCATGGCCACCGAGGCCGAGCCCGGCCGCCGCCGCCGCTGCTGCGCTCAGGACTCGCCCGGTGAGCTCGGGGGGGTCTCGGGGGCTGGGTGGGCACTATCGGGGGTCCTCCATCCCTGGGCAGTGTCGGTGACACCTCTCCTGACCCACACACCGGGCACCGAGCGGGGTTTTCCTGCCGTGCCCCGGGGTATTGGTGGGGTCTCCTCTCCTGAGCATCCCCTGGGTACCACTCTGGGAGCTCTGCGGGGTTTGGCATCCCCTGGGTACCACTCTGGGAGCTCTGTGGGGTTTGGCATCCCCTGGGTACCACTTTGGGAGCTCTGTGGGGTTTGGCATCCCCTGGGTACCACTCTGGGAGCTCTGTGGGGTTTGGCATCCCCTGGGTACCACTCTGGGAGCTCTGTGGGGTTTGGCATCCCCTGGGTACCACTCTGGGAGTTCTGTGGGGTTTGGGGACTGAGGTGACACCCCAGCACAGCAGCACCGGGTGGGGTTTTCCTGCGTGCCTTGGGCATTAGTGGGGTCTCCTCTCCTGAGCATCCCCTGGGTACCACTCTGGGAGCTCTGTGGGGTTTGGGGACTGAGGTGACACCCCAGCACTGCAGCACTTGGTGGGATATGGGGATGTGGCCCCGGTGTGACACCAACAGCTCCCGCAGACGGTCCCAAGGTCCCGGATTGCCGCGGTGACAGCGACGGTCCCCGCCGGGGCTCCCTCTGCGCTGCCATCAACAACGACCTGGCGGAGCTGGGCTGCCACCTGCACCGGCCCCGGGTCCCCACAGGTAGGTTGGGTGTGGGATGGGCTGGAAATGGGGCTCTGGAGGGTCCCACTGTGACCCCCTGTGTCCCCCCAGCCGTGTCCACCCCGTCCTGCTGCCAGCAGCACTCGGAGGAGGTGTGTGAGAGCTGCCTGGTGAAAACCACCCTGACGGCCGAGAACGCCGTGGAGGCCAACAAGCTCTCCAACAACTACAAGGTGGGTGGGGGGCACCTGTGGGTGCTCCTGGTGGGCTGTAATGGGTTTTAATTTTTTTTTTTCCCTCTTAACTCATCACCCCTAAAAAAAACTCCTTCTCTCTGCAGTTTGGCTTCAAGAAATGGAAGAGCCACGTCACGGCGCGGCCGTGGGAGGACAGGTCGGAGATTGTCAAGGAGCTCTACTCTGACCTCAATGTCATCAGAGGCTCTGGAGGTGGGTGGCCTTGGGGACAGCCCTGGGTGGTGGCAGTGTGGATTTGGGCAGATGGAAGTGACAATGGTGACCTGGTGCCTTTGGTCCTGCAGGGTCCTCGCTGACGTGTGGGAATGTCCTTTACCTGCTGCTCTTTGGCTGGTGGCTCTCGCTCCTCTACGTCCTCGTGGCTGCTGTGATGTTCATCACTGTCATGGGGGCTCCTTATGGTGAGTTTGGTCTGAATTTGGGACCCCCCCCCCCATGAGGGCTGGATGAGCTCAGAACTGCACCAAATGTTGTTGGGGTCTCCTGGGTCCTTTCTCCGTGGAATGTCCCTGTAGCTGGAAGGGACACTGATGGCCATGTCCCCACAGGGCAGCTCTGCTGGGACCTGGCTGGGTATTTCCTCTGGCCCTTTGGCAAAGTCATCCAGAAAGTGGAGGTAAGGATGCTTTGGGAATCCCCTGGGGGGGATTTTGGGGTGCCCTATGCACACCCTGACATCCCCCCCTCTCCCCAGGTCCCCAAATCCCATCAGGTGTGTGAGGCTGGCGTGGGGGAGAGCTCAGCCCTGCTCGGGGGTCCCACCCCGCTCCGCTGGCGCCTGCACTGCTGGGAGGGCACTGGATACTGGGTGAGCCCTGTGTGGACCCAGTGACTCACCCCTGGAGCCCCCAGCGTGGTGGGCGAGGTGCCTGTGGGGCACCTTCCCTCCCTTGGGGTCAGTATTTTGGGGAGTCAATCCCTAAAGGTGACCTCCTGTTGACAGCACCGTGCCAGCACCGCAGTGTGGCTGTGCCTGGGCTACCCAGTGCTGGTGGTGGCCCACGGGCTCGTGTGTGTCACCGCGTGGCTCCTCATCGTGCTCATCCCCGTGGCCAAGCTGAGCGCCCGCGCCGCCTCCCGTGTCCTGCTGCTGCCCCCGCAGCGGGTGCTCATCCGCCGCCTCAGGATGGTGGGTCACTCTGGGTGGGGTGAGGGTCCCACACCTCACTCCTGGTGGGGTTTTGGGCTGGGGGTGACCCTCTTGTCCCTGTGCAGACAGAGGTGCCTCTGGAGGGAGAGGTGATTCTCTGCTGTTACCGCGCTGCAAACCCTTACTACTATAAATACGCCGTGGACGGCATCAACGTCTTTGCTGTCAGTATCCTTTGGGGAGCTGGAGTGGGATGGGAGGGGAGGGACCCCAAATCCATCCTCCCTCTGTTGTGTCCTTGACTGGCCACCCCAGACCTGCTGCCCCTGGTGCTGGTGACGCTGGTGCTGGGCTACGTGGACAGCCCCAACCACCTGACGGGCTCTGCTGTCAAGTTCACCTTGGCCCTGCTCTCCATCATGCCCCTCTCCTACTACATCGGCATGGCCATCGCCAGGTCAGTGGTCATAGGGGATGTTTGGTGACAAAGTGGGGACACTCCAGCTTTGCTGATGGCTTTTTTCTCCTCTCCAGCATCTCGGCCCAGAGCAACTTTGCAGTGGGGGCAGTGGTGAACGCCACGTTTGGCTCCATCACTGAGCTCACCTTCTACATCACCGCCCTCATCAAGGGCTCGCGGGAGGGCAACCGCTGCTACGCCGAGGTGGTCAAGTCAGCACTGACAGGGACACTGGTGGGCTGTGTCCTCTTTGTGCCGGTGAGATGGGGTGGCATCCAGAGCTGGGAGGGTGCTGTGAGCAGAGAACTGATGGGGGATTTAGTTTGTGGTTTTTTTCTCTATCCCCCAAGGGTCTGTGCATGGTGATCGGGGGTATCCGGCACCAGGAGCAGCGGTTCAACAGCCGCTCTGCAGGAGTCAGCTCGGCCCTGCTCTTCCTCTCTGTGGGAGGTGAGTTGGGGACAGCGGTGTCCCCATGTCTGGGGGGGTCCCAGCAGGGTGGGCGCCTGCTCCATGTCCTGTCCCTGCAGGTGTCTTTGCCCCAACGCTCTTCTCCAAGGTGTACGGGAAGCTGGTCTGTGGCGAGTGCCACAACGTCACCCAGAACCCGCTGGGACACTACTTGTGTCACAACTGTCACTTTGACCTGGTGAGTGGGGACCTGGAACCCCCACAACAGGGGAAATTTGGGGTCAGGGATGCTCTGAGCCCTGCTGGGTGGTGGCAGTGGGGTGTCCCTTGTCCCCTATTGACAGATGCTCTCTCTGCAGATGGACAACAACGGCACCCTCTACTACAGCCACGTCCAGTGAGTGTCCACTGCGATGGGGACAGGGCTGTCCCCGCATTGGGATGGCACCTCCTGGGTTTGGTCATGTTCCCCTCTCCACCCCAATGATTTCCTCCATCCCTGGGGTGTCCATGGCAGACCCTGGTGGCACTGATGACGTTTTCTGTGTACCACAGACCCCTGGTGTACACAGTGTCCATCCTGCTCCCCGCTGCCTACCTCATTGGGCTCTTCTTCACCCTCAAAACCCACACGCACATCTACGACATCCACATCAGCGACTGTCACAGTGAGTGTCCCCAAGTGTCCTGGCTGTTCTTGTCACTGCTCTGGAGCGTCCCACACATCTCTGCTCTCTCCCCAGTGCCTGGCCACCACCACAGTGCTGTGGTCCACTGGTCCCGCTGGCGGGCCCTGGTCATCCTCCTGCTCTCCACCCTCTGCATGTCGGCCTGTGCTGACCTGGCCACGGAGCACATCAGCCCCATCCTCACCAACTCCACCATCTCACAGGTGAGCTGGCTCTGGGGTGGCCCTAAGGACCAAGATGTGCTCCCCAGACTTGGCCTGGCTGCAGTTGGAGCCCCAAAAGCAGTGGTGGAAAGATGCCCTGCACAGTTTGGCCCAGGCTGATGTCACCTTTTCCCTGTAGTATTTCATCGGTGTCACCGTGCTGGCAATGGTGCCCGAGCTGCCAGAGATTGTCAATGGCATCCAGTTTGCCCTGCAGAACAACCTGAGTTTGAGGTGAGATTGGCTCCAAGGATGAGTTTTGGGGTGGTTCCTGTGTCCTGTCCCAGTCCCATCACTGTGCCTTGGTGCCCACAATGGGCTGCCCAGTCACTGATGGGTCAGATTCTGTGTCAGCTTCTCCTCAAGGAGACTTAGCCACCCAAAAAATGGTGCCAGAACTGGGCTGGGCTCTGTGGTTTGGGATTTTCTCACCCAGAGACCCAGTGCTTGGCAGCCCCTAAGTTGTCCTTCCTCCCCAGCATCGAGATTGGGAACTGCATTGCGGTGCAGGTCTGCATGCTCCAGATCCCCATCCTGGTGCTCTTCACCATCTTCTACGTGAGTAAAACCCCAGGAGAGCCCTGGGGGACCCTCCTGCAGCAGGGCTGGGGACACGGTGTCCATGGGATATGGAAAGGAGGACACAGCTGCCCTTCCCAGTGTCTGCTGTCTGCTCAGTGGGGTCAGACATCTCCTGCTGCTGTCCCCACCCTGGGGACGTGTGGCAGAGGAGGGTTTAAGGGGTGACACACTGATAGAGTCAGGGTAGAGTTGTCCTGGTTGGCCATAAACCCCTAATAAATTCTCTTCCTCACAGCCGACCAACTTCACGCTGGTCTTCAGCGACCTCCATGTCTACGCCAGCATGTTCAGCGTGGTGCTCATGAACTACATCTTCATGGATGGCAAATGTGACTATTTCCAAGGTGACCACCTCCCCCAGGGCTGCTGTGGGACTTGGAGTATCCCTGTATTCCCTGGGATGTGGGATGGGGGGCTCCTGGGTCCAACCCTGGGCTCATCACCTTGTTGGGGCTCTTGGGGTCTTGGTTGACCATCTCGGAGCTCTCTCCCTGCAGCAGCTCCAAGGGGCATCACTCAAATTTCCCTCTTTAAAAGGTTTTAAACTCCCTTTTAATGGACACTTTGTGGAGAGCCATGACAGTCCTCTGCAGGGGGCTAATCCAGGTTTTAACCCCATGTCCCTCCTTGCTCCAGGGAGTAACTCCCTCCTCTCTCTGCCCACCCCAGGCACGGTGCTGGTGATGGTTTACTTCATCCTCCTGGCTGTGTATTTCTTCGCCCCCTCGCCCAGCGGCTGCTGAAGTTTGGATTCTCCTTTTCTCCGAACCCCCTCGTTGGGATCAGCACCTTTTTTTCCAGTCAAGACCTTTTCCAGTGTCTCAGGGACTCGGGCCGGGCTGGCTCCGGTCTGGAAGCGCCGTCTCCTGAAGCTCCTGCTGCTGCTGGGCTCCCTCTGTGGGGCTTCAGGGATGGGAAGGGTGGTGGCAATACAGAATTGCTCCCAAAATGAGGAGCCTCGAAGCCAGAGCATGTCACAGAGGCACCTCCAGCTCACACTCGAGGGGCTGGAAGGAAAACTGTCCTCAGTGGAGGGCCTTGAAGGGGATTTTGAGGACAGAGCCCTCCCTGGGGATGTGCTGCACTGAGAGGAGGTGCCTGAGAAATCCCTCATCCTCCCAGGCCTGGGAATTGCACACGGGATGTTTGATGGCACCAGAAATGCACCCAAAGGTATTTTCAGCTGTTTTGTCATTAAAGCAGTTTTGTACAAATCAGAAACAAGTTTGTTTCTCTTTAAATGAGCTTCAGTCACCAGCCTGGGCCTCTCTGTGGCCACCATTCCCTGTCCTCTGTCACAGAGGGCTCCAGCTTTCTCTGTGACCCTCCCAAAGCTCCAGCTCATTCCCAGCCTGGTTTTGTCTGACTGTCCTTGGTCCTCCTGGCTTTGAGGTCTGTATCAGACTCCTGAGGGAAGGTCAGGGATGCTCCTGGTGTTGTCCATAGGGTGGGACAGGCTGGGGACATCTCCTTCCATGCAGGGAAATGCTGGTGGATGTGGTGAGAGGATAAAATTTGGGCTTGGATTGATTTATTATCTTTTAAAAACAAAAACAACCCCAAAGCAAAACGCTGACAGATCTGTTAACACCGGCAGGAAGCAGCCTGGGATCGCCCTCCTTTGTGGGGAAGGCAGCAGCTCGTTAGGGATTAATGAAGCTGCTTTATTAAGCCTTTTTGTTTTCCTAGTGAGGCATCAGCACAGACAATCCTGCTGTCCTCAGTCTGGCACATTTGGGAGTATTTTTGCCGGGTGAGTAGCTGGAGTTGCTGATGGCAGGACAGGGAAGGATGGGAGAGCAGAGGCTGTAGGAGCTCAGTGCCATCATCTTATTGAGATTAAATCAACTCTCCTGGGTGAGGGATGTTCAGGAATTCTGTTCTGAGCTGGCTTTCCCCGTCTCCTCCTTACATCCTGTCCCCAGGCAGCACTGGGGATGCTCTTATCCCTTCTCCATCACTTGCTGCAGGTGCTGGATCCTTTCCCTCTCCCTCAAGGAATTAGAATTAAAGCTTTTACCCACAGCCCAGCAGCAATTAAAGCCCTGTCAGCAGGAGCTGTGAGCTCAGAGCTTAAACCAAGTCATTATTTTAGGAAGAGCAGCCACCAAGGATCTTGTGTCCCTCATGCAGCAGCCAGTGGAGGTTATGGGATGGGAAAGACCCCTGGAAATCCATCAGTGGATGATGTTTATATGGCTTTTATCAGCTAAAGGGAAGTCTTTGGACCTTTGTGGGGTTTTTTGGTGCTGCTTTCCCAGGTCCTGGGGGTGGAGGGATGTGCAGGGATCAAATCCAACTCCTGGCCCTGCCCAGGACACCCCAACAATCCCACCCTGGCTCTGAGAGAGTTGTGCAAACACTCCTGGAGCTGTGGCAGCCTTGGGGCTGTGCCCACTCCCTGGGGAGCCTGGGCAGAGCAGGACAATCCCCTCCCCTGCTGCTGTCCCTGGTGTCCCCAGGACAGAGATGTCCCTGCTGGCTCCAGGGCACTGCTGACTCAGATCCAGCTCCCCATCACTCAGGACCCTCAGGTCCCTTCCCACAGCTGCTCCCCAGCCTGTCCTGGCTGCACTTTGCTGGACTCTGAAAATTTTCCTCTCCTGGCTTTCCTGGATCACCCGGGTGGGTTGTGGTTGTGCTGTTGCAGTAGGAAATCAGGGTGGCCAAGCAGGACTTCCCTCTCCTGGAGCTGTGCTGGCTCTGACTGATGTCTATGTTGTCCAGAGGTTTTTTTCAGTGCTTCCCAGAATGATCTTTTCCAGGATTTTACCAGGCACTGAAGTGAGACTGAGAGCCCTGTGGTTTCCAGGGTCATCCCTTGAAAATTTGGACCAGCTCAGAGTCCCAAGACTGCTCCAAAATCATTGAGAAAGCCTTTGTGACAACCTCAGAGAAAGCTCCAGAGTAAAGAAAACATGATGTGTTTGCTCAGAGATCCAGGCTTGGATGGCCCCAGTATCACCTTGGAGATGCTCTTTAAAGCAGGTGAGAGAAAAACCAGCACAGGGATGACCAGGCTGCTCCAGGACAAAGGAGGCAAAGATGGAAGGGTGGATATTCAGTCTCAGAATTTAGGATGGAAGAAAGAGCTGGAGGAAATGGTCCTGGTTGGGTTCACAATTCCTGCAAAGGTGGAACACAGGGATGGAGACACCAGAGCTCCAAGCAGCTCCCACCAGTTCCTGTGGTCCAAGCCCCTGAGAAAGCCTCAGCTGTGATGTCCGAGGCTTTGTTTTTCTGAGCCTCGAGGAAGAAAAAAAGCAGCAACTGAGGCTGGAGAAGGAGGAAAATCTATTCCCAAGACCAGGGTAAGGTTAATTTTGGGGCAAGGGGTGAGTTCCCTCAGTGGGGGGCAGTGACTCCAGCAGGCAGTGCCTTTGGATTAACAACATGAAGACAATGCTATGGTTTATTTAAACATAAATGCAATCTCTTAAAAAGAAACTAAAACCCCAGAGTGTAACCTCTGCCTTTGATGAAGAGGAAAGCATTGGGAAAAGCTGATTTTTTTTAAAAAACAAAAGGCACTTAAAAATGGGCTCCAACTGAAAAGGATTTTGCACAAACCTCATGCTTGGAGCTGCTCAGAGTTCAGTGGCCACTTAAATCAATTCAGTGTAGAGAGCACAAGAGGACCAGAGCCACCTCTTCCTGTGCAGAGACAATCTCTGTTCCCACCAGGAGGGAGAGATGTTCCCTCTCCCCTCTTTTGGATGCTGCATTTCCTGGGTTTGAACCATCCACAAAGCCACTCCCCAAACCGGCTTTAAATCACATCTCCCACTCTCAGGGGAACATGAAACAAGAAGAAAAAAAGGCCAAATTGGGACACGTGGGAGGGAAGGAAAACCAAAAGCTGGGAGATGCTGAGAACCAGGAGTTGGTTGAGCAGGTTCCAAGAGCTCTGAAATCTACAGGGTGAGTTTTTACTGTGGCAAAGTGAGCAGAAAAGGTTAAAAAAACCTCTCAGGTAAAACCTTTTCCCTCTCCAACCCTCAGTAAACTACACAGTAGTCCCTTCAAGTGGCAACTTTCTCCCAGTCTTCCAAGCAAACCTTTGAATGTGAAAAGGGGAGGACACACACAGACACTGCACCAGGGAAGAAGCTGCAGGGGCCAAGCTGTGACGTTCCAGCCGTCTCCAGAAGCTCGGGGAGGATGGGAACATGCCCATGGGATACATGCAGGGCTGAGAAGGAATTTGGGTGAGTTTGGAGCTCAGCTGGGTGTGGGAGGGATGGGTTTATCCAAAGCAAAAGAAGAGGTTGGTGGTTGTTCCTCGTTGGGTGCAAGGTGAAGGTGCCACATTCAGGTGTAAGCACATTCAGTAACTCATTAAGCTCCCCAATTAATTTACAAGCGTGTGCTGATGACAGGCAGGTTGCTTGTCTGTTGGCTGCAGAAAATACTTTTAGGTTAATGGTGTAACTTTAGAGCTCCATAAATAAAAAGGGGAATTTTTTTTTGTTTGTTTGTTTTCCAATGACTAAAAGTAACAATGTCTGGAAAGGCATCGATGTATTTGCTGAGTAAGGCCTTGAGCAGGTTCCTCCTCCGTGTTCTTAGCAAGACCATCCATGGAATCCATAAATAAAGGGGAGGTGGGAGGGGGGGAAAAAATTCTTCAACTCATTGGTGAGTCTTGGACAGAAGTGGGAGATGTTCTCATTTTAGTCGCTCAACGAGTCCCTGCGTCAGTCCAAGGTGCAAAAGCTGGGATCTGGAGAGGGTTGCTAGGTGGGGGAAACATTCCAGCAGCTTCTCCCAGCACAGTTCCAGCAGGCTGGGCACCACCAGCCACATTTTGAACAGGGAGCCAGTCCGTTTGTTTTCGTGGATGTTGACCACCCCTCCGTGGACGTACATGCAGCCAGCCTGGGTTGGGGGGAAAGGGGGGACAGGAGTTAACACAGCCAGGAAAAGCAGGATTGGGCTGTCCCCATTCCCACATCCTCAGCAGAGGTGTCACCATCTCTGGGATCCTTTGAATCAAGAGAGGAATCATTGCTGGAAAGGCTGTGTTGTATCCTAAACCACATCTCTGACACCTCAGAGTGCTTTGCTCTGAGTTTTAGGTGATTTCTATCCCAAGAAATCCATTTTAGGAGCGTGGCAAGCTGTTAATAAAAGTACTACAGAGCCACACTCGTGCTTCAGCTGAAAAGAATGTATTTTTAAACTACACCCACCTCACAGAGACATCCTGCATTCCCTTGGCTCAGCACAACCCTGCTCCAGGGCTGACAGGAACACAGGGAGATGGGGGAAAACTCAACTGCTGAGTAGCTTTTTTTTGGTTTGTTTTGTTTTTTCCATAAGCTGGCAGAAAAAGGGCATTTCTGCTGTCCAGGCACTCACAGAGCTGCCTGGGAAACACCTTTATCAGGTTTCCCAGGAAAAGCTGCATTTATAACATTCCCCAAATGAAGTGACACCAAGGGCTGTGATCTCTGCCCTGAGGAAGGTGAAGGCACAGCCAAAGGCATTTCTTGCTGCCTGTTAATTATCAATGCCAGATCTCCAGCCTTCTGCTCATGGCCAAAAAGCTCTTAGTGCTTTCCAAAGGGTTGGAAACAGCCTCATCTCATCTTTCACCTCAGGATAAAATCACTTTACTCAGGAACTATTTGTACTTTTTTTTTTCCTTTTATAAGCAGCAACTGCTGTTCCCACATAGACTATAAAAGCTCAAATTCTGTATAATTTCTTTCAGAAAGCAAAATTTCAGAAGCAGCAGGAGGAAGAGCCTCCCAAAAGCTGCTGCATGCAGTGGAGGTCACTTCCTTGGGAACATCAGCTTGATTTACAGCAAGGTCAGAACGTTGAGGTGAAGGATCCCAGCCCCAGAGAGGAACAAAAGGAGTCCCTTACCGGGGTGACAGCAGCACAGTGGAAGTACACAGGCTCTGGCATGGCAGCTGGGAGCTTCACCCACTGGAAAGTTTGGAGGTTCAGCTTCCAGACATCTCCCAGAATCACCTCCCCGTTGTAGCCGCCGCACACGAACACGTCTGGGAGAGAGGAGAGTGTGAGGAGCTGCCACAGGGAGAGAGGTCAGGATCCCCTTCCCCACACAGCTTTGGGGATCAGGGATTGTTTCACCTCAACAAAAGCTCTCAGGATCAAAGAAATCAGGCCCAGCACAAAGTAGAGGACATTTAAAGGTTCCCAGAGTGGTTTGGGTGGGAAGGGACCTCAAAGCTCATCCAGTTCCAACCCTTTCACTGTCCCAGGCTGCTCCAATGTCCAGCCTGGCCTTGGACATTCCAGGGATTCTCTGGCAATCCCAGCCCAGGCAGGAATTCCCAATCTCCCATCCAGCCCTGCCCTGTGGCAGTGGGAAGCCATTCCCTGTGTCCTGTCCCTGTCCCCAGTCCCTCTGCAGCTCTCCTGGAGCCCCTTGAGGCCCTGGAATGTTCTGGAAGCTCTTCCCTGGATCCTTCCCTTCTCCAGGGGAACATTCCCAGCTCTGAATCTCTGGGAACTCAGGGGTTCCAGCCCTGGAGCAGCTCCATGGATTCCTCTGGATTTACTCCAGCAGTTCCAGGTGCTGCTGTTGTTGTCCCCAGGGCTGGGGCAGCTCTGCAGGTGGGGTCTCACTGAGAGGGGCAGAATCCTCCTCCCCTGCTGCCCACACCAGGGGATCAGGGTGGATTTCTGGCTCATTTCACAGCCAATCCCACTGGAAGCAGGGGAGAATTCTCTCTTTTTGCAGCCAAGCTGACTTATCAGACACCTGGGTTTAATGAGATTCCAGGGATTTTA
Organism: Zosterops lateralis; assembly: GCF_965231275.1. NCBI lineage: Eukaryota > Metazoa > Chordata > Aves > Passeriformes > Zosteropidae > Zosterops > Zosterops lateralis. The sequence goes on from NC_139765.1 coordinate 73,044,809, forward strand.
AACCCCACAGGAACAGCCCCAGCTCCCAGTCCTGCCCTGCTCCCAGCTTTGCTCCCAAGTTCTCAGCTCAGAGACTGCCAAATCTCGCTGGTGGACTGGAAACATCTCCCAGCTCCTGCCTCGCTTTTTTTTTTTTTGGGCACAATTAACACTCCTAGGAAATATAATCCAGCATTTCCCTCCACATTTCAACAGAGAGAATTCAGCCACTGCCCTGAAGGGGTTTGGAAAAGAGGGATCAAGATTGTAACTGGTTTTTCAGTGGAGAAGAAAGAGTGGTGCCAGCTGGGCAGCTTAAAGCCTGTTAGTGAGGGAAAAATCCTCTTCCAGAAAAGCCATGAGTTCCCTGCAGTTCTCTCCAACTCCTACCTGTTTTTTTTGTACAAGATACACCAATTTTCCAGAGGCAAATCTTACCATTTTTAATCTGGACACAGCTGTGGCATCTTCTGGCTGCTGGGAAGCCTGGAGAGAATAAATTGAAAAATATACATCAGCAAGAATTGCTTTAAGATGCTTGTGGAAGTGGTGATTTTGTCTCAACATTTAATAATGGATTTAATTTTTAAGAGGTTCTGCTCTCTTGCTATCCCAAGTATAAAAGGTGTAATTTTAAGCAGCTGTTTCAGGTTTGATTTCTGATTTCTTCTCCAGGGAAGGAAGAAAAACGCTGGAATTTTGCTCTCCAGAGTCTCAAATCTGGCTGGGTGAAAAGCAGCTGTGAAATTCCAGAGAAAACTCAGGGCCTCAAAGGGAGCAGAGATGACCTGGATCCTCTGGGAGCAGATCCAGACACTGTGACCTTTCCCAAACAGGGAGAGAGGGAATCCCAGACTGCCAAATTCCCTTGGATGGGTTAACCCTCAGTGCTGAAACACGAGCAGGATCTCAAACCCAGCATTAAATCACATATTGAACAAGAAAACTGCACCTTCAAGCACTTTGGCCACTCTGGTTTACAGGGAAAGGAGGGAAATTCCAAGCTCACCGACTTTCTCGTGAGGTTTGGTGGTGATCTCCTCCCAGGTGTTGGTTTCCAGGTTGTAGGCGTGGATCTGGAGGGGAAAAACAGGAGCCATGAGATCCCTCCTGCCTCTGCCAGCACCAGGATGATGCAGCCTGAACCCACTAGAAATAAATCCCATTTTTTCATTAAGTGGAAACCCAGAAATAGCTGATCCCAGGCAGTGACTAAGCAGGTCTAAAATCACCTCCCAAGCTCCAGCCCAGCTTTGCTATTTCAGCCCTACAGCTGAAAAAAAAAAAAAAAAAAAGAAGAGAATGTTTAATCTTTTAAAAAGAGCTGGACCAATTAAAATCCACACCCTTGAGTTCTCAGAAGGATTTAGAAGTAGCTTTTTCCTGCTGCACACAGGGAGGAAAAATGGGACAATGGAGAGATAAAATGTCACTTTGAGTGCTGCAGTCTCCACTTTTTTGGAAGCAGAGCACTATTTAAAGTGACCACAGATTCATCACCAGGACGCTCTGTGGCAAATCCAGGTTTTACAGAAATAGGAGAACAATCTGCTCCCAATTATCTTTTTTTTTTTTAATTATTTTTTTTTACCAGGCTCTCCAGGCAAAGCCAGATGAAGCGGCAGTGCTGGTTATTCCTCAGTGTGGAAAATCTCCTGTCCAGGGTTCCAAATGCCTCACCTTATCCAAGGAATAAGCTGTCCAGGAAGTTCCACCTCCCAGGATATAAATCCTTTGACCATCATGAGCAATTTCATGTCTGTACCTGGAGGTGCAAAGCAGCACAATCAGCAACAACAAAAAAACTTCTTGAAATCACCAAATTCCAGGGATTGGAGCAGAAACTCCCAAGCCTGGCTCTGCTGCATCAGTTCCTCAGGCTGGGAGCATTCAGGAGCTGTGGAAGTTTTCCTGAAGCACCCCAGCAATCTGAAGAGGCATTTTCTGATTGCAGAGCAATTATTAAATAATTAAGTGTAAGGATTACTGAGCACCAAGACAACCATCAATATTCCAGTGAAGGTGACCCCTGGAATTATCCTGGACAGGGCTTGGAGCAACTTGGGATAGTGGAAAGTGTGGAATTGGATTTATTTTAGGATTTCCATGAATCCAAACCATTCTGGGATTCTTCCATTCCCTGCTCTCAGCTGGACACCACAGATGAGAGTGATCAAAACCCTTCCTGCCACTGCCACAACAACTCCCAGGCAAAACAGAGCTGGAAATGCCAATCAGAGCAAGGGATCCCAAAGCTTTCCCATTCCCTGCCTCCCAAAAAAACCCCAAAACCAGCTCCCTGAGGCTGCCCAGGTGCTCACCTCTCCTCTGGCATGTCACAGGACATGTTGTTTGGCTTCAGCTGGATCCATTCCCGGGTGTTGAGGTCCAGCTTGTGGAGGTCAGTGCTGTAAATGTAGCCAGTTGTTCCTCCAAACACGTAGAGACACCCGTTGATGATGGCCATGGCCTGGAACAGAAAGCAGAAAGGATTTGGGATTTCCTGGGGCTGGAAAAGAGGGAATTCCTGCTCTTCCAAAGCAGAGTAGCACCAGCAAAAAAAGGGTCACTCCTGCTCTGAGGGTGAGTCCATTTCTTTGTCCACCTCCTTCATCCACATTATAGAAAGTCTTAAAAGGTGTAATTCTAATAGAAAAGAACCCTGCAAATTTTCGTTTAGAGCTTTAGGTTTTGAAAGTTTTGACTACGAACCACTCCATAAATCACTTCTTCATTTTCATTTAGAGCTTGAAAGTTTTTGAGCTTGTAGTTTTTTTTGACTATCAACCTACTCCTTACATCAGTTTTTTTTTTTCATCCACGTTAAAGGTGTAATTCTAATAGAAAGGAACCCTGCAAATTTTCATTTAGAGCTTTAGGTTTTGAACCACTCCATAAATCACTTATAAATCACTTCTTCATTTGCATTTAGAGCTTGAAAGTTTTTGAGCTTGTAGTTTTTTTTGACTATCAACCTACTCCTTACATCAGATTTTTTTTTTCATCCACGTTATGGAAAGTCTTAAAAGGTGTAATTCTAATAGAAAGGAACCTTGCAAATTTTCATTTAGAGCTTTAGGTTTTGAACCACTCCATAAATCACTTTTTCATTTAGAGCTTTAAAGTTTTTGAGCTTGTAGTTTTTTGACTATCAACCTACTCCTTGCATCAGATTTTTTTTCATTTTCAGCTGCACCAGGCATTTAATGAACAAATTCTGACCTTCCTAACTAGGAAAAAACCTCTTTTTCCTTCAAAATCTCAAAGAATCGAGGCCGCTTTATCCCTTTACGAAGGACGCCTGATTTTCCTCGTGCTTTCACACAGGGAGAAGAGCTCTGGTGAGGAGCAGAGGAGGGATTTTGGTGCTCTGACCCCTCTGTGAGCCCCTCAGGGCTCCCCTGTTCCCCCTACCTGGCCGTAGATACGGTTGGGTTTCTTGCCACGGCAGCTGAGCAGGGCCCATCTCTTGTACTTGACGTTGCACACGTGGACGTCGTTCCCGTTGCTCTCCCCAAAGGGGATCCCGGTGCCCCCAAAAACCAGGAGGTTGTTGCCATGTAAAACAACTGGGGGAGAAAGAGGAAAAACAGGGATTGGTCATTGCTGTGAGATGAGTGGAATAGAAGGATTTTTTCCAGGTTGGATCTGGCTTAGAGCAAGCTGCTCTAGGGAAGGTGTCCTTGTCCATTACATGGAATTGGAGGATCTTTAAGCTTAAACCATTCCATGTTTCCATGTCTGGAGACACAAACCCATTCCATGTTTCCCTATCTGGAGACACCAACCCATTCCACGTTTCCACACTCTGGAGACACCAACTCATTCCATGTTTCCCTATCTGGAGACACCAACCCATTCCATGTTTCCATGTCTGGAGACACCAAACCATTCCATGTTTCCATATCTGGAGACACCAACCCATTCCATGTTTCCATGTCTGGAGACATCAACCCATTCCATATTTCCATATCTGGAGACACCAACCCATTCCATGTTTCCATGTCTGGAGACACCAACCCATTCCATATTTCCATATCTGGAGACACCAACCCATTCCACGTTTCCATGTCTGGAGACACCAAACCCTTCCACATTTCCATTCCAGAGCAGTGCTCAGTGCTGTTGGAATTCCCTACAATCCCACCCCGTGCACTGACAGCTCTGAGAGGCTCTAAAAGAGAAAGGATCCCAACTAAAACCATGGTAACCAAAGGTCTGCTTTGAGCACTGAACAAAGGCAGCTATTTTTGGATGCTTTTGAGATGTCTGCACAAAGCACCTTCCTGCTGCACCTGGAAAACACCTCCTGCTTCCCCTTTTTTTTTTTTTTCTTTCCCTTTACCTCAGCTGAGCAAAAAGAGAAAGAAAAATCCCAAACCCAACTTAACCTCTTGGAAAAACGAGATCCAGCTCTCCAGGTTTTTAAATAGCCAGGATTAAAAATAGCTGCAGGAGCAGGCAGAGGAGGAGATGGGTTTCCATACGTACGTGACATGGAGGCCAGCTCCCTGGGCATGTAGCCCTCGGTGCCCATCTGGTGCCAGGTGTCTGTGGCAAAGTTGTACCTCCAGAGCTCCCTGAAGAGGGGGTAGTCCTCGTTCTCCGGCCCCCCAGACTCGTCGTAGTCGGGGTTGTAGCCACCAAACACGTAGAGGTTGGAATTGTCGGCCACGCAGCGATGGCCGCTCCGGGCTGGGGGGCACCTGTGGCCTGCAGGGGGAGGAGAAAAGGTTCCACTGAGACAACAGTCAAAAAGCTCCACTGAGACAACATTAAAAAAAAACAACAAAAAAAAACTACACTGATACAATCTCCAGAAAACTCCACTGGTACAACCTCCAAAAAGCTCCACTGATAAAACCTTCAAAAAGCTCCTGATACAACCTTGAAAAAGCTCTACAGATACAACCTTCAAAAAGCTCCACTGAGACAATCTCCGAAAAGCTTCACTGATAAAACCTTCAAAAAGCTCCTGATACAACCTTGAAAAAGCTTCATTGATGCAATCTTGGAAAAGCTCCACTGATACAACCTTCAAAAGGCTTCACTGATAAAACCTTGAAAAAAAACTCCACTGATATAACCTTGAAAAAAAAAACTCCACTGGTACAATCTTGAAAAAGCTCCTGATAAAATCTTCAAAAAGCTCCACTGAGACAATCTCCGAAAAGATTCACTGATAAAACCTTGAAAAAGCTCCACTGATACAACCTTAAAAAAGCTCCACTGATACAACCTTCAAAAGGCTTCACTGATACAAACTTGGAAAAGCCCCACTGATACAAACTCCAATAAGCTCCATTGATCCAACATTCAAAAAGTTCCATTGATACAATCTTTAAAAAAGCTCCATTGATACAATCTTGAAAAAGCTCCTGATACAACCTTCAAAAAGCTCCACTGATCCAATCTTACCTGAGGCCAGCCTGTAATGAGCCTAACTAATCCCTGCAGTCGCAGTCTGGTTAGGTGAAAGCTGCAGTCAGTGTCTCCAAACCAATCAATACCTGCAGTCAGTGTCTCCAAACCAATCAATACCTGCAGAGTCCCCAAACCAATCAATACCTGCAGTCAGTGTCTCCAAACCAATCAATACCTGCAGTCAGAGGCCCCAAACCAATCAATACCTGCAGTCAGAGTCCCCAAACCAATCAATACCTGCAGAGTCCCCAAACCAATCAATACCTGCAGTCAGAGTCTCCAAACCAATCAATACCTGCAGAGTCCCCAAACCAATCAATACCTGCAGTCAGAGTCTCCAAACCAATCAATACCTGCAGTCAGAGTCCCCAAACCAATCAATACCTGTAGAGTCTCCAAACCAATCAATACCTGCAGTCAGTCCCCAAATCAATCAATACCTGCAGTCAGTGTCTCCAAACCAATCAATACCTGCAGTCAGAGTCCCCAAACCAATCAATACCTGCAGAGTCCCCAAACCAATCAATACCTGCAGTCAGAGGCCCCAAACCAATCAATACCTGCAGTCAGAGTCCCCAAACCAATCAATACCTGTAGAGTCTCCAAACCAATCAATACCTGCAGTCAGTCCCCAAATCAATCAATACCTGCAGTCAGTGTCTCCAAACCAATCAATACCTGCAGTCAGAGTCCCCAAACCAATCAATACCTGTAGAGTCTCCAAACCAATCAATACCTGCAGTCAGTCCCCAAACCAATCAATACCTGCAGTCAGTGTCTCCAAACCAATCAATACCTGCAGTCAGAGTCCCCAAACCAATCAATACCTGCAGTCAGAGGCCCCAAACCAATCAATACCTGCAGTCAGAGTTCCCAAACCAATCAATACAGTAGAAAGGGCACAGAACTTTCTATAGTTCATCTTTCTTATCCATTCAGAGGTGAACTGAAACTCTTTTCCTTGTGGAATTGCAATAGGACACTCCACAAGGCAGGAGAAGGGAATACAGGTGATCTTGCCCCTGATTAGTCCCAGCTGTGTTAATTAATTACCCAACACAGCCTCCTCCTCCCTAAAGAGGATACAGCTGTATCCTATAGCGGGATAAAAGGGAGTGGGTTAAGAGGAAGAACCTTGAGGAAGAAGGAATGAGAAGACCATGAAGAAAAAGGTTCTTGAGGAGAGAGAATCTGCTGTGAGGTCAGTCTGGGTGTGTAGTTAGAGCCTGGTGTTGGGACTTGCAGTCACAGTTTAGCTGGGTAAAAGTCTGAAGTCAGAATCTGCAAACTAATTCCTGCAGTCAGAGTTTTAACAGGAAATAAGCAGCACTCAGAGTCTGCAAATTAATCTCTGCAGTCGCGGTTTAGCTGGGTAAAAACCTGCAGTGAGAATCTGCAGACTAATACCTACAGTGAGAGTTTAGCAGGAAATAACCTGCAGTCAGAGTATGCAAACTAATTCCTGCAGTCACAGTTTAGCAGGAAATAACCTGCAGTCACAGCCTGTAAACTGATCCCTGCAGTCAGAGTTTAACAGGAAATAACCTGCAGTCAGAGTCTGCAAATTAATCCCTGCAGTCACAGTCTGGTTAGGTAAAAGCCTGCAGTCAAAGCTTACAAACTAATCTCTCTAGTCAGAGTTTAGCTGGGTAAAAACCTGCAGTCACAGTCTGTAAACTAATCCCTGCAGTCAGAGTTTAGCTGGGTAAAAGTCTGTAGTGAGAATCTCCAGACTAATCCCTGCAGTCAGAGTTTAGCTGGGTAAAAACCTGTAGTCAGAGTCTAAACTGATCACTGCAGTCACAGTTTAGATGGAAATAACCAGCACTCAGAGTCTGCAAATTAATCCCTGCAGTCATAGTCTGGTTAGGTAAAAGCCTGCAGTCAGAGTCTGCAAACTAATCTCTACAGGCACAGTTTAGCCGGGTAAAAACCTGCACTCAGAATCTGCAGACTAATCCCTGCAGTCAGAGTTTAGCTGGGTAAAAACCTGCACTCAAGAGTCTGTAAACTGATCCCTGCAGTCAGAGTTTAGCTGGGTAAAAACCTGCAGTCAGAATTTGCAGACTGATCCCTACAGTGGGAGTTTAGCAGGAAACAACCAGCAGTCAGAGTCTGCAAACTAATCTCTGCAGTCAGAGTTGAGCAAGAAATAACCAGCAGAGTCTCCAAAACTAATCCCTGCAGTCATAGTCTGGTTTGGTGTCCTAGGGTGACTTTATGATGTTTGTATCTCTAATTGTCTGTTCTGTGTTGTTTATTTTTTTTTTTTTCTCACAAATTTGCCCTAAACCAAGCCACAAGGTAAAATCCTGCACTCAGAATCTGTAAACCAATCCCTGCAGGCAGAGTTTAGCAGAAATAACCAGCAGTGAGAGGCTGCAAGGGAAACCTCCAGCAGGAGCTGCTGCAGCCACAGTCAGGGAATGGTTGGAGTCAGGATGGCTGAGCTGTGAGGAGGAATAAATAAACCACGACTATTTTCATGCTGTGATAAATAAATCTGTGTTTTGGATCATTTTTACCCTCTAACAAGAGGCTGCTGCAACACCACAAGAGCTCAGGTTGTGTCCCAGGGTCAGGAATGCTCCCACTGGGATGGAATCCATTGGGATTCCCTCTGCAGAAGGAGGAAATGGCTTTGGGAAGGACAAGCTGGGAAAAGGAAAAAAAAAAAAATCCAAATGTTTGTATTTAAAGTTGCCCAATAGAGAAAAAAAAAATCAAATATTTCCTTTCCTTCCTACGAAAAGCTCTCTGTGATTTTCCTTTTTGTTCCTTGGTTTTCAAGAAGATTTTCTCACCAAACTTTCAGTGACACAGGTCTGATAAAAAAAAAAAAAAAAAAAGAAAACCTGCTCCTAAATAAATGCATTTGCACTGGGCAGGAGCAGGGAATCCAGCTGGGATCCTACAGGCAGGTGTAGAAATCCCACACCAAAAACCCAAAGGAAATAAAAGCAGGGAGGACAATTCCAATTGGAATAGACAAAAAGATGGATTCAGGCAAGGAAAAGCTGACCAGGAATATTCTTGGATAACAGAAATTGAGATCTGGGCTGACGAGTGACCCAAAACAAACCCAAACAAATCAGTGAGTTTCACCTCCCACCTGTTCCCACAGACTTTTTATGGATTTTAGGATGGAAAAGGAGCCAGGGAAACATCTAATTAGGACCCAGCATTTTTTTTTTTCTGTTATAATTCCCAGCAGTGAATCTGACACTGCAAAAAAAAAAAAAAAAAAATAACCGACACTGCAAAAAAATAACCAAAACTGAGGAATGAAGCATTTTTTTCCTATAGGAAAAGTGAAATAAATTATTTGCCCAGACTAAATAATGAACTTGGAGCTGAGCACAAACAGCTTTGCTTAATCATGTCAAACTCTGGTGCAAAATGAAGCTGCTCTCCAGGGTTCAGGGAAAGCTTTTGACAGATTTGGGGTGTTTCCAGGAGTAATTGTGTCTCACAGCAATTCCCACTTAGAAAACTAATAAACCCTGAAAATAAGAGGGGAAAAAAGTTAAGGAATCAAGGGAAAAATCTGTAAAGTAGAGGGGGATATTCCATGTCCTGATTTAGAAGGTGTTGAGGAATTAGGAGTTCAGATATTACATTAAATATAAATTTTGTTTCCCCACTAGATCAACACTTGCCATGAGAATTTTCCAGAGGGAAAAGAGAAGGATAAGGCTGAGTTTTAAACCAAGCCAAATAAATGAAAGGTAAGAGGAATAATTCCAAGAAAATAAATTAAAAAAAACACTACCCAGGAGGCTTTCCTTGCCATCCACCTCCAAAAAATTAATTAGGTGGAACAGGTGAAACTTTTAGATGGGAAAATCTCAGGATTTGCTGAGTTTCCACTTTTCTGTGAGTAAAGTCTGATTTCTCAGAGCTGAACCCCAAAACCTCAGAGCTCAGGGAAGCACAGCAAGGCCCCATCCCTGTGAAAAACTGGAATTCACCAAGTTCCTGCTGGAAATTCCTTGGTGCTGGATGTGGGGAAGATGCTGTAAAGTTATAGAAAATGGTTTTAAAATGAATATGAGCTGGGAAACGCTTGTTTTCCCAGTTTAACATTCCAAAGAAAAGCAGGAAGGGAGGATGGGAAGGTGAATTTACAAGGAAGTTCCTTTCCCCTCAGTCCTGAGGGCAAAAATGGGAACAGCAAAATTTTCAGGGAATAAGTTCCACAATCAGAATGAAATTTAACAACGGGATGAGAGGGAAAAAGCCTCAGGCTGGGTCAGGGTTGGACATCAGCAGGAATTTCCTCATGGAAAATGCTGTTAAACATTGGGAAGGGAGGTTTGGAGTCCCCATCCCTGGAGGTGTCCAGGGAATTCCTGGATGTGGCACTCAGGGCTCTGGGCTGGGGACAAGGAGGGGATTGGGCACAGTTTGGATTGGGCTGGGAGAGCTTTTCCAACCCAATGGATTCAGCAATTCCAGGCTGAAACATCACCACAGGGACATAATTAAGGAAAATCCTAATTAAGGGCTGAGGGATCAGACAGAAACCAGCAGTGACCTGCCAACACCCTCCTCAATTCCCCCTTTAAGCACAGAGTGATTCACTGAGGGAGATGCTGGATTGACCATTCCAAACTATCCCTGATTGAACTCCTGTCCCTGCAGGAGCTGTAATTAGGGCAGGGGATGGAACAAAAAGGTGTTTCCAGATGTGAAACTGGAGAAAAGGGGGATCAGGGGGGACTTTGTGGCCCTGACAGGAGGGGACAACCCAGGAGGGGTCGGGCTCTGCTCACAGGGAACAGGGACAGGAGAAGGAACAACCTCAGGGTGGATTTTAGGGAAAATTTCTCCATGGAAAAGGGTGTTCAGGCACTGGAAATGTCCAGGGAGGTTTGGAGTCCTCATCCCTGGAGGGATTTCACAGCACTTGGGGACATGGGGCAGTGCTGGGAATGGTTGGACTCAGTGCTCTGAGAATTCTCCAGCTGATCCCACAATTATAAAGTTGTTTTGAGCTTATTGAAACCATCCTTTTCCTTACGACTGCCAGAAACCCCCAAATAAATCCATTTACACCTCAAGGGTGAGTGTGGAGAGGAGTGGGGACACCCTGCTCAGTGTGACAGGACAAATGACAATGGGAACAGACTGAAACACAGGAAATTCCAGCTGGACACGAGGAAAATTTTTCTCTTTGAGAATGATGGAGCACTGAACAAACTTCCCAGAGGAGCTGTGGCTGCCCCTGGATCCCTGGAAGTGTCCAAAGTCAGCCTGGGACAGTGGGAGGTGTCCCTGTCCCATGGCAGGGGTGACACTTTGAGATCTCTTCCCATCCCAGAATTCTACACTCCTTTATCAGTTCCCTTTTTCTCCCAAAATAATTTAATCCCAGGGTTATCTGCACCACTTTGAGTATCTTAAAAGTTTTTCCTGTCAGGATAACAAGGAAAAGGAACAGCACCAGTGAACAGCCTGTGCTGTGATCAGGGCTCTTCCCATCAGTCCGGGATTCCCATCCCATCAGTCCGGGATTCCCATCCCATCAGTCCGGGATTCCCATCCCATCAGTCCAGGATTCCCATCCCATCAGTCCAGGATTTCCTTCCCATCAGTCCAGGATTCCCATCCCATCAGTCCAGGATTTCCTTCCCATCAGTCCGGGTTTCCCTTCCCATCAGTCCGGGATTTCCTTCCGGGATTTCCTTCCCATCAGTCCGGGATTTCCTTCCCATCAGTCCGGGATTTCCTTCCCATCGGTCCGGGATTTCCTTCCCATCGGTCCGGGATTTCCATCCCATCGGTCCGGGATTTCCATCCCATCGGTCCGGGATTCCCTTCCCATCAGTCCAGGATTCCCTTCCCATCAGTCCAGGATTCCCATCCCATCAGTCCAGGATTTCCATCCCATCAGTCCAGGATTTCCATCCCATCAGTCCGGGATTTCCTTCCCATCAGTCCGGGATTTCCTTCCCATCAGTCCGGGATTCCCTTCCCATCAGTCCGGGATTCCCTTCCCATCAGTCCGGGATTCCCTTCCCATCAGTCCGGGATTCCCTTCCCATCAGTCCGGGATTCCCTTCCCATCAGTCCGGGATTCCCTTCCCATCAGTCCGGGATTTCCTTCCCCTCAATCCAGGATTTCCACCCCACACATCCCATCCAAGCCCATCCCATCACCACCAGCAGCACAATTTCTACCTCAAGCCCCTATTTTTGGAAATACAACTACAGGGATGTAAAACTAACAAACCCATCCATGGCTTTGGATCCTCCTCTTTTCCAAGTGCCACGTCTGTGGTGGATATCCCAAAACTGTCCATTTTCTTTGGTTTTTTTTAAAGCTTTCTGAAGATGCTTTTGGTGTTATTTTTTCCCTCCTTGCCTGGTTTTTCAACATCCACAACAGCAGGATTCAACCTCTCCCTTTCCATTTGTGATCCCTGCAGGAATCCTCATTTAGGGCTGAACCAGAACAAGACACGTCAATATTGACTTTGTCTCTCATCTTCAAAGTTTTGTCCTTTTCTCACAACAGCTGGACAAAATGAGTTTGGAATTGGTGTAATTGGAGCTCCTGAGGGAATGTTTGGATAAGCAGGATGAGGAATGTGAGGCTGAAAATTTATTTGTTCCTCCAGCTGCCTCCAGACTCTGCAGATCCCACAGTTCCCTTCCTTGGCAGGCTGAGAAATCCCAAAAGGAGAAATTCCCCAAAGGAAAAATTCCAAAAGGAGAAACTCCCAAAAGGAGAAATTCCCAAAAGGAAAAATTCCCAGTTTTAGCTGAGTCCCTAAACAACAGCTCTGAGGGAAAATGGGAGAAGCAGAGGGAGGCAGGTCAGCCAAGAGATTTCCTGATATTGCTGAGCCCTCCAAAGGAGCGTTTCCAAAATGGATCATCCTGGGAGAGCTCCTGGGTTTGGAGGTTTGGTTCTCCCAGGTTTTGTTTCTAAAAAATTTTTGGGGCAATCAGGTTTTAAAGGATTTTACACCACTAAAACTGAGTGGGGTTTTTTCTTTCCCTGGGTTTGTTTTGTTTCCATAAAGCAGGAAGGAAAAGGAAGGAATTCTGGAGAATGAAAAGCACAGAAATGGGAAGATCATCTTCCCTCAGTATCCTGGGATGAGCTTTTTCAGCACCTTGAGCTGCCACATCCTGAAATCCTCCTGGGATTTCACCACATCCCAGGGAATGATGGTTTTAATTGGAAAAAAAATGTCTTTTTTCCCATTGGGATGAACCTCCATGTGAAGGGAAACCCTCTGTCCTCTTTGTATCCAATTTTTAAGGGCTGGAAAAACCCTCAGGAGGTTCCACCTGAGTTTCCTCCTCTCGTGGAATGGAATCCCAGGGTGGTTTGGGTTGGGAAGGAGCTGCAGGATGGGCAGGGACACATTTCCCTATCCCAGGCTGCTCCAAGCCTCATCCAACCAAGCAAGAGGTTTTAGGAGATTTGGAATTTCTGCCCTTTTAAAATATATATTAAAATCTGAATTTTTCCATTAAAAAAAAAAAAAAACAAATCCTTTTGTGACTGGGAAAATTCCAGCTGAGAGAAAGAGTAGGAAAATCCATTTAAAGTGTCCAGATTGTTTCTCATTCCCTTAATCCCAGGAGTCTGATGAAAACACTGAAAAATGTGGAGAGAAAAAGAAGAACAAACCACAAAAACCACACCTGTCTCTGACTTTTTTTTCCCTCTTTCCAAACCTTACAAACACCAGGGTGTGGAATAGCACAGGGAAAACTCCTGGGAACTCTGGAAGAGAATTGGGAGGGAGAAAAGAAACCTGAAAAGTCTGGGAAAAAAAATTAGGAAGTAAAAAAGAAAAGAAAATTGGGAGGAAGAAAAGAAAACCTGAAAAGTCTGGAAAAAAAATTAGGAAGTAACTGAAATTTGGAGAATTGGGAGGAAAAGTTTGGAAGAAAATTTAGGAGGTAACTGAAATTGGGAGTAAGAAAAAAAAACTTAGGAAGTAAAAAAGAGAAGAAAATTGGGAGGTAAGAAAAAAACCACAACAAAAAGCTGGAAATTCTGCAGGAAAACTGGGAAATGAGGAATAAAACCTGACAGGTCTAGAGGAGAAGAACTGGGAGCTGAGAAAACAAACCTGGAAACTCTGGAAGAGAATTGGGAAGAAGAAAAGAAATCTGAAAAGTTTGGAAGAAAATTTAGGAGGTAAAAAAGAGAAGAAAATTGGGAGGAAGAAATGAAACCTGAAAAGTCTGGAAGAAAATTTAGGAAGCAACTGAAACTGGGAGAATTGGGAGGAAGAAAAGAAACCTGAAAAATCCTGGAAAAAAAATTAGGAAGTAACTGAAATTGGGAGTAAGAAAAGAAAACTTAGGAAGTAAAAAAGAGAAGAAAATTGAGAAGTAAGAAATAAAAAACCCTGGAAATTCTGCAGGAAAACTGGGAAATGAGGAATAAAACCTGACAAATCTGGAGGAGAAAAACTGGGAGCTGAGAAAACAAACTCTGGAGGAAAACTGGGAGCTCAGGAATGAATCTGGTTGGGGAAAATGGAATGAGAAGAGGAAAAAAACCTTCCTCTCTCCATGGTTATGTAAGAGCTGCTGCTGGAGCTCTATAAATAGGAGCTGAGCAGGTGTAAAGTGGGAGAAAACTCCAGAAATTTGGGATTTTTTTCCCATCCTGGAAGGGCTGGAAGCCACTTTGGGGTTTCTTTAAGGTGGTTGAAGAGCCAAAGCTGAGCTGGTTCAGGGTGGGATAAAATCCACACAGGATCAGGATGAAATTCCCACCCAAGGATTAAAATCCAGGGAGGGGAAGAGAAATCAGGGGCTTGTGTTGCCAAAAAAGGGTTTTTCCTTTGACCATTTGACCAAAAATAGAAAATGTGGAGCCACTGAGAACATTCCCAGAGCTCCTGGAAGGCTTTGCAGGGATTTAAAAAATACAGATTTAAAAATATGGATTGAAAAAAACCCTCCTGGAAGGCTTTGCAGGGATTTAAAAAATATAGATTTTAAAATATGGATTTAAAAAAACCCTTTTCCAGCTGCTCTTGGTGGGTGAGGAGCTTCATGTCCCACAGGAATTGAGGGATGTGAAGGATTTCTGAGCCTGGAATTACCAGCTCAAGGTTATGAGGAGCTTCAGAGTGAAGGAAAAATAGGGATATTCCCACCTCAGGGCCATGGGGTGTCCAAATTCTTAATTCTGGGGTAATTTCAGCCTCCCCCTGGAATATTTGGGGGTTGTTGGGGTGACCCAAACATCCAAAAACTGTGAAATGACCCTTCAGCATCCAACTTTGTCAGGAGAGAAGTGAAAAAAGGGAAAAAAATTCCAATTTTTCCTGACAGGACTAAGCTGATGTCACATCCCAGGCCCAAAAAAACCCCAATAAATTGGAATTGCAGAGTGGGGTTATCCAGGATCCCTGAAAGGGGCTGATCCCTTTGGGGATTTATTTTCATTTTATATCCCCTTTCTCTCCTCAATTCCACATTCCACCCCCTGGGATGGTTGGGATGGGAACATTCCCGGTTTTTGGGGACAGAGTGACCCCATTATTCCTGGTTTTTGGGGTATCCCAGCTCTCCCCAGGAATATCCCAGAGCTAAAAACAACTGTCCCCTCGGGGCTTTGGTTGTCCCTGTCCCCTCAGGGCTTTGGGGCCACCCAGGATGGGGATATTTTGCTCCCAAACCCCTCAGACCCCTCAGGCTCGGGGCTGTCCCGGTCCCGAACCCCTTTTGGGCCTTGAGATCGGGGTCACTCCCGGCACCCACCGCCACTCACCCGCCGCCCGCGGCCTCCCTGGCAGCTGCACGAAGCGGTTGAGGATTCCTCCGCCGGTGCCATCGCCGCCTCCCGGGGCGCCGCCCGTGCCTTCCCCGAGCCCGTCCCGGGCCGCGGCCGCCGCCGCCGACATGGCCCGTCCGCTGCCTGAGGGGCTGCGCCTCAACCGCCAATCAGCGCCGAGCTTCTTCAGCTGTGGCCTATCAGCTGCGCGCTTGTTGGTAGGTGGGGGGGAGGATGCGGTGAGAGCGGAGCTGTTGGGGGAGAGCGGTGCTGTTGGGGGAGAGCCGAGCGATCGATTCAGGCTAGAGCAATAGAGCTCCGAGAGCGACGGGCCCGGGGACACTCCCGGGGATATTCCCGGGGGTTTTAAAGGAGCTCCGGTGCCTCCTGAGCTCTTCTCGAGCTTTCGGAGGCTCTGAGGGGGTTACGCGGGCTCAGGAGCGACCCCCGCGGGCACGAACGGAACGTTCCGTGCGGTCCCGCGTTTCCCCCGGCCGTGACGGGAGAGGAGGGAGGGAGGGACCAAAAATGGCGGCGCCCAGCGCCGGGGGAGCGGCGGCGGCGGCGGGAGGAGGAGGAGGGAACCGAGGGCGGCCTCCCCTCGTCACCCCCCGCCAAATCCGCGACCTCATCGACGGCGGCATCGCCACAGAGAGCCCCGGGCCCGGCGGGTGAGGGGCGGCGGCCGAGGGGGACTCGGTGGAGTCGGGGGGAGGCCCGGCCGTGTGAGGGGAGGGGGAGGGCTGGAGAGTCTTGAGGGAATTTGGGAACCCTCGGTGGGGTTTGGGGTCCTGTGGGGGGAGTTGGAGTCGGCGGGAGAGCGGCTGAAGGGGACTGGGAGTTATTATTGGGGAGGAATAGCGGGAAATGAGAGCGAGGGATGGGCTGGGAGCGCTGGGGAGTGATGGGAGGGGGAACTGGGAGAGACTGGGAGGGACTGGGGAGTGATGGGAGGGAGAACTGGGGGGACTGGAAGGCGCTGGGAATATTGGAGAGATTGAAGGGTACTGGGAATACTGGAAGGACGGGGAGGCAGCAGTGGGAACAGATCCTGGGACACTGGGGGCACTGGGAGAGTTCTGGAGGCACTGGGAGAGCACTGGGAGGGCACTGGGGGCACTGGGAGGGCACTGGGAGGGCTCTGGGGGCACTGGGAGGGCACTGGGAGGGCTCTGGGGGCACTGGGAGGGCTCTGGGGGCACTGGGAGGGCACTGGGAGGGCTCTGGGGGCACTGGGAGGGCTCTGGGGGCACTGGGAGGGCACTGGGAGGGCTCTGGGGGCACTGGGAGGGTCCTGAGGGCACTGGGGGCACTCAGAGGGTTCTGAGGACACATTTAAGGCCACCCTTGGAATTCTATTCATTTATTGTATTATTAAGAATTAATTAAAAGTTGGGAACGGGGAGAGATTTGGGGGGCAAAAAAAGTTGGGAATCTGGAGAAGATCCTTATCAGGACAACCAGGAGAGATGGAAGGTTAGGAAATACTCTGTGATTATTATTATTTTAAATCAGTGGAATAATTCTAGGTTTTTTTTGTGATTTTTCTTTTCAGGAAGGACACATCTGACTGCTCAGAGCCAGGGAATGGCCCTGCCCAGATGGAGGCGCTGTCCCTGGAGTCTGCCAGCAGGGAAGCCTATTTCAGCAGGGTGGAAACATTCACCATATCCTTTGGGATCTCTCAGTCCCAGCTTGGAGTGCTGGGGGAGGGATGCAGAGGGGTCTTTGAGGCAATTCTTGGCTTGGCAGAGACAGCACAAAATTCTACAGTGTTTCTGAGAGGGGTGTAAATGGTCCTGGAGTTTTGGAGTTGTGAGGATTCCCTGGGGAAGAGCCTTTTCCTGAAATTCCGCCTCTTCCTAAAATTCTGCCTTTTTCTTAAAATCCAGCTTTTTCCTAAATTCCTGCCTTTTCCTGAAATCCAGCTTTTTCCTAAAATCCAACCTCTTAAATTCCTGCCTTTTCCTGAAATCCTGCCTTTTCCTGAAATCCTGCCTTTTCCTGAAATTCATCCTCTTTTAAAATCCAACCTTTTCCTCAAGTCCAGCCTCTTTCTGAAGTCCAGCCTCTTTCTGAAGTCCAGCCCTTTCATAAAATCCACCTTTTTTCCTAAATTCCTGGCCTTTCCTGAGATCCAACCTCTTCCTCAAATCCTGCCTTTTCCTGAGATCCAACCTTTTCCTAAAATCCTGCCTTTTCCTCAAATCCCACCTTTTCCTGAAGTCCAGCCTTTTCTTAAAATCCAGCCTTTTCCTAAAATCCACCTTTTTCCTAAATTCCTGCCTCTTCCTGAAATCCAGCCTCTTCCTGAAATCTCACTTTTTCCTAAAATCTCACCTTTTCCTAATATCCCCCCTTTTTCCTCAAATCCAACCTCTTAAAATCCTGGTTTTTCCTAAAATTCCCCTGGCACATCTCCAGCCATTCCCCATCCAACTCCTGCCCTTCTCCCCATCCCTCTACTCCCCTTCCTAACAAAACTACAGCTCACCCCCAACTCTCCCTTCTTTGGGAAAGCTTCCCAATCCCCTAAAAAACCCCAGGAATGGTTGATTCCTTGACTTGCTGACCCTCTGAGGTGGGCGGGGAAGCCGCCCTCGCTGTCCCCGCTGGTGTGTGCCAGGTTTGGCTGGGTCAGCGTGGAGTGTGACATGCTGAGGTGCTCCAGCTGCCAGGCCTACCTGTGCACCAGCCTGCAGCTGGCCTTCGACCTCAGCAACTGTGAGTAGCAGCCAGGGGTGGGCTCCTTTTGGGGGTTTTGGGGTGAAGGGTTTTTGGGGGGTCATAATCAGTTGTTGTGATCTGAAGGTCGTGAGTTTGATGATCGCACCATCCGTTGGGTTTTTGGTGATGCTCATGCCATCTGTCAAGATTTTAGGGTTCATAATTAGTCATAATCTGAAGGTTGTGGGTTCAGTCCTCACACCATTCGTCAAGTTTTTGGGGCTCATAATCTGAAGGTCGTGAGTTTGATCCTCACACCATTTGTCAAGTTTTTCAGGCTCATAATCAGTCGTAATTGAAAGGTCGTGAGTTCAATCTTCACATGGGGCATCATTTGTCAAGTTTTTGGGGTGCATAATCAATTGTCATAATCTCAAGGTCATGAGTTCAATCCTTACACCATTTGTCAAGTTTTTGGGGCTCATAATCAGTCATAATCTGAAGGTTGTGAGTTTGATCCTCACACCATCTGTCAAGTTTTTAGGGTTCCATAATCAGTTATCGTAATCTGAGGGTTGTGAGTTCAATCCTCATGCCATTTGTCAAGTTTTTGGGGCTCATAATCAGTTGTTGTGATCTGAAGGTCATGAGTTTCATGCTCTCACCATCTGTCGAGTTTTTGGGGCTCATAATCTGAAGGTCGTGAGTTTGATCCTCACACAGGGCACCATTTGTCAAGTTTTTAGGGTTCATAATCAGTCATAATCTGAAGGTTATGCGTTCAATCCTCACACCATTTGTTAAGTTTTTGGGGCTCATAAGCAGTTGTCATAATCTGAGGGTTGTGAGTTTGATCCTCACACAGGGCACCCACCATTTGTCAAATTTTTGGGATTTACAATCGGTTGTCATAATCCGAAGGTTGTGAGTTCAATCCTCACACCATTTGTCAAGTTTTTAGGGTTTCATAATCAATTGTCATAATCTGAAGGTCGTGAGTTTGATCCTCACACAGGGCACCATTTGTCAAGTTTTTAGGGTTCATAATCAGTCATAATCTGAAGGTCGTGAGTTCAATCCTCACACCATTTGTTAAATTTTTAGGGTTCCATAATCAGTTACTGTAATCTGAGGGTTGTGAGTTTGATGCTCACATGGGGCATCATTTGTCAAATTTTTGGGGTTCATAATCAATCAGCCTGATCTGAAGGTTGTGTGTTCAATCTTCACACCATTTGTCAAATTTTTTGGCTCATAATCAGTTATCATAATCTGAGGGTCGTGAATTTGATCCTCACGTGTGGCACCATCTGTCAAATTTTTTGGGAGGTCCTCACTGAAGATAAAGGGAATGATGATCTCAGGGAATGATGTCCCAGGGAATGATGTTTCCAAAGAATTATGGTTTCAGAGAATGATGATCTCAGGGAATGGTGATACCAAGGAATGGTGTTTCCAGGGAATGATGGGATTCTCACTGTAAAAAAAAAATGTCTTTTTTAATACTGGGATAAAACCTCTGCCAGCTCACCCTGTCCTCACTGCTCCTTGTCCTCTCCATGGAAAGGAGACTCTCCCTCCTCTTTATACCCATCCTTTAAGGACTGGAAAACCCCAGTGAGGTTCCAAACCTTAAATCAAACCAAGGAAATTATCCAAAAACATCTGAAACATCTGGAATATTCCAGAGTTGGATCATCTCAGTAGAGAAATAGTTCCTGATATTGAATCTGAGCCTTTCCTGGTGCAGCTTTGAGCCATTCCCATGCTGGAATGTCATGCCAGACCTGCCACAGGATTCCAGGGAGAAGAGCTCAGCACTTCCTTTCTCCAGAAGATGCAGAATTCACCCCTCATCCTCCTTTTTTCCAAACAATCCCAAGGCTCTCAGCCTCTTTCCAGGTTTTTCAGCCTCGTTGCCCTCTGAATGCATTTAAAGATGTGAAAACACTTTTTAAAAATGCACTTTTTAAAACTTCCCCAATTCCTGGATCTGCTTCTGAGATCCTCCACTGAAATTTCCCAGTGTGGTGGTCTCTGTTCACCAAATCCATTCAGGCAGAAATTACATTGTGGGATTTAATGAAATTAAATTTAACTTAAACTTGTTGTTGTCCCACAAGGAAGTGTCACCCCCAATTCTCAATTTTCCTGGCTGGAATTGCCCTGGAAGTGAACAGGGAGCCATGGGTGCCATGTGGCTCATGGCAACACTGAGCCTTTCCTTTTGGGTCACTCAGTATCAACATTCCCTGTTTATTCAGATTATCTCTGTTAAATAAACCTTGGCCTAATTATTCCTCGGTGGGAATCACTCCAGGTTAGGAAAAATCTAAAATAATCAAAGATTGGGAAGAAAGGCATCAAAAAAAACAAATTGGAAAAGGAATTATTTGGTTCTGAAAAGATAAGTGAAATTAAATATCAGATCTTTGGGTGGGGTTTTTTTTGGGAAGTTTGATTTCCAGACACAGCTGGGATTTGGCTCCTACAGCCACAGGGTGGAGGGATCAGCTCAGCCAGGGATTGGCAGCATCCCAGGAGGAAAAACTGGCAGGATCCAGCAGGTTTTGTGCCCGTGGTTGGCTTGAGCTGTTTTTCCTGTGCCTGGGAATGGGGAGGAATTTTGGCTCTGGGCAGGTGGAGCTGCTGAGGTGACATTTACTGTTCCAGGAGCCTGGAATTCCTCTTGGTGGGAAGTGGGGGAAATCTGAGGTGAAGCTCCATGCTCTGCATCCTCCAGCCTCAGGGAAAACTCTCCCATGCTGGTGGTTTCCCTCTCCTGGCTCAGTTTTCCTGGCCATTCCCCTGAGGAGGTGGCTCAGCAGGAAATTATCCCTGAATTTTTTTCCCTGCAGACAAAGAACGCTGTGAGGAGCTCAGGAAGGCTCTGAGCACTGCCCATGAGAAGTTCTGCTTCTGGCCAGACAGCCCCTGCCCAGGTGGGTGCCTCAGATTCCTAATCCAGCATTATTCCCTTTTTTTTTCCCTCCCCTTTCCATTGTTATTCCTGTTGTCACACTCTCCTTTTCCCTGTGGGACTGATGAAATACAACAGGAAAGCAACATCCCTCAGGGCTGTATCCAGCTTTTCCTGACCTTTGGGTGCCTCTGGAGCAGTTAAAATGCTTTTGGGTTGTCACTGGGAAGGGACAGGGGAAGATTGGGTGTCGTGGAATGCTCAAAGAGGGATAAATCCTGTCTTGGAATGCTGGGAAGGGAAAAGGCTGTGCTGAGATTTTTCTTTAAAAAACAGAAAAATCATGGAATTGTTTGGGTTGGAAGGGACCTTAAAGTCCATCCAGTGCCACTTCCACTGTCCCAGGGTGCTCCAAACCCCATCCTTGGGCACTTCCAGGGGCAGCCACAGCTTCTCTGAGAATTCCATCCCAGCCAGGAATTCCCTCCCAATATCCCACCTAAACTTTTCCTCCTTCAGCTAAAGGTCATTCCCATTTATCCTATCACTGAATTTACGTGGAGATCCTGGCCGGGCTCATGTCTTCCCTTTGCCTGTGGGACCAGGAGAGGTTGGGAATGCTGAGCACAGCTTTTCCTCTCTCCAGATCGCTTTGCCAGGCTGCTGGTGGACGAGCCCAGAGTCCTTCTCCAGGATTTCCTGGATCGTTTCCAGAGCTTGTGTCAGCTGGAGCTGCAGCTGCCCTCCCTCAGACCAGAAGATCTGAAAAACATGGTGAGTTCCCTCCTGCTCCCAAAATCTGCAGCATTCCAGGTTTCAGGGAGAATCAGGATGATTCCTGATCCAAAATCAGGAATTTCAGCCTGTGTGTACACGAGGGATCTGCTCCCACCTTGGTTTTTTCCCTTGGACATTCCTCATGTGGTGGTTTCACTATGGAAAAATGTAAAGAGGGGTTTGGAGTGGCTCATCAGCTGGGAAGTTCCCACTCTGGGTGTTTCCCAGTGTCCAGGCTGCTCTGTGGTGCCTGGGAGAGGGGATTTGGGAATCCCACAGACTCCTTTGGGAGCTCTCCCTGGCAGATCCATGAGAAGTGGCAGCCCACGGATCACTCCTGTAACTGGGAGCCTCTCCCCATGGTCTGGAGACAGGAATTTGGGATTCCAGGGGCTGCCCTGAACCTGAGGTGTGGACAGAAACCTGGGAAGGTGAAAGAGGCTCCAGAGGCAGGAGGGAAAAGCAGGAAAATCCAGGAACAGAGTGTGGAATTGCCACCCTGTAGGAACCTGTCGTGGCCCTGCTCTGCTGCAGCCAAGTCTGGCTCATTGGGACACTCCTTTGCCAGGGAACAACAGATGGCTCTGGGCAGGCAGGAGCTTTGTGGGATCCAGGGAATCTTCATCCATTCAGCACAACCACAGGGATGAGCTCAGGAACCACTGGAGACTCCCAAACCCACGGCAGGAACGGGACCTGCTCCACTGCTCAGGGATTTCATGGATTGTGGGAGCCACAGGGAAGGAGGATTGCTCTGAGTGACTTTTCCTTGTTAACCAGAGCTGGGAGTGCTGGACTATGCAATTCCAAGGGGTGAAAAAGGGATTTTTTTTCTCCATATGGGACATAATTTAGGAGTAAACCCAGTGCATTTTATTATCCCTGTGCTCCACAGTCCCTGACAGAGGAAAGGATCACTCGGCTGCTCCAGCTCATCGGGGAGGAGCTGGAGCACAAAGGAGCAGAGGGGGAGAAGGCTCCTGGGAAGTTTTCCACAGAAATCCTGCAGGTGCACGTTCCTGCCTGTATCCTGGC
Organism: Zosterops lateralis; assembly: GCF_965231275.1. Lineage (NCBI taxonomy): Eukaryota > Metazoa > Chordata > Aves > Passeriformes > Zosteropidae > Zosterops > Zosterops lateralis. The sequence goes on from NC_139765.1 coordinate 73,067,368, forward strand.
GCTGTGTGGCTGGACCTGCAGGTGGGCAGGGCTGCAGGGGTGGGCCTGGAATGTCCCTCATGCTCTGGGTTTGCCATGAAAGCTTTTGGAGGCTGGAGGGATGTGGGATGTTCCTCTTGTGGAATGTTCAGTGTCCCTTATTTCACTGTTTTCCTGTTTTTTCCCTTTTTTTTCATCATGCTTCTGCCTACTTGATTTTATTTTTCCATTTTTCTGCTTTTTCACTGCTTTTCTGCTTCCTTGGTGTCACTGTTTTCCTATTTTCCCTCTTTTTCACTAGGATTCTGCTTCCCTTATTTAACTCTTTTCACACTATTCCACTACATTCCTGCTTCCCTTATTTCACCACTTTTTTTTTTTTTTTTTTTTCCCTCTGTTCCTGGCAAGGCAAAAATGCAACTTAGCCACTTTAAATCAACATCATAGATGGGATTTAATGCACTTATTTCCCTGATTTTTCCAAGCCTGGATTTATCCCTGATCACCTCTCCTGACTTTCCCCAACCCTGGAATGTCCAAGGCCAGGTTGGACTGGGCTTGGAGCAACCTGGGATAGTGGGAGGTGTCCCTGCCAGGAAAGAAAGATGAGAGATTCCAAATATTTCAGAAGGCAAAGAGCACAGAAAAAAGGCTTTTATTGTCTAATTCTTACTACCTTTTATAAGGTGTTCTGATACAGATTTAACATGGTTAGTGAATAGGAACGACACCTCTTTAATATCATTGATTAAACCAGAGAAACAGCAAAAACACCACCTGGAGAAAGATTGTTCTGAGAAAGGAGAGTTGTTTGCCAAGATTGTTTTGAGAAGAAGCTTTCTTGAGAAATTTTTCCTTAGGGGAAAAAGTCAGCAGCTGCCAGCAGAGCTAAAAATCTCTCAGACCCAGAAATATCAGGGTTGGGACGAGATGATCTCTAAGATCCATCCAGTGTTTCCATGAGGATTCCGTGATGATTCCATGAGGATTCCATGGTTTGTCTCTGTCCCCACAGCGCTGCCTCGGGCTCCCTGAACCTCTCAGTGATCTCCTGCTCCCGCTGCATGAGGAAAGTGGGGCTGTGGGGCTTCTACCAGCTGGAATCTGCTGCAGCTCCAGAGGCGGATTCCTGCGGCTCCAGCAGCACCGCCCCGGCCGCTCCCGAGCGCTTCCCGCCCCTTCCCACCTCCCCACGCAGGATGCTGACCAGGAGCCAGGATTTGGGGTCTGAGCAGGTACATCCTGGGATATCTGGGCACTGCAGGGACACTTGGCCAGCCCCAGGTGCTGCAAATCCCGTCGAGGGTTGGATAGCAGGAAAAAGTTTTTCATGGAAAGTGATAAAATATTGTAATCTCCTGCCTGGAGCAGTGGTGGAGTCACCATCCCTGGATGTGTTTTGAAAAAGACTGGAGGTGCCATGATTTAGTTGAGGTGTTGGGGCATGGATTGGACTTGAAGACTTGAAGGTCTATTCCAACCTGGTGATTCTGTGAATTCTGTGGAAATCCACTTGGTGCCATGGTTTAGTTGAGGTGTTGGGGCTGGGTTGGACTTGATGATCTTGAAGGAACCCAGTGATTCTGTGAGAATCCACTTGGTGCCATGGTTTAGTTGAGGTGTTGGGGCTGGGTTGGACTTGATGATCTTGAAGGAACCCAGTGATTCTGTGAGAATCCACTTGGTGCCATGGGTTAGTTGAGGTGTTGGGGCACAGGTTGGACTCGATGATCTTGAAGGTCTCTTCCAACCTTGTTATTCCGTGAATTCTGTGAAAATCCACATCCTTGTGGTGGGAAGGGCTCCTGTGGGATAGACAAAGCCCCCCTTGGTGACCGGAGGAGCTCCATTAATTAATTCCCTGTTTTTTCCCCCCCCAAACAGCACGAGAAGAGCCCATCCCCAGCTGTGTCCCGCCCCCGGGGTTGGGATTCTCCCAACTCCATGGACAGGGGCGAGCTGGACGTGACCAGCCCCGCCCTGAGGAGCCGCCCCGTGACCCGGAGCATGGGACAAGGGGACACCATGGAGGTGCCATCCAGCCCTGTCCGCAGGGCCAAGCGGGCCCGGCTCTGCTCTTCCAGCAGCTCAGTGAGTGATCCAGGCAGGGTTTTCCTGATCCAGGCTGTCCCTTCAGGGGTGGGATGTTACCCCTGCCCTTAGAGGGGCAGCACGTTGGGACGTGGGTGTGGACCCTCACAGGGTCAAACATGGAAGGTTCTTTATTATCTGACTCCAATTCTACTTATATACCTTTTGTACAGAGGGCCCAGATTGGCCCAAGGAGGTGACAACCTCCTGACCCCATTGGTCACTATGACCATCAGTTAAATTCTCCTCTCAGAGAACAACTATGCAAAACACACAGATAAGTTTTAAGAATACAATATTGTTTATGTGAAGCAGCGTGAGAGAGCTGCTGCAAAGATTCAAACACTCAAAAGCAAGAAATGCAGGGGCGACAGTGGGATTTGGGCACAAAGAGGGATTCTTGGAGTCTCTAAACCATCCTATTTTTGTGTCCCTTCTCTGTCACTTCCTCATTTCCCAGGACACTTCTTTGAGGAGCTTCTTTCACCCCAGCTCTCAGCACAGGGATTGGTGTCCCTGGGTCAGCACTGGGGAGGGAGAGGAATCCCTGGAAGATGCTGCATCCCAGACAGAGAAGGAGCCTGGCAAGGCTGAGCCAGGCTGGGAAGTGGTGCTGAAGAGGCTCCTTGGCATCCAAAAATGTGACACAGTGCCCGAAACAGAGCCAGTGGTGAGCCCAAACTGGAGTGCTGCTTGTCCAGGCAGCAAAAATTTGGGATGGATGGGCTTTGTTTGGGATGAGCGTGATCCCAGCCAAGCGACAAGGACCAAGCTGCAGAGCCTGAGCTCTGGCATTCCCACACCAGGCTCCATCCAAGGCCAGGCTGTGCAGGAGCTGCTCGAGGGCTGCTATAAATAACAGCCATTCCCCAGTGCCTCAGCACTGCCCAAGATCCGGTTCCATTCCGTGTCCCCAGAGCTCCTCTCTGCAGCCCAGCCCAGTTCCTGCCTCCAGCCTCTTGGATTGCCAGGTTTGCTGAGCCAGGGGAGCAGAGCTGAGGCCACAACTCCCTCCCTGTGTGGCTGTGGAGCAGCTGCTGCCTCCCTGGATCTCATTATCCACTTGGATTCCTCCTGCCAGTTCCTTCCTGCTTCACTTGGAGTTCAGGTGGAGCTTTCCTGCTTCAGGATTTGTCCTGGGGGTTTCCTGATGATTTGTGTCCGGTGATTTGTGTCCCCAGCAGGTCCCCTCTAGTGGAAAGTGTCCCTGCCCACAGCAGGGATTGGAACTGAGTGATCTTTAAGGTCCCTTCCAACCCAAACCATTCCATGATTCTCTAATTCTGCCATGTGCCAGGAAAGCTCTGGATGGTCCAGCAGGACCAGTCACAGGGCAGAGGCACCAGACCCAGCTGGAGCAGGGGATGGCTGGGGTCCTTTCCTGCTTTTTGGGGTCCTTTCCTGCTTTTTGGGGTCCTTTCCTGCTTTTTGGAGTCCTTTTCTGCTTTTTGGGGTCCCTTCCTGCTGCTTGCTCGTAGTCTCTTTGTTCTCCCCTCCAGCTGGCAAATTGGGATCATGAAAATAAGGAACAAACTGCTGTCCTGGCAGCCAGTTGGGATCTTTTGGATGGGTTTTTTTTTTGCTGCAGTTTCTCTCTGTGCCCTTTGCCAGTGGTAGTTGCTCCAGTGCCTTGACCTCTGGCCGTTGCTTTGTTCCCATCTCTTTTGCAGAGTCTCTCGGAGAAGTCCTGCAAGGTGTTCCGCATTTTCCGGCAGTGGGAGAGCATGAACTCCTCCTGAGCCATCCCTCTGCCTCTGGAAACCAGCACAGGGCCCAGGGGAGAGCTCCAAACCTCCCCAGGAGTCCTGCAGCAGCTCCGTGCCCCGGGAAGGGGATCCCAGCAAAGCTCCAAAGGGAGCCCCGGCCACGCTGGCAAATCCCCCCTTCCCTCAACTGCCTTGCTGAAGCCCCTGCCTTCACAAACTGCTGCTGTGTCCCTCTGCTCCGAGGGCTGTCCCTGGGGCTGGGATGTCCTTACAGGGACATGGGTTGACCAGGAGACACTGTCACCTCCCGAGGTGTCCGTGGTGTCCGGCCGTGTCCCGCCGCCGGCAGCGCACGGAAAGCCACACCAGGTGGGAATAAACATTTCATTTTTGTCGTTTTTTTTTTCTTTTTGCCTTCCTGCTGGCGTGGTGTTTTTTTCCTCCAGGGCAAGGAGGTGTAGCTCTTGTATCCCTTGGGATGCTCATTGTGGGGTCAACATCCTCCCTGTTTCCCACTCCACGTTTTGTCACCTTTGCCTCTTGTGGGTATTTTTCCATTTTGCCTCAATCCTTGTGTCCTTCTAGTAATGGCCAGTTTGAGGTGATAAATCCCCTGGGTTGGAGGGTGGGATGCAGCCAAAACCTGGGAAGAGGTGAGTTTCCATGACTTGTGCTGCTGGGAAGGGAGTGGTGTCATCTCCATCCTTGAGGATATTGGGGAAGGGCTGAGATTCCACAGAAAACCTCCCTCCAGGTCTGTGGATTTGGGTGAGGGCACAGGGAAATGTCATTCTTGGTTTGTTGGGGTTTTTTTGGTTTTTTTTTTTTTTTGAGGAAAGGATCTCCTGCCTCCATTTCCTCAGCCCCAGCTCCAAGCTTTCATCTGTTTCATCCCCTTGGATGGATTTTGGGATTCTGGCTGCCCTGTGCCTGGGGATGCACTGGCTGCCTTGGTCAGGGCTGATCCTGGCTCTCCCTGAACCCCAAAACTGCCCACCTGGGGGTTTCTCCTGGGATCCACCATTTTGGGATTCCCACAGGGAGCAGCAGGGCCTGAATTTGGGTGGATTCCCTTCCTTTCCTAAGGGGGTTCTAATTATGGGGCCCTAATGAGGGGCTGCTTCACCCCATGGCCCCACTGGGAGTTGGGGTGGAGGTGGGGACACCCCCAATCCAGAGGGACAAGGATGGGCTGGGAAGTGCCTGGGATGGGCATGGAAGAGCCTCTTTTCCAGCTGCCTGGACCTACAGATCCCCCATCCCCAACAGCCCCCCATGGTTTCCCCATTCCTTACATCTCCCTGGAACTCTGGTTCCCCCATTTCCAGTGGTTTCCAGCAGTTCCCTGTTTCTCCCTCTTCCCTGTATTCCCTATCCATGGATTTTCCTGGCTTCCCTCCATCTCTGTTTTGCTCTGTGATCAGGGAACCACCCCACAAATCATGGAATGCACCACTGTGAAGATGATATCCCCATTCCAGGGTGGGAAAGGCCAGCCACAACCCCTCCATCCCTAATTTCCTATTTTTCTCTGAGCACTCTTAAATTTCCTAATTTAAGAGTGCTCAGAGGATCCCCAAAATTCCCTCAGCACCCACATTCCAAGGTTTGGGTGCTGTAAGAGTGGCCTTAAGGTGTTCCAAAAAGGAACAGAATGTTGTTGCAGTGCCTGATATCCTGGAATGATCCCTGTTGCAAAACTGGTGTTTTACAGATGGAACAGAAGCATTCTTGGAATGCTTCTGTTATGGTAAAATCCTGATTTTTTTCCTGTCCAGTTCCCCCCAGTTGCTTGGAACCAGGGAATATTGTGGCCTGGGAAATACAGGATCCTCTATCCCAAGTTTTCCAGCTGCTTTGCTCAAATAAAACCTCGTTCCCCTGCCAAATTCCCCCTGGAATGTGGGGTGTGGATTGGAGTCCCCTCAGGTGGTGTCACCTCCTGGAGCTTTTTGGGATTCTTTAGCTGTGTCTCCTCCCCGGAAGGAAGAGGAAGCACCGGGGTGGATTTATGGGATGATGTTGGGGTCAGGAATGTGGGGTGTGGAGGTCCCATGTCAGTTTGGGAGACACCCATGGGTGCTGTCATCATCCGGGTGGGGAAACTGAGGCACCGGGAAATGCTTTGTCGGTGTCACAGCGGAAATCTGGAGTGGTGACTCCTGCTGCGGGGTCTGGCCAGCTGCCACATTCCTGCTTGGATTAAATGGGATTGTTGTGGGCAAAATCCATATTCTGTAGGGTGGTTCCATGGTGGGAATGGGAGATGGGGGAATAAGGGGGCATCGGAGTCCATGGGGAACAAGGGAGATACTGGGAAGAAGGGGAGCCATGGGAAATTGTGGAAAAACAATGGAAATGGGGAAGTCATGGGGAATTGCAAAGCCCTGACATAGGTGCACATTATATTTTATGAGGGGGGTTCCTGGCCATGGTGGGGATGGGAAAAATGGAAATGGGGGAATAAGAGGAGTGTCAGAATCCATGGGGAATGGGAGAAACACAGGGAATACGGGGACTTGTTGGAAAAGGAGGAAAGGGAGGAACTGAAGTTTGCAGCCCCAGCAGAGCCTCGAACCCGCGGCCCCTCCATTATATTTCAACCTTCCCCCCATAACTCAAAACCACAACTCCCAGCGTGCCTCGGGGCCGGCGGAGCGTTAGGGCGCGGCCAATGGCAGCGCGGCGGGGCGGTGACGTCACCGCGGGTGACGTCAGGGGTCCAGAGAGAGGCTGGGGCAGAGGCGGCCGGAGCGGCTGAGGGAGCGCGAGCAGCGCCGGGGGGGGCGGCCCTGTCGGCGACAGCGGCGACAGCAGCGGCGACAGCAGCGGCGACAGCGACAGCGCCAGCGGCCCGGCCTTCCCCCCGCTCCTTTCGGCGCTGCCGGGCGGCCCCGGCCCGCGGCGGCGGCGGCGCTGACAGCCCGCCCGGAGCCCCGGGGGCGGCCGCGGCCACCATGTCGTCCCCCAGCCCGGGCAAGAGGCGGATGGACACCGACGTGGTCAAGCTGTATCCTTGTCGTGCCCCCACCCCGGGCTCAAAGGGGACGAGGATTCTTTCGTTTCCCTCCTCCCCCCGCACCAGGCCGGGCCTGCAGAGGGGTGGGAGGGCGGGGGAGCCCCCCCGGGGTCGCCCCCCAAATCCCCCCCGTTCGAAGCCCCTCGGCCTCGCCCCGGAGCTGCGGGTTTGATCTGCCGCCTTTCCTCACCAGGGGAGGCCTAACCCCCCTTGTGCTGTATTTTTAGGGGGGTTTATCCCCCTCTCTGTGCCTTGACAGGCCGCCCTGGGGGGGTCTCTGTAGATCTTTGGTGATGCCCCCCCAATTTGGGTGCCCCAAAACCCCCCCTTTGCCTGCCCTGGGGAGGGCGAGGAATTCCAGCAGCCACAGCCCAAAGAAAGGCTTTTGTGGGGGGTTATTATTATTATTTATTCCACCATTTCACCCCTCTGTTCACGAAGCTTCTGGTGCCGGCTTAGGGATTGAATTTTTTTTTTGGGGAGGGGGGCGTCCTTTGGGGTCTGGCTGAGCAACCCCAGGGGTGGGTGAAGGACATCAGAGCCCCAGCTCGACTCCCAAGAGGTTTATGTAACCTTCCAGGTTTGCTTCGCCTTTATTACCTTTTATTTTCCCCCTTCTTCCTTTATAGATCTGTTTATATTTTTATTTTTTTTTCCTCCTTGTTTTTATTCCTGGCCCCTTTTTACGGGGCGGTGAAATCCCTTTTTTCTCTCTCTCTCTCTGTCTGGAGAGTGGGTGGCGTTGAAAAATACCATTGGGAATTCGGTTCTGGGATTGTTTTATTAATAGTTTTTGTTTACAAGGTGGCGGTGTGAGCCGGGAAAGGGTAGGAATGACAAGAGTGGATGAAACATTTCTCGGATTTGTCGCCTGAAATGTGCCCAAACCTCCCTCAACAAGACTCAGGGCTGGTGGTTTTACCGTGGTGCTGTCGAGGGGTCGAAAAACGGGTCTGATTTAGTTCCCAGAGAGAGATAAACAAACTTATCTGGATTTGGTGGTGTTTTTTTGGAAAGGAGGGGAGAGGAGGGGGGGGAGGAGGGAGGAGCAGCAGCAGCAGCTCCTGTTTGTGGTTTATCGAAGGAAACTTGTGCCTGACGTTCTCCCCAGCGCCTTTTCTCCCCACAAAAGCTGCTCTCGGTGTATTTTTTTTTTTTCGCCCTGTTTTGAAGCAAATAGGAAACGAGTCCTGCCGGGGCTCGACTCGGAGCTATTTTTATCCGGGGGTTTAAAGTTACACACATGTCACACTCCGCCAATTGCCATCGATGTTTAATCGCAGCGGGAGGAGGCTCGGGAATTCCAGCTGTTTTACTGAGGGGGGAAAAAAACCTTTCTTAGGGACACCCTGGAAAGAGCTACAGAGGGGCCGAGGCCCAACCTGATCTCAGCTGCTGTTCTGTTTCCTTTTCCCCTCCCCCTCTCTTTTCCTTTTATTTTTTTTTCTCCCCTTTTTGTTCGGTTCCTTGCCGGCATCTCGCAGCATTTTGGAGGACAAAGAGCAGGTTTTTTTCCCCTGCCGAAGTGGCTTGGCTGTGTTGTTTCTAGGAGCTGGGGTAGGTAGAAAACCTCGAATATCTTGGGATTCCTCTGGGAGTTCCTGCTCTTACTCTTTCTGCCCTTCCCCGGACAAAAGGAACCTCAAAAGCGAACCCTTGGTTTTGTGAACTCTGCTTTTCCTTGTTTTTCCAAGGGGTTGGGAAGGCTTGGAGCAGTCTTTCTCCTGCGGACAACAAACTTAGGAAGTTGGATGTGTCAGATGACTCCTCACCGCTCCTCCCTCGCTCCCTCCCTCCCTCCCCAGCCTTTTTTTTATTTTGTTTGTCTGCCTGACTCGGCTGGCTAGGCCCCGGCTCCCCAGACTCTTCCCTGGGGAATCTCCCCCTCTGGAATCCGATCCAAAATCAGTCTCTCCTTTGAGAAGTGGCACCCAGGAAGGTCTCGCTGGTGGCCACAGGAGAAAGGTCTCATCTGAAGGAATGTGCTTGAAATCAGCTCCTTCTTGGGGCTTTTCAGGGTTTTGTTGCTGTGTAGGGTTTTTGTTTGGGGGTTTTTCCCTCCCTCCCTTTTTTTTTAATTTTTTTTTTCTTCCTTTTCGTTACACTTTCCCTTTTCATCCCCTTTCCACGTCTCCAGTGATGAATAATAATGTGGATTTATGGCCTTCCAAGGGCTACCTTTCCCTTAGTAGGGAGGGTGAATAACACCCCTGCCTCCTCCTGCTCTGACAGGTTTAGGAGCCGAGCGAGGTCTCTTTTTACAATTCCTTATTTTCAATCCCAACCACGTCCGTGTCCTTTTGTGGATGTGCCCCTTTGTGAGGAAGGGAAGAGGTGGGAAGGGCAGAGCTCTGCGGGAACGTGTGGAAAACTGATGGTTAATAATCTCCTGGACGAGGAGGATGTGCTCCAACTCCCCCGTCACTCATTGTCCCCTTCCCGACCAGGTTTGTGCTGCTGGGAGATAATATAAAGAGAGATTATCCCTCCTCCTCCTCTTCTTTTTTTGGGGAGGCTCCAGACAAAGTTTCCTGGGTAAGCTGTGACCTTTCAGAGTTGGGGTTTAGCAGGAAAGCTCCGTGCTCCCCCAAAACACTTCACCAGGGGTCTGCAAGCTCAGGGTTATCCCACTGGGAATCCCCCAAGCTGCAGGCCAAGCCTCTCCAGAATCGGGGCTCTCCCCTTTGTGCTTCCCCCCCATTTTTGGGGCCAGTGCCAACCTTGGGAGGCTCAGTGTTTGCAGGGAAAAGGCCTCGAGCTGTGGCAGCTCCAGGGATTGGCTGCTCTGTTACTACCCGGAAACCGGGCCCGGGGCGGAGCGAGGCTTCTGCTGCTGCTGCTGCTGCTGGGGTGTCCCTGGCAGGGTGTTCACCCCCTTCTCTCCCCAAACCACCCAGTTATTTCCCCTTCCAACCCCAGGGCTTTATTGTTCCGCTCCCAGCTTCCCCCTCCAGGCCCAGGAGTTTATTTAGTGCTGATTTATTTTCCTCCTTTTGTGGAGAAACGCTGCTCGTAAGTCCCCGAGCTCTATTTTTAAGCTGGAAAAAAAAAAAAAAAAAAAAAATAAAAGGGGAAGTGTCACCCTGTTTTGTGCCTGAAAGGAATTATAAATAGTGGCCAGCTTTGTTTGAAATCTTCCCCCCCCGTGCAGAGCTGGGGGTTTTGGGACTGTAATTCACCGAGTGTTGCACTCTCTGCTAATTTTAGGCTCGTCCCGAGTCAAGGAGAATAAAGGTACAAATCTCCTTAGTTTACCTGCAGAGCGTTTTGTAATCTCAAAACTCCCCTCCCTCATCCCATGTTTGCTCCGTGTCGAGGCAAAGGGTAGCACAGAGTTTACCTTTTGGATGAATTCTTCTTTTTTTTGTGGTCATTATGGGCTTGCACCCCTCACTTATCATCCCACTTGAACACCTTCCAAAAGCGGCGACGTTGTTGAGCAATCTCTGGATCACACGGCTCAATGTTCTCTTTGGCCTGTCCCCAGGGGAAGAGACAGTGTGTGTGTGTGCACTGGAATGTCTTGTTTTGGTAAGGTTTGGTGGGGCTTTGTTGTTTTGTTGAAGTTTTTGTTTTGTTTTGTTTTGTTTGATATTTCTGGAAAGTTTGGATGTAAATTTTCGGTCGTTTCTTTCCGTTCCGCTTCTGGGGCTACGTTTTAATGAGGCCTCCAGGGATGAGAGGAGAGTCGTGTGTGGTGGTGGTGGTGGTGATGCTTCAAAATGCACAAAAGACGTGGCAGCAGCCCCTTCCCAGAGCTGGGAGAAGCCTCTTCTCCTTTTTTTCCCCCAGAAATGCTGTCACAGGTGGTGGTTTATAAATCAAATCAGGTAAATGCGGCTTGGGAGGTGGTGCCTGTCTTTAGGAGAATTCAAAATCCATAAATCTCTGCCCAAACCAACTGGGGGAAAATAAATAATCTTTGTTGCCTAAATGACAACTTCCACTGATATCATCTTGCTGCTTTTAGAGCAGAATTTAGTGCCTTTTCTGGAAGCTGAATGGGGTTTTTTTTCCCAAAAAAAAAAAAAATTGGCTGGAACTGGAAGTTCACTCTCCCTTTGTTGCCTTTTCAGCTGGATTGGGAAGGATTTGGGAGCTGGGGCTCCTCGAGCAGACCTGAAAGCCAAGTGCACCTGTTTAATCATGGAATTGCCACAGTCGTGGAGTTCAAACTGGGAAATATGGATTTGGTTAGGGCTGTTGGGGCCTCACATCCCAGCCCTGCTTTTAAAATAATAAAAAATATGGGTAATTTTAATTATTTCCCCATCTCATTTCCTAGACTTGGAGCAGAGATTTTGGAATACTGAGTGGTCTGGCAGGATGATGCTTCTCAGATTCCCAGTTTTGAAGTTAAAGCTCTAAATGCTGATTTAAACAAATTCTAGTGGCTCTTTTTTTTTTTTTTTTTTTTGTCTGAACAATTTAAAAACCCCAAAAGTGAACACAGAATTTCAGAAAAGCAAACATTCCTTGTAAAATGGTGGCCTTGCTCTCCCCTCCACTGCCTCCAGGAGGTTGTGCCAGGCTGTTTTTCCTGCCTTTCCTTGGGATTTGTAGTAGGGGATTGTTTTTTTAAGTGTCATCAGGACTGTTTTACAATCCTGGTGAGCTTTTGGAAACATCTCCCAGAGTGACTCCCACAGTGCTTGGCAGCAGGAGCTGATAATGGGAGCTCAGAGCTGGGGAAAATCAAATTTAATCTTCATTGGAGTGTTTCGTCTTCATTCTGGTCATTGTCGTGCACTGGCATTAAATTATGGAGTTTTTAAAATAAATTTCTCCTTTAAACTCACCTTTAACTCCTGTCCTACCCTCTCAGGCCCCAATATTTTGGATGAAGCAGAAGATGCCCCTCAATGAGGCCTTCATTGTTTCATTTTCCTGGGGAAAATCAAATTTAATCTTCATTGGAGTGTTTCGTCCTGGTTCTGGTCATTTTCGTGCAGTGGCATTAAATTATTGGGGGTTTTTTTTATGAATTTCTCCTTCAAACTTACCTTTAATTCCTGTCCTACCCTCTCAAGCCCCAATATTTTGGGTAAAGCAAGAGATGCCCCTCAATCATTGTTTCATTTTCCTGGGGAAAATCAAATTTAATCTTCATTGGAGTGTTTCGTTACATCCCTGCCCTCTGTCCTGGGGGAAGCAGAAGCAAAGGAATGCTAAAACTGGAAGTCTGGATGGAATTTTTTTTACTCTTGGAATATTTCTTCCTAAACTAAAAGTCTTGCTAGACTTTTCCTGTCTTTATTTCCTTGGGATTTTTTTTTTCCTAGATTGAAAGCCTTGATAGACTTTTCCCCTTCTTTGTTTTCTTATTTTTCCCTGAATTTTCAGTATTGATAAAATTTTCCCTCCTCTTTGTTTTCTTTTTATTTTCCCCTAAATTTGAAGCCTTGACTGACTTTTCCCCCCTCTTTGTTTCCTTGGGTTTTATTCCTAAACTGAAAGTCTTGATAGACTTTGTTTTCTTCTTCTTTTTTTTCCCCTAAATTGGAAGTCTTGATAGACTTCTTCTCTCTTTGTTTCCTTGCTTTTTTTTTTCCTAGATTGAAAGTCTTGATAGACTTTTCCCCTTCTTTGTTTTCTTTTCTTTCCCCTAAATTTGAAGTCTTGATAGATTTTTTGCCCTTCCTTGTTTTCTTCTTTTTATTTTTCCCTAAATTTGAAACCTTGATAGACTTTTCCCCTTCTTTTTCTTCTTTTTATTTTTCCCTAAATTTGAAGTCTTGGTAGACTTTTCCCCTTCTTTGTTTTCTTTTCTTTCACCTAAATTTGGAGTCTTAATAGACTTTTCCCCTTCTTTGTTTTCTTCTTTTTATTTTTCCCTAAATTTGAAGTCTTGGTAGAGTTTTTCCCTCTTTGTTTCCTTGGGTTTTTTTTCCTAGATTGAAAGCCTTGATAGACTTTTCCCCTTCTTTGTTTTCTTTTCTTTCTCCTAAATGTCAAGTCTTGACAGACTTTCCCCCTCTTTGTTTTCTTTTTTTTTTTCCCCCTAAATTTCAAATCCTGCCAGATTTCCCCCCTCTTTGTTTCCTTGGGTTTCATCCCTAGATTGAAAACCTCGACAGACATCTCCCCTCTTTTATTTTCTTGGGATTTTTTTCCCCCTTTCCATCAAGGCAGAGCAGCAGGAAATGGGGAAGGGAAGGTGAATCTGGAAACACCCGGAGCTGTGTGTGAGTGTCCCTGAACATTCCCAGCACCTGTTGGTGCTCAGTGCCCTTCCTAAACCATGATTTAATGGGAGGGGATAAACACAGAGCAGGTTGTTGTTAAGGAAGGAGAAGAGCCCACAGTTAAAGTGACAGGCTCCCATATGGAGCAGATTCCCAGCCAAATTCTCCTGGTTTCACTGTCTGCTTAAGTCAGAGGTGATCCCACACTGAGGCAGAATTTTTTTCCTGCTGTCCTGGACTTTATTCCGGCAGCAAAAACGCTGAATAACATTTTTTATTTTTATTTCTTTTAATACGAAATGCGAATTATAGCTGTGGGTGTGCGTATCAGAGCTCATTGTGTGTCTTACTGTGTGTGCATTCAGCTCCCCTCCTTTCACTCCCCTCCATTTCCCCAGTGGATTTTGTCCATGTATTTCTGGAATAATGAGCACAGAGCCCTGCTCTTTGTTTTTCCTCACCAAAACAGAGCTCTCGTGACCGAGGGCTCGTCCGGCCTTGTCATCTCTGCTCTCCCCTGGCTCATGCCGTGGATTCCAGCAGGAGCCTCTCCTGGATGAGCTCTTGGATGGGGATGGATCCCCCCAGCACATCCCAGGGAAATGAGCTGACTTGGTTCTGGTGCTGGTTCTTGCTTTTCTTTCCCTTGATTTTTTTATTCTTTTTTTTTTTTTTTTTTTCACCTCCTTGGGATGCTCAGAGCTGTTTGTGCCTTGGTGTGGACACACCTGGAATGCTGGAGAGACAGTTCTTTTCCCAGGGTTTTCCATCTGCTCTCCCTCCTCATCCTCACTCCCCATCTTTTCCCACCTCCCTAAGGATCTGTCTAAAGTTGAGAGTGGATTTAACCTCTTGGAAAACAAAGATTTTGCTGCTCCTTGTGTGTCCAATAATGGCTGGGTCAGTTCTGGATTCAGGACTTGGCCGCTGTTTTATTTTGCAGCTTCCTCTGATCTGAAATCACTTCAGTGATTCCCTGGAGCAAATTGATTCAGCCTTCCAGGAGAAGCCAAATCTCTCCCAGTCACTTGGAATGAGTGATTTTCTTTGCCCTGATTTTTTTATTTCTGTTTTTTTTTTTTTTTTCACCTCCTTGGGATGCACAAAGCTGTTTGTGCCTTGGTGTGGACACACCTGGAATGCTGGAGAGACAGTTCTTTTCCCAGGGTTTTCCATCTGCTCTCCCTCCTCATCCTCACTCCCCATCTTTTCCCACCTCCCTAAGGATCCATCTGAGGTTGAAGGTGGATTTAACCTCTTGAAAAACAAAGATTTTGCTGCTCCTTGTGTGTCCAATAATGGCTGGGTCAGTTCTGGATTCAGGACTTGGCTGCTCTTTTATTTTGCAGCTTCCTCTGATCTTAAATCACTTCAGTGATTCCCTGGAGCAAATTGATTCAGCCAAATCACTCCCAATTCACTTGGAATGAGTGATTTTCTTTGCCCTGATTTTTTTAGTTCTGTTTTTTTTCACCTCCTTGTGGTGCTCAAAGCTGTTTGTACCTTGGTGTGGACACACCTGGAATGCTGGAGAGACACTTCTCTTTCCAGGTTTTTCCATCTGCTCTCCCTCCTCATCCTCACTCTCCATCTTTTCCCACCTCTTCAGCCTCCCTAAGGATCCATCTGAGGTTGAAGGTGGATTTAATCTCTTGAAAAACAAATATTTTGCTGCTCCTTGTGTGTCCAATAATGGCTGGGTCAGTTCTGGATTCAGGACTTGGCCGCTGTTTTATTTTGCAGCTTCCTCTGATCTGAAATCACTTCAGTGATTCCCTGGAGCAAATTGATTCAGCCTTCCAGGAGAAGCCAAATCTCTCCCAATCACTTGGAATGAGTGATTTTCTTTGCCCTGATTTTTTTATTTCTGGTTTTTTTTTCACCTCCTTGTGGTGCTCAAAGCTGTTTGTACCTTGGTGTGGACACACCTGGAATGCTGGAGAGACACTTCTCTTTCTTCCCAGGCTTTTCCATCTGCTCTCCCTCCTCATCCTCACTCCCCATCTTTTCCCACCTCCCTAAGGATCTGTCCGAGATTGAGGGTGGATTTAACCTCTTGAAACACAAAGATTTTGCTGCTCCTTGTGTGTCCAATAACGGCAGGGTCAGTTCTGGATTCAGGACTTGGCCGCTGTTTTATTTTGCAGCTTCCTCTGATCTTAAATCACTTCAGTGATTCCCTGGAGCAAATTGATTCAGCCAAATCACTCCCAATTCACTTGGAATGAGTGATTTTCTTTGCCCTGATTTTTTTATTTCTGTTTTTTTTTCACCTTCTTGGGATGCTCAGAGCTGTTTGGGCCTTGGTGTGGACACACCTGGAATGCTGGAGAGACACTTCTCTTCCCAGGTTTTTCCATCTGCTCTCCCTCCTCATCCTCACTCCCCATCTTTTCCCACCTCCCTAAGGATCTGTCTAAAGTTGAGAGTGGATTTAACCTCTTGGAAAACAAATATTTTGCTGCTCCTTGTGTGTCCAATAATGGCTGGGTCAGTTCTGGATTCAGGACTTGGCCGCTCTTTTATTTTGCAGCTTCCTCTGATCTGAAATCACTTCAGTGATTCCCTGGAGCAAATTGATTCAGCCTTCCAGGAGAAGCCAAATCTCTCCCAATCACTTGGAATGAGTGATTTTCTTTGCCCTGATTTTTTTTATTTCTGTTTTTTTTCACCTCCTTGTGGTGCACAAAGCTGTTTGTGCCTTGGTGTGGACACACCTGGAATGCTGGAGAGACAGTTCTTTTCCCAGGGTTTTCCATCTGCTCTCCCTCCTCATCCTCACTCTCCATCTTTTCCCACCTCCCTAAGGATCTGTCTAAAGTTGAGAGTGGATTTAATCTCTTGGAAAACAAATATTTTGCTGCTCCTTGTGCGTCCAATAACGGCAGGGTCAGTTCTGGATTCAGGACTTGGCCGCTCTTTTATTTTGCAGCTTCCTCTGATCTGAAATCACTTCAGTGATTCCCTGGAGCAAATTGATTCAGCCAAATCACTCCCAATTCACTTGGAATGAGGTGGAGAGGGCTGGATCCCTGTGGATCTTTGGTAAACAGAGCTGGTGGGCTGATTTTAATCCCTTTAAACTGGGAATTACAGAGCAGGGGTTGGGTATATCCTGCGTGATGCACATCCAGGAGGTGATGGAGACTCCCAGATTTTTGTGACTCAGTGTGAGGAAAGGGGTAGAGCCATTTTGGATTGGTTTTTTTTATTTGTTTGGTTTATTTTTTTTTTTCCTGAGGGTCAGGTGCTGCTTTCCAGAAATTACTGAATTTCCCTCTGTGTGCTTTCCTTGGAATCACTGCAAGAAAACAGCATAAAATGTAATTTATTTTTTTTTTTTTAGGAATTGTACAAATAAGAGTGTCAGGGTGGATTATTCTAAAGGTTTTGCAATCTCTGGCTTTAGTTGTTTGGGGATTTTTATTTTTATTTTTTTTTTAGTGTTGTTTCCTTAAAAAATGAATGTTTTCAATTTGTTCATGTTTTTCTTTGGGGAAAAAAAAAATCTACATTGATGACAGTTGCTACTTTTTAGAGGAGCTTCACCCTGGAGGCTTTTGTGTCATTCCCTGTGAAAGGTTGAGGTTAAAAACTGACAGCTGATTATGAAATAAATTTTGCTTTATTTACCAAATTCCAGGGGGCTTTTACCTGGCTTTGCGGAGGGACTTGGGGTTGGAAATTTTCAGTGTCACAGCTGATTGTTTTTAGGCCCTGCTGTGTGAGGATCTTTTCTAAAGCCTGGCTTGGGAAGGGGAGGAAGGAGAAGGGCTGAGGTGCTGCCCTGAATAATGAAGAAATGGCATTGAGGGAGCAGGAGGAATTCCAGGAGCCAGGAATGGCATTGAAATGTAGAGCTTGAGGATGTTTGCACCAGGGAAGAGACTGTAAAACTCAGGATTTTTATAAAACAAACCAGATTTTAAGGTGGGATCAGCAATTTACACAATTTACCCCTGGAAAAGTAAAAAAAAAAAAAAAAACAGTGTGTGATACTGAGCCTGAGTGTCCCAGATTAACCTCCGCTGTGGTAGATTAATGGATGCAAAGTTGAAAAGATTGATAAATTATTAACTTAACCACGCTGGCAATTTTATTTTATTTTTTTTTTTTTCTCCTTTGGGCTGTGGTGCTTTGTTTTGTCTCAGTGCTGGCAGGTCCAGGCCTGTTCCCAGGCTGTGGCAGAGGAGACACCCCATTTCTGCAGCAGAAAAGCTGCACGAAAACACAACCCTGGCTTTGTCTGGGCAGAGATTGAGAATCATTTTGCTCTTAAAAGGAGTTTTTAAATCAAAATGCTGGTTTAAAACTGGCCACTGAAGCTCTTGGATCACCAGAGTTCAGACTCTTCTTGGTTTTATGGGATGGAGCTGCTCCTTTAAGCCTTGCTCAGTGGAGTGTGAGTGCTGTGAAGCCAAATCTTTTTTATTTTTTTAGTTTGAAAAGGACCAGGTTTAGCTTTCAAATGCAGAATTGTTGGCTTTTTAAAATATGATATTGGGAGATTTGCATGGAGAGGAACCGGGAGGAGCAGAACATGGACTCAGGGGGTGTTTGGGTGGGAAGGACCATAAAGATCATCCAGTTCTCACCCAAACCATGAGCAGGGACATTTTCCACCATCCCAGGGTGTTCCAAGCCCTGTCCAGCCTGGCCTTGGATAATTTTAGGGATGAGAAACCCACACTTGCCTGGACAGCAAGAATATGACATGGAATTGGTGAGGGATAAAACCCAAAACTTCCCTTTGGCTCCTGCCTGTTCCTAAACTGATTTATCCAGGGAAAATCCTTCTTAATCCATCCTTTTTTTAAAAAAAAAAATATTCTTTTATTTCTCTTGGCTTTTTTTGTTCCTTTTTGGGCATGGGGAGAGGTTTCTCCCTTGCTGCTAAATGGGGTGAAAGCTGCTCCATCACCCTCTCCTTTCTGCTGAAGGCAACTGAAACTGCTTTTGTTTTTCCTCTTGTCTGCTGCCATTAACTGAGGCTCTGTGACCTTCCCCCTGAGCTCTCCCAAAGCCAGCAGGGCCGGACCTGGTTTCACATGGCAGCCAGGCAGGTTTGAAAGCTCACAATGCCCCGGCTGCTTTTCCTCTGAGCTCATGTTCCCTGGGATCCCTTCTGGAGGCACTCACACCCCCCTTGGGCCGTGCTGCTGGATTTTAGGAGCTTTTCTAAACACAAAATCAGCTTTAGAAACCCAGCAGATGCTTTGTTTGGATGAGAAGGCAGTCAGGGGTTGATTTCTGTTAATTTTGGGAATGGTCTTGCTTGGGAATCCTCAATTCTAAAATCAGGAGGGCTGAAATAAAGGGAACAAATCCTTCCAGGAGTGCAGAATTTATCCTGGGAATGTCACATCTCTGAGGTGACTCAGCGTGGTTACACTGATTTATTCCTTGCTGCTCCTGAAGGCATCTCCTACTTTGTATTTCCCACTGTTTATTTTATTTTATTTTATTTTATTTTATTTTATTTTTATTTATTTTTATTTTAATTTAATTTATTTTTATTTTATTTTATTTTAATTTTATTTTATTTTAATTTTATTTTATTTTAATTTATTTTTATTTTATTTTATTTTTATTTTATTTTAATTTATTTTTATTTTATTTTAATTTAATTTATTTTAATTTTATTTTATTTTATTTTAATTTATTTTAATTTATTTTAATTTATTTTTATTTTATTTTATTTTAATTTATTTTTATTTTATTTTATTTTTATTTTATTTGAATTTAATTTAATTTAATTTATTTTTATTTTATTTTAATTTATTTTAATTTATTTATTTTATTTTTTTATTATTATTTTATTTTATTATTTTTTTGTTATTTTATTTTATTTTTTTTCTTTCTTTAGAGGCCGTGTCAGTGCAGAATTGAGTGGAAATAAAGAAGCTGAATGATCAGTGCTTTGTTTAACATCATTGGTAATTTAATCCTCCTGGCTCAGGAGAGAAATCCGTGCCTGGAGATGGGAAAAAGCTCAAATCCCAACAGGAGAATTTGCTTGGAGAAGGGAGAGGACACCAGGGCTGGCTTGGAAAAGTTTGGGCTGTCAGAAATCAGATCCCGGTAAAGGCAGAGGCAGAGCCCGTGTTCCTTGAAAGGGAAGGTATGTGAGGAGGTGTTTTTAACTCCCCTGGAGCTGCTCCACGCTGCCTTAAACTCCTGTGAGAGCAGCTCCAGGGGCTTGGATTGAAACTGATTTTTGTCCTGAGAGAATCTCCACTGGTTTTGTTACTTTGTGGTTTTCGCTACGCTTTGTTTGGCGTTGCCATGAAAAGATAATTTTAAATGTTTGCCCGATTTGGAGAAAAAATTCCCCAGGAAATAAATTCCCACATTCTGCAAACTGGGCAGGAGGAAAAACCAATGTGCAAAACTCCTGGAAAAAACCCCAACACCAGAGACAGGGGTTGGGAAGTGCCTCAAACCCCCAGTTTGGAAATATTCCCACTAATTTTAGGAAATCAGTTAAACTGTGAGCCCTGCTTGAAGTGAAATCGAGACTTTGAGCTTTGCCAGATGAGACAAAAGATCCCCTAAAAATGACCTGGTGAGCAAAAACTGCCCCTGAAGGATCCCTTTCATCTCTGGCAAGGCCCTATTTGCATTTCAAAAATGCAAAACAACTTTGCGTTTGCTCTGAAATGGGGAAATTCACTGATCCAGTGCAAAGCCTTGCGGTTTAAACCATCTGCCCCCATTGCTAAACTCAATTTTTTAAACATTTGGGGAATAGATTGTGGTGGAAAATGGGTGTGTTTGGTTCTTGTGGTGTGTCCCAGATCCTGATGTTGGGATTTGAAATCTGCATCACAATTCCTGAGCTCACACCTTTGATTTGTGCAGCTCCTCAGGTGTGCTCCCAAAATTCCAGAGGGCAGTTCCCTGGGAAAAAAAAAAATCAGATATTTTCCTTTTAAATGTCATTTCTTTGGGAAAAAAAAAATAAATCAGTTTTCCTCACTTCAGCAAGATTTCTTGGAAAAGACTGAGGAGTAAACAAAGATTTGCTTGTTACACCTCTTTAAATGTAGCAAGAAATGGGTTTTTTGGGGTTTGTGCAGGGGTTCTGTTGTGGAAAAATGACTCAAGAGAGAGCCCTGGTGTCTCTTCTCAACATTGTGCATGTGGCTTTGGTTTTTTGTTTTTTTTTCCATTAGTTTTTCTCTGGAGTTGGTTGGATAAATGGGAATTGTGTGTGAGAAGAGTTTTTGTTTTAACATAACAATCCTGGTGTGGGAATCAGACAATCTTTAAGGTCCCTTCCACCCCAAAATTCCACAATAATTGTCTGCTTTGAGTCTGAAGCAGCATCTCCGTCTTGTTAGAGGCAAATTTTAGTGCTGACAAATGTTGAATTTGCTGTAGTTTGCTTTTTTTTTTGGACTTTCATCTTTCTGCAGGGGTTTCCTGCTCAGTGTGGCTGGGATAGAACAGGATTCTGTCGGCTCAGGAAATGCATTAATGGGGTTTTTTAAAGAATTTGGGAATTTTTTTCAGCTCAGTAGCCACTGAGCCCTTTAAATTGTCTTCTGTGACTCTTAGTGGCTTCCAGAGTCACAGAATTCTCTTGTTGCCACCTGAAGTTCAGAGCCATTAAGGCATTTCAGGATATTCTGTGTGAGAGTTTTCTCATGCCAGTTTTCTCCAGACTTGGAAAGCCCCAGGAGTGAAACCTGGGGCAGGTGAACTCTCCAATCCTCTGCAGATTTTATTTTATTTTATTTTATTTTATTTTATTTTATTTTATTTTATTTTATTTTATTTTATTTTATTTTATTTTATTTTATTTTATTTTATTTTATTTTATTTTATTTCCAGTGGCAGCTGGGAATCTGCCGAGATCCCAGGGAAAGGTGGATGGGGCTGTGATGGTGAAGGCTTTGATATTCCTTTACAAGGTGCTTCAAACACCAAAAAAACCCAATCCTGGAACATTCCCCTGATCCTTTCAGGATACAGGAAGGATCAGAAACAGGAACCCCTTGGCTCAGGCAGATCTTTTGTGTCCAGGTGTGAAATATTGGCCACATTTCCCATTTTGGGTCTCCTGGAGTCACAGAATTCTCTGTTGCCACCTGAAGTTCAGAGTCATTAAGGCATTTCAGGATATTCTGTGTGAGAGTTTTCTCTTTGCACTTTTCTCTAGACTTGGAAAGCCCCAGGTGTGAAACCTGGGACAGGTGAACTCCCCAATCCTCTGCAGATTTTATTTCATTTTATTTTATTTTATTTTATTTTATTTTATTTTATTTTATTTTATTTTATTTTATTTTATTTATTTTTATTTTTTTATTTTATTTTATTTCCAGTGGCAGCTGGGAATCTGCTGCTGAGATCCCAGGGAAAGGTGGATGGGGCTGTGATGGTGAAGGCTTTGATATTCATTCTTTTACAAGGTGCTTCAAACACCAAAATAAAAACCCTGAAAGAGTTTGGGAAACATTCCCCTGATCCTTTCAGGATACAGGAAGGATCAGAAGCAGGAACCCCTTGGCTCAAGCAGATCTTTTGTGTCCAGGTGTGAAATAATGGCCACATTTCCCATTTGGGGTCTCCTGGAGTCACCCAGGAGGCAGCAGGACTTTGCCACGTCCACATTTTTGTCTCAGGAAGTGGCTGGAGCTGCCACAAAAACCCACATGAGCAGCTTTTTAGGTCATTACCAGCCTGAACTAAATTTAGCCCTGTGAGCCAGAAGAGGGAGGTTTTTGTATCCAAAATTCCTGCCCCATCCCTATTTCTGGAGCATTTCAGCCCTGGCCCTGCTGAAATCCCTGTTTCCTTTTAATCCCACAGGGCAGGGACAAGGCTCAGCTTGCCTTGGGGAGCTCCTGAACGAGGAAATGGAGGTGGAATTGCAGGGAAGAGTAACAGGACATGGGAATTCTTCATGGATGAGGAGTTTGAGTCCCATTTAGGGTGGCCAAGAGGAGAATCCTGTCCCATTTTTATGTGTGGTTCAGCTCCATACCCCAAAAAACTGTGGCTTGCTGGAGATTTGGTGGGAATAACTCAGAGTAAAGGGAGAAAAACACTTTTCTCATTACCTTTTAAATTTACCTCAAGTAAGGAATGTTCCCATTTTAAAAAATTTTAATTTTTTCCTCCCAAGCCTCACATCTCTGCTAAAACTGTCAAATAGGGGCAGAGATGAGTGAAAAAGGGGAGAAAAACAAGTCACTGTGGCAGCACAAGGGAAAATTGCCGGGAGCACTTGTTCCTGTCCTGTAATTCCAAACTCCCTTTTATTTTAACTTCCTCGATTATTGCAGGATCCTGATTCTTTTGCTGCTTAATTGGGGTGTGGTTTATTTTTTTTTTTTTTTTTTTTTAGTGGATTAGTAATATTGTCCTCCAAAACGCCTTCAAGTGTGTCAAGGCTGCTTAAATTGTGATTTATTAAAGGCAGGCTGTGATAAATGTGTGTCTTTGAAAGGCTGGCTCTGCCAGGGGGTCACCTGGAATTCAGAGCATCTGGCAGAGGTCGGATCCAGGCTTTTTGTTCTTGAGCTGGAGAAAACTCCAGGGGTTTTTATCAGCTCCTCTCCGATGGAGAAAACCCTTCAAACTCAGTGACAAAAATCCCACTTTTCAGGCAGTTTGCACCTGCTAACGACTAAACTGTTAATTAGTTTTTTAGTGCTGGGTTTGCAGTGGGGTCGTTCCTTTGTCTCTCCTATAATGGTGATTCCAAGAGATGATGTCAAGGAATCTTCTGTTTCAGCTGAGTTTAACTAATTATCAGAAAGCTCTTGCCTTCACTCCAAAACTCCCCAAACACAACCTAAAAACTGAGAATTGCAGTGTCCTGACAACACCATTTATCCTGACAGTGTTTAGGGTGTTTTCCAGTTTTCCTAAAGCTCAACTTCAATTTTAAATTGACTGTGGCATTTTTTTATTTTTGATCCACACGACAAACTCCAGGTATTGTTTGTTATTATCCCAACTCACCCCTCTGTCCTGCTTTTTCTCTCTCCAAGTGGATTTGGTGTTTCTGGGGAGGGATTTTGATTTTCAAGAGGTTCCAGCAGTGAAAGCACCTTCCAAAACTCTTCCAGGGAAATACCCCAATATTTCTGCATCTCTCCCACCTCTACATCTTGGAGGTTGTTTTGGAGGAATCTGCCTGGCCACAGTGACCAGGATTTTGTGTTCCTGCTGCTCCTGATAGAAAAAAAAATTCCCTTTTTTTCTCCCCCTTTTTTTCTCCCTTTTTTTTTCTCCCCCTTTTTTTTCCTCCCCCTTTTTTCTTCCCTCTTTTTTTTTTCTCTCCGCCCTTTTTTTCTCCCCTTTTTTTTCTCTCCCCCTTTTTTTCTCTCCCCCCTTTTTTTTTCTCTCCCCCCTTTTTTTTCTCTCCCCCTTTTTTTTCTCTCCCCCTTTTTTTCTCCCCCTTTTTTTCTCCCCCTTTTTTTCTCCCCCTTTTTTTTCTCCCCCTTTTTTTTCTCCCCCTTTTTTTTCTCCCCCTTTTTTTTCTCCCCCTTTTTTTTCTCCCCCTTTTTTTTCTCCCCCTTTTTTTTCTCCCCCTTTTTTTTCTCCCCCTTTTTTTCTTCTCCCCCTTTTTTTCTTCTCCCCCTTTTTTTTCTTCTCCCCCTTTTTCTTTTCTCCCCCTTTTTATTTTCTCCCCCTTGGCTCCTTCCCACCGCTGCTTTTCCTCCCAGGGAAGCTCCTGTGGGGCTCATTGTTCATTCCTTGGCTCTCTCATCTCTTCCTCTGGAACACAATGTATCCTCAGATAGGAAAATCCTGTGCAGTGAATCCCTTGGGAAAGGCCAAAAACCCCTTGGAGAGGCGCTCAAGACTTAAAATCTCTTATTTTTGTTGGTGAATGTTGTTCTTGGTGCAAAGGCTGACGGTGGGAGCTGGATGCTGGAGTAATTTCTGGGATTAAAGGATGCACCAGCCTAATTTCTTCACTTTCCAAGGCTGATAAATGAATTTTTTGCAGGTGGTTTGGTGATGGAATGAACCTTTGGCAGGTGGTTTGGTGATTAATTGTTCCCCCACTCTTTTTAATTTCTATTCTAAATAGAATTGTCCAGTCTGGGTTGAACTTGAAGCAACCTGGAGCAGTGGAAGGTGCCCCTGCAGGTGGAACTGGATGGTTTGAAAATCCATTTCAACCCAAAGCAGCCTGTGATTCCACTTCTCCAGAGTTCATGGGGACTATTTGTACTCACCCAACCTCAGAAATTGTGTATTTGTATTTTCTGGGGACTGATCCCACCCCAGTGATAAACTCAGATTTATTATTTAACCCTTTTTAAATAGAAATGGACAAAAATCAGGGCCAAAACCACATCCTGGCTGTTCCCAGGCAGCCCTGAGATGTTGGATGTGTTTATGAGAAACCACAGTGCCCCATTGCCCTCATTCCACTGGGAGGATGAAGAGGATAATTGATTTAATAACTGTGACAGTGGCACCTTGGATTGCTGCAGGGATTTCTGTCCAAAGCCTTGGCATGCAGGAAATCCTGCACCTTTTCCTGTAACGACACTGCCCTGCACTTTCCTGCTTGTCTGTGGGGTTTGTGGTGTTTTTATGCTGCAGATGAGCTGGAAAAGAAGGAAAATTTTATACATTTCAGCTTTCAGTGATTTATAAATATCAGTAAGCAGGGTGCTTGTTCCTAAATCACTTGGGGTTGGTTTTTTCTTCTGCTTTGGTGTGAGAGAAAACAGGGAAATTGTGGCTGTTGTAACTTCACCAGGTCTGTGATTCAGGTTTGGAATTTGTGCTAAAAAAAACAAGGAAATGGTGTGTAAATTGGGTGCTGGGAAATCCACACTGAAGCCAAACCAGGATTTTCCTCTATGTTATTTTAGGTTAAAGGAATTGCACTAATCTCAAGCCTAATTTCCACATTCACTTGGCTTTTATTTGCCCCGCCCCTGCTGGAGTAATCCCAGTGGGTTTGGAGATTTGTTTTAAAGCTCTTTCCTTTGAGGGTTGGCAGATAAGAAACCTGGAGGAGGCTCAGAATTGCTGGAGCTTCTGGCTCAAAGCAGCAAAGAATTCTGGAGCAAACAACTGGGGAATGGCCTAAAACTGCAGAGGGTGAGTTTAGATTAAATTTTAGGAAGAAATTGGGTGGTGGAACCTTGGCACCGCTTGGCTGTGGCTGCCCCTGAATCTCTGGAATTACTCAGGACCAGATTGGACAGGGCTTGGAGCACCCTTGGGACAGTGGAAGGTGGTACTGGATGGATTTGAGATCCTTTTGCACTCAAATTTTATGATTCTATGAGATATCGGTTGTTTGTTTGTTTGTTTTCTTCAGGGAACAAATCACCCCCAAAAATCTCTTTGGGAGACTTTACTGCTGTTGTGGTTGGGGCAGAGAGAACACCTGGATGGGAGTTTGGATTTTGAGCACAAAAGCCAATTATTGAGGAATTTGTGTTGAAGCAGCTTTGTGATTTCATTTCCACTGGTCCATTTCTGTGGGCTCTGGGTCTGCTTTAGGCTTCAAGCCCAGCTGGGCCAGGCTGGAATTTCAAACATTTGGTGCTGTCTCAGTTCTGAAAACTGTGGGTTAAAAAAACCTGCTGCAAGTGGGATCAGGAAATACATCCCTGAGTATTTCTTGTGGAAGGAACTCTGCAAAACATCCCCAGGCTGGAGAAAACTCAGTTTTCCTTGCTGTTGGAGAGGTTTGGGGAGATCAGGAAATACATCCCTGAGTATTTTTTGTGAAAGGAACTCTGCAAAGCATCCCCAGGCTGGAGAAAACTCAGTTTTCCTTGCTGTTGGAGAGGTTTGGGGAGATCAGGAAATACATCCCTGAGTATTTTTTGTGAAAGGAACTCTGCAAAACATCCCCAGGCTGGAGAGAACTCAGTTTTCCTTGCTGTTGGAGAGGTTTGGGGAGCAGCACAGCAAAAACCCCACTGGATTCTGCTCCTGGCAGGATCCTGAGCAGGACTTTGGAAGTGGTTCCTCCCCCTTGTGATGGTTCAGCAGTTCAAGGTTCACTTTGTTTGTGGGAAGCCTCTCCCAGGGCTGGTTTTTCTTGAAGCATCTCAGCCTGGAGTGTTGATTAAACCAGGATTCCCTGGTTTCACACTTCCTGGAGTTTAAATTGAGGATTTTTCAGTCTCTGTGGCCCAATTCAGCATCTTTTGCAGGCAAGGAAAGATCCTGGCAAAAATGGGCAGCAGGGAGGATGTGGGATCTGCCTCCAGAACTGCACCAAAACTCAATTGAACCTTTATTTTTTTGAAGCTTAAAATATTTCCTTTGCCACTTTCTCCTTCCTGCCACAAAACTCTTTTATCTGGTTTAAAATCAAGACATAATTGGCATAATTCTAGATTTGTATTATTTTATTTTTTCCTTTAAATAAGCTCTTGCCCTCCTCTGCATCTTCTCTGAGTGCAAACATCTCATCCCAAGGGTTTTCCAGCAGGAGGAGATGGATGTTTGTCCCTTTAGGGCTTCATGTCACCGTTGCTGAGCTGCTTTGAGGCAATTTCTCAATGATTGTGGAGCTTTTCTGCAAGTGAAAAAACATCTCAATAAAATCTACAAAACCCTGACCCAACCTCCCCTTGAGGGAAAAGGCCACATCTTAAAATAATACTTTTTTTTTTTTTTTTTTTTTTTTTTTTCTTCTTCCCTTGAAGACTAAATTGGAGAAGTATTTGAATATGTCAAAGCAATCTGCTTTTAGCATTTCTTGTAAATCCTGTGATGAGGCCCCAGCCCCAAAAATACACCAAAATCTTGGCCTTGGTGTCAGGTCTGGCACAGGTTTGGGGTTACTCTCAGTTTTGTGGTTTCGCAGACACGGTTTCTCTTCTCACAAGAGTTTCAGCATTTCTTGAACCCTCTTGAAAGAGGAAATGAACTGTTGCCAGCACACCTGGAAGGAAAAAAAAAAAAAAAAAAAAAAAAAAAAAAAAAAAAAGCAAAGGTTGTGTTTTTTTTTCCCTTGAAAACACACTTGAAATTTCTGACTGGTTTGAGAAGTTGATTATTTCAACCTGAAACACTCAATTCCACCAGCATGTCCCATCTCCATGGAAACCAACTTCTCTGGGTGTGATGCAAATATTAAATCTGGTGCTTGAGCTCAGGGACAGATGTGTGGCCCACCAAAACCACTCCAGTTCCATCCTCCTCCAGTGCTCCTGGATCCACCTCTGGCTGTTTTCCTCCTGAGCTGGAGCTCAGAGCAGTGAATTCTTCTGGTTCTTGATTATTTCCAGGGAATTCTCTTGGGAAGCTCCAGGCACCAGGTCAGAGTTGAATTCTTGTTATCCCAGAGAAGTTCTTGTTGCAGTTTCCTCCCTGTAGGATCCATTTAAGGACTAATAGGACTTCTAATTAGGTGTTAATTGCACCTTTTGGGTCCCTGTTTGGCTTTTTCATGAGATTTTAAGGAAATCTTGTGCTCCTGGAGGTGGCTCTGTCACTGTGGTCACACATAGAGACATAATTTCAGCTTTATTGATCCCAATTTCATTCCAACTCCCTTCCATCGAATCCAATCCACTTTAAAATTCCTGTGTGAGCTTCTTCTCACCTTGATTAATGTGATTAATGCATCTCTCCCTGCCAGGTCATGGTTCAAAGGGATTCTCATCCCTGGATGGGATGGAGGGAATTCCTGGTGCCACCACTGCAATTCAATATTGGCAATTCATCCATCCCCTGGAAGCTGAGCACAGTTCTGGATGAGTCTGTTCCAATCCTTTAATGCAAAAAAATAATAAAAAATACAGGATTGTGGAATCATTTTAATTGGAAAAGTCCTCTGGGATCATCGAGTCAAATCATTCCCACCCCTGACCATGTCCCCAAGTTCCACATCCACAGGGCTTTGAAATCCCTTCAGGGATGGGGATTCCAAACCTCTCTGGGCATTTCCAGTGGAGGAATTTTCCCTAAAATCCACTTTGAGCCTCCCCTGGCCCAGCCTGGGGCTGTTCCCTCTCCTCCTGTCCCTGTTCCCTGGGATTAAATCCCAAATCCCTCCTGTCAGGGACTTGTGCAGAGCCACAAACTCCCCCTGATT
Source organism: Zosterops lateralis (assembly GCF_965231275.1). Lineage (NCBI taxonomy): Eukaryota > Metazoa > Chordata > Aves > Passeriformes > Zosteropidae > Zosterops > Zosterops lateralis. Next base: position 73,095,388 of record NC_139765.1, read on the forward strand.
CCCCTTTTCTCCAGGCTGAGCCCCTTTCCCATCTCCTTTCCCTTCCCTGGATAAAAGATCCAATATATTCCTTCCTTCTGTTTTTTTTTTTTTTTTCCCAAGCTGAAACTTTTCAAGGGAGAAAACAAAAACTTGGGGAGGGCAGCGAATGAATTTATTTCCTGTAGGAAAAGGGCAGTGCTGCTCCCTCCAGCACAGAACGGGATTCACCTTGTGCTGTTTCTGGTGAAGGAAAAGCAGGTTTGGAGTTTGGAGTGGAGGAAAATGCTGACTTAGTTTGTGCTGGGTTCAGGGCAGCCAACTCGTCTGCAAAGGTTCTCCAGGGAAAATCTGACTTTTCCTTCTACCTTTTCCTCATTACTCCGATTTCTTGGCACAAAGATGGGTGGAAATGGGCCAGATGTAAATCACCAGGAGCTCCAAAGAAAGCAAGACAGGCTGGAGGTTTTGCTGGAACAGCATTTCCTTCTCCCCTAATCCCTGTTTTCATCCAGAAGGTGTTTTTTTTGGTTCCCAGGAAAACACCTCTTGATGGGGTCAGTGAGCAAAGAGTTTGTCTGGAGGAAATTTGCCATCCTTATGTGAAATTGGGAGAGAATAATTGAAGAATTTCTTTTTTTTTCTTGTGTGATTTCTTCCCTCAGGCAGGTAAAACCTGGTAGAGAAGTGGCCAGGAAGGATTTATTTTTATTTTTATTTTTTTTTAAAGTGAAGCTGCTTTTCCAACAAGGCAACTCTTGTGTGCAGTAAAATGAAAACTCAGCAGGCAGGCACAGGTTGCTGTTCAGTTATTAATTCACAATTCCTGTCTTTTTGTTGTTGTTGTTGTTTTTTGTTTGTTTGTTTTGGTTTGGTTTTGAGTTTTTTTGGGTGTTTTTTTTTTTATTATTTTTTTATTATTATTATTTTTTTTTTCAGCAAACAGAGCTGGTGTTGTTTTACAAGGAGCGAAACCCCCTCTGTGCTGAGGGTCACTTGTCCCAGGGGTCAGAAAAGCCAAGGGGAAGGTGTTTGTCCTCTGAGCCTTCCAGGAGTGCTTTGCTGTCCTTTTTTCCTTTGTTCTGGAGGATTAAAATCACTTTTGTGCCTTTCAGAGCTGTTGGGATTCCTGGAAAAGTCCAGTTCAGAGTGATGGAATCCCAGAATGGGGTGGATTGAAAGGGACCTTAAAGATCATGGGCTGGGACCCCCCACACTGTCCCAGGTGATTCCAAACCCCAGTGTCCATCCTGGCCTTGGGCATTCCTGGGATTCTCTGGCAATTCCAGCCCAGGCAGGAATTCCTTCACAAAATCCCATCTAAATCTCCTCTTTTCCAATCTGAAGCCATTCCCTGTGTCCTGTCCCTCCATTCCTTTTCCAAATTCCAGCTCTCCTGGAGCCCCTTGAGGCCCTGGAATGTTCTGGAAGCTCTCCCTGGATCCTTCCCTTCTCCAGGCTGGCAATTCCCAGCTCTCCCAGCCTGACATTGGATCCATCTCCTCTCCAAGAAATCAATGCACTGAGGGGCTTCACTTGGAATCTCAGGAATCCATGAAGGGTCTCCCTTCCCTTTCCCTCTCTTTTCTCTCCCCATTTCCCATCCAAACCCCTCGGGATGGATTCTGAGTGTCCCAAATCCCAGAATCCCAGGAGCAGTTTGGGTGGGAAGGGACCTCAGAGCTCATTCCAGGGACAATTCCATGATCCCAGGGAGCTCCAATCCTTCCTTGGACATTCCAGGGATTCTCTGGCAATTCCAGCCCAGGCAGGAATTCCCAATTTTCCATCCAGCCTTGCCTTTGACATTGAGAATTCCTGCCTTGAGGAAAACCCCATGGATTTTAATAGGAATAATTTTAGCTTGGAGTTCTCAAGGAGTTTTGCAACAAATCAGCTGCTAAAAATCCACCTCTGGCTGCTCCAACAAATCACAGGGTTTTTTGGGGTTTTTTTTTTGTTTGGTTTGGTTTGTTTGTTTGTTTGTTTGTTTGTTTTTTGTGGCTTTTATAACCTTTTTGACTTCTAAAAGTCCTTTTTTTTTTTAAGGCTGGAGGAGCCTGAGGGAAGTTAAATTTGAGTAACATGCAAGGAAAAATAGGGATAAAAGGAAAACAGGGATAAATATTCCTTAAAGCATCAAAGCCCAGTGCAGGCTGTGGTTCCACTTCACCTTGGGGATGTTGTGGCAGGAAAGGGAAGGATTTTGTTGGAGGAAAAGCAGCTTCCAGACAGCAAATCCTCGGTGCTTTTCTAAGAAAAGAGCCATGAATAACCATCAGTGCCACTCATGGGGGTAAATTGATGTTGCAAAGGCTTCAGAAGGATTCACACCTCTGACACCTCGAGTTTCTCTAGAGCAGGTGGTGCAAAGCTCTTGACAATGGGGAAAAAAATCATCTGGCTGAGTGTTAATCTCGTTTTTTTTAAATTTGTGATTTATTTGCTCAAAGGCAGGTTCTCTGGATGATTTATTTTATTTTTTTTTCTTCTTTATTCCTTTTTTTTTAATATATATTCAAGTGTGGTGTTTGTTTTTTCCTTCAAATTCAGGATGATCACTCTGGTGATGTTCTTTACCTGCAGACAAATGTCTAAATAAGAGAGGAACTGACAGAGATCCTTTAAAAGGATTTAATTCCTTTTCATGACCCTCAACCCTTTTCCCACTTTAATTGTAACCTCCAGATTAATCCACAACTTTATTTTTCCATGGGACATTCCAGCTTTTAGCTCAGGGCTTCTTGTGGCCATCACTAAATATTTTTAGCTGGAAAAAAAAACCAACTTATTTTCCCAAAAATCTTAATTTTAAAGGAACTTAATGAAAGGATTTTTTTTTAAATTTTTTTTTTTTTTGGAGTTAAATGTTTGCCAGGAAAAAGCCACTCAACCCTGTGAACAGACAGACCATCTGTAGGCCATGATGTTCATCTGGGATTTGGGGACAACTGGGTGTGAAGTCAAATCTTAACAAATTTTTTATTATTTTTAATTGCTGCAGGGGAAATCCAGCCCTGCAGTGGTGGGTGGCCCTGCATGAGGATGAGGAAATGAGGAATTTGAGGCTGGAACAGGCAAATCCACAGTGGCCACTTTTCCCTGAGTGATGGGCAGGTCTTCACACTCCAGATTTAAAAAGGTTTGGTGAGGATTTTGTCCTGATGTAGAAAAAGCAAAATACTTTAAAAGGCTTTTTATTCTGAGGAAATAATTTCCTACGAGTTCAGAGCCTTGATCCTGACAGGGAGCTGGGATTTTCCTGTCCCAGGGAATTGGGATGTTCCTGCTCAAATCCTCAGTCTCAGAGCTCCTGGCACATTTCAGGCACCAAATTGGGAACCTAAAAAATTCTCTTTGCTCTCTCCTGTGAGCCTTTCCAAGCTGATATTTGCAAACAAACTTCCGTAGCATCATCTCAATATCCCCAGCATTTAAAATTCTTGTCATAATCCTGGGACTAAGATCATTTATCTTCAGATCCTCAAGTCTCACTTCTCATTTCTGTGGATTTTAAACTTAAAAAAACTAACTCATATCCTGATTTTTCTTTTTTCCCTTGACTTTTCCACTGGCTTTTTTTTTTTTTTTTTTTTGGCACCAGCTCCAGTTGAGGCATCTTGAGGTGATGAGGAGATAAAAGCAGCAAGGCCAAAAGCCTTGGGAGGGATTTGTGGGATTGATTTTTTTAAAGGTTTGAGGGCGTGGGATGTTTTTACAAGGCTGGGTTTGTAGCTGTGAGTTTGATTCTTGTGTCCTGCTGTGGGGACAAAGGCTCCTTCAGGATAAATTCTTGAAATCAGGAATGTTTAAAACCTTTATCCATTAATTGCTTGGGGTTTTGTTGGTTTTTTGTTGGGTTTTTGTTGGTTTTTTGTTGGTTTTTTGTTGGGTTTTTGTTGGGTTTTGGTTGGTTTTTTGTTGGGTTTTTGTTGGGTTTTTGTTGGGTTTTGGTTGGTTTTTTGTTGGGTTTTTGTTGGTTTTTTGTTGGGTTTTTGTTGGGTTTTTGTTGGGTTTTTGTTGGGTTTTTGTTGGGATTTTGTTGGGTTTTTGTTGGGTTTTTTGGGGTTTTTTGGGGTTTTTTTGGGTTTTTTTGTAAAATTGACTGATGAAAATACTCTGAAAAGTGCTGAATGAGAAGAATGTGGGAGCAGAGAGATTTGGCCTGGACAAGTTGGACTAAAAGGTCCAAAAAATGGTTTTCCAAAATGGTAAAAAGCTGGATGTGCGGTGGAATTCCTGGAGGTTTTCTTCATCGATACACATGAAAGGAGTGGCTGGGAATTCTGGACACACAGAAATCCCAGGAGAAACATATGGAAACCACCTTAAATTGTGAAAATCTTGTTCCAAGTTCTCGGTGCTTCTTTCCCAAAGCTCTGCTGACTTTGCTGAAGACCCGGAACGTTCCTCATTCCTGGGAATTCCTCGGAATCGCCGCAGGATCCATCGCTGGGCTCTGGCTGCAGGAGAGGACGTTCCATTCAGGCACAGCTGAGTTCCCTCAGCACTGTGTGTCTCCAGACAAGCCCTGGATTCCAGCCTGGTGATGAATTCCTGGCGTCTTTGGGACAGGATTCAGCTGGGATTCCATTGTGAGACTTTTTTCCGCCTTTCGGAAAAAAAACGAGGAGTTGGATCAGAGCCCGTGTCCTTCACTCCCAGATCCTTCAGCAGGAATTATGGTGGAGTTTTCTCTTGGGAATGTGGTCTGGACACTGCTCCAGATGTGTCCAATCCTTTCTGCTGTTCCCTCTGTGCTGCTGGGACAGTTTTTTTGGAGATGGAGAAGCCTGGAGAGATCTGCCTCGGATTCCTGGATTTCCCACAACTTTCCTTTCCTGAAGGATTTCTGGAAAAAGCTGGCAGGGTGGAAATGTTCTCTGTGTTACAGCTCCATGCAGGAATGCTCTCAGCTGGGGTTTTTTTTAGTGAGATTCCAAGATTTCACATTCCTGGGTGGAGAAGAGAGAGAGAGCAAATGGTTCACCCCAGCTGTGTTTGTAACTGGGAATTAGTAACCTGGAATTCACCTCATTTCAAGGAAATGAAACCTCATTTCAAGGAAAGAAGGATTTCCCAGCTTCATTTCTGCTCATGCACTTCCAGAGATTTCCCCTGTGTTGATGCAAGGCATTTATTGCTGAAATCCACTTTATTTTCAGTCTGTCCTCAGTCACAGAGTCAGGGATTAGTTTGGGTGGGAAAGGACCTTAAAAATTATCCAATTCCATCCCAAACCAGGAGCAGGGACACTTTTTGCTGTCCCAAACTGCTCCCAGTCCCAGTGTCCAGCCTGGCCTTGGACACTTCCAGGGATCCAGGGGCAGCCACAGCAAATCTGGGAATTTGTGCCAGGGTCTCACTGCCCTCACAAGGAAGAATTTCTGCTATTGTGTCAATAAACAACATGATTGTTCCCCTTTCATGAACTTAATTCACTCACTGATTTGTTTTTTGGTAGGAATTTTAGGCTTTTGCCACAACAAGGACAATATTCAGATATGATCCTGTGTGGCTCATAAATATTTTTTTTTTTTTTAATTTAGCAGCACCAGGATTGAGTCTGAATGTGGAAAACTCAGTTTTAATTTCCAGTTGGCATTAACTCCAGGAGCTGAGGAGCTGCTCAGGATCAGCCTGGGAGAGCTGGTTTTTATTAATCAGGACTCAGTTTAGTCCAAAGTAAAAATTATTTGTGTTTAAGCTGATCCCTGAAGCTGCTGTGAGCGTGGAAATCCTCCAATATTAAACATTTCCTGGGCCATCACTGCACACAGCAGGACCATGGAAGAGCTTGGAAATACGGAATAGTTACCCAGGGATTCATTTCCTAAGGAATTAAACTTCAAAACTTCCTGTTGTGATGACAAAAATCCCTCAGCACCAGGACTGAAAGCAGCCAGGACACTTCCATGAGAGAATCCTCACCACAAACCTGGAGTGAAGCTGCTTTTCCCAGAGTTTCCTGTTGGATTTCAGCAAGAAAACCACTTGCACTGAGGATATTTCTGTTCCCATCTGCTCCTGGGTGACTGCAGAGAGCTCCTTGCACAGTGGAATTTTAGGGCAGAGATGCTGAACTGAGAAAACTCTGCAGCCAAAACAAATGGATATAAACTTTTCCCTCTCCCCATGAGAACAAGGGGAAGGAGGTTGTTGTGTCCAAACCCTTTTGGAGATGACACTGTGGGAAAAATCTGTCCAGTCTGGGAGTTGTTGTGCTTGAGGAATTGGAATAAATCCCAGTGGATCCCACAGATGGGGCTTGGATCTCCTCACAAAAACTCCTGGTGTGGAGTTGGGACTTTGGGATGCAGGATTCTCACACAGCCCTTTGTGAAATGCAGATTTCATAGATTTTAATTCAAGATCTGGGGTCTGAGGTGGGAATTCTTTGTTCCTGGTGGTTGGGAATTCCTGCTGGGTTGGGAATATTTCAGTGTGTCATTGAGGTCTAAGGGGGAGTTTGGAATTCCTCCAATCCTTGGTGCCATGAAAGCAAAAACCTTTTCCATCCGAGATGGTGGGGAAAAAAAAAGAGGAATATTGGTGCTGCAGAGCCCAAGTTCAGGTGGGAACAAAACCTTTAATTTTCTCCTGCTTCTCTTGTAATTCTTATCCAGACCATTGATGAAAGGTAATTGCTGTAGGGAGTTATTCCCAATCCATTAACCCTGATTTACGGTGAATTCTTTATCAGCCTTCAGCCACCACTAATTGTCTTAACAGGGACAGAATATTTATTCTGCTCAGAATAAAGATTTCCTGCCTTTCCCTTTGTATTCCCTTCCCTTTCCCTTTGTATTCTCTTCTTCCTGAAGTTCTTTGATTCTTCCACTTGTTCTTTTCTCCCAAGACTGGGGAGTTTTTTTTTGGTCTTGCAAATCAAATTAACATCAGATTGCCACAATTTACATGGGAGCTGTGGGAGGGAAAAATGGAATTAATGGGTGTATTTATTTCAGACAAATCCAAACTTGGGCTGTGCAGAGGATGGAAAATTCTGAGGATTCATCCCAAAATTCCTCAGGGCAAGGGAAGGGTGAGGAATTGGCTTTTACCAACGTCACTGTGGTCACTCAGATGTGTCAGGACACTGTAATTCCACTGGATATTTTGAATATTGGAGCGAATTCCTGGGGTCTGACTAAATGGGTTTTGTTTTCCTGGATTGGATGTTTGTTTTTTTCCCTTGACTTGGCTGCCCCAGGATCGAGAGCAAACACGAAGTCACAATCTTAGGAGGACTCAACGAATTCGTCGTCAAGTTTTATGGACCACAAGGAAGTAAGTTGGTGACCCCCTGCCCCTCCCAGAACCACAAACCTGTGCTGGGCAATGAGGAAATGACATTCCAGAGGGGAAAAGATGAGCAAATCTAAGGGGGATGGAGAAAAATCCTCCTGGAGGGTGGGGAGGATCCATGGATAGACCCCCTTCCCTTGGAGCTGGATGCTGCCTCTGGAAAAAAAAAAAACCTTCAGCAAAACTTAGATCAGTCATGGGAATTTTCATGAAGTTTGTCATTAAAATGGCTTTTTCCACCTTAATTTAGCACCACCCCCAAAGGTAAGGAGATTATCCCAAAGTATCTTGTTTAAATCAGACTCTGGCCTTTGGAAAAAAACCCTTCAGCATCCCTGAGCTTTCCTAAACCTGGAAAAACTTGTATCAGTGGAGTTTATAATTTAAAATGGTTTTTCCACTTTTAATTCAGCCCCACCCCCAAAGGTAAGGAGATTATCCCGAAGTGTCTGGTATAAATCAGGCTCTGGCCTCTGGAAAAAACCCTTCAGCATCCCTGAGTTTTCCTAAACCTGGCAAAACTTGTGGAATTTGTAATTTAAAATGGCTTTTCCACCTTAATTTAGCACCACCCCCAAAGGTAAGGAGATAATCCCAAAGTATCTTGTTTAAATCAGGCTCTGGCCTCTGGAAAAAAACCCTTCAGCATCCCTGAGTTTTCTTAAACCTGGAAAAACTTACGGAGTTTGTAATTTAAAATGTTTTTTCCACCTTTATTTAGCACCACCCCAAAGGTAAGGGAGATAATCCCAAAGTATCTTGTTTAAATCAGACTCTGGCCTTTGGAAAAAAACCCTTCAGTATCCCTGAGCTTTCCTAAACCTGCCAAAACTTGTATCAGTGGAGTTTGTCATTTAAAATGGTTTTTCCACCTTAATTTAGCATCACCTCCAAAGGTAAAGAGATTATCCCAAAGTATCTTGTTTAAATCAGGCTCTGGCCTCTGGAAAAAACCCCTTCAGCATCCCTGAGTTTTCTTAAACCTGCCAAAACTTGTGGAGTTTGTAATTTAAAATGGTTTTTCCACCTTTATTTAGCACCACCCCCAAAGGTAAGGGAGATTATCCAAAGTGCCTGGTTTGAATCAGGCTCTGGTGACTTTGTGCCCAAATCTTTTCCAGGATCGGCACAAATCGTGTCAGGCTGAGCAGGAAAAAAGAGTTTTTTTTCCCTGGGAACTTTGCTCTGAAATAATTTTCCTCAATGCTCTGGTTGTGTTTATCCTCTCCTGAGCTGTGGAATGTCTAATTCCTGCTTTTCCTCCCTTTGCAGCACCGTATGAAGGTGGAGTATGGAAAGTTAGAGTCGACCTTCCTGACAAATATCCCTTCAAATCCCCATCTATAGGTAACAAACAACTCATTTTTTCCATCAAAATCCTGGGTTTTGTGTCTGAAGTTTGCAGGTGGAGTGGTGCCAGTGCAATAGAAGGAATTTTAAGTGTTTTTATCAGATTTCAGATCCCAAACAAAGAGGAATTTTGGGTTTTGGAAGGAGGAGGAGCCGCGTGTTTGTGTTTTGATCAATTAAATCTGTATTTCATGTGGATTTTTTTAAAATAATAACTCCACTTATTGTGGAGTGGTGGAACAAAACCTACAGTTTTTGGTGCTGGGGAGAACTTTTGGGATCTTCAGTCCAAAAGCAGATGGAAGTTCCTCCATCCTCTTGGAGCAAGGAATACACATGTGGAAGAACTGCAAAAAAAAAAAAAAAATAATGCTGGTTTGGCTTGGTCAGGCTTGTTTCACCTTGGAGAGAATAAGAAATTGGATTGGGAAATATTTTTTTAGCTTGGATCCATCTTTGGGGAGCAGGAAACCACCTTGGGTGTTTTCAGGTGCCCAACTTTATTCCAGTTGCTGAATTTCCCTTTCCAACATCAACATCCTCCTTTGGAGCTGATAAATCTTGGCTGTTTCCTTCAGATCACCCTTTAGGCTCAGATTTTATTTGGGAGCTCTGTGGGATGAGAAATCATCTGTTCCAAGTGGGAATTATTGTGCTTTTTGGGAGGTTTTTTTTTTTTTGCTGTTCAAGCACCAATCTTTACAATTTTTAAAAAAATTATTTTAATAATATTAGGAATATTAGGCCAGCACAGGGTTTGTTAATAATCAAATGCCACAACTGGAAAATTGACATTCCAAATGCCCAGAGCCTCAATTTCTCAAAGAAATTCTATATGTGCTACATATTTTTATAAAATTTCTCTCTATATTTGTAAAAATTCTCTCTATATTTATAATTTATAATTATATATTTATAAATCTGGAAAATTTACATTCCAAATGCCCAGAGCCTCAATTTCTCATAGAAATTCTATATGTGCTACATATTTTTATTAAAATTCTCTCAATATTTATAAAAATTCTCTCAATATTTGTAAAAATTCTTTCTATATTTATAAATGATATTTATGTATTTATAAATCTGGAAAATTTACATTCCAAATGCCCAGAGCCTCAATTTCTCAAATAAATCCTGTATGTGATACATATTTTTATTAAAATTCTCTCAATATTTATAAAAATTCTCTCAATATTTATAAAAATTCTCTCAATATTTGTAAAAATTCTCTCTATATTTTTAAATGATATTTATGTATTTATAAATCTGGAAAATTTACATTCCAAATACCCAGAGCCTCAATTTCTCAAAGAAATTCTATATGTGCTACATATTTTTATTAAAAAATACCTCTATATTTATAAAAATTCTCTCTATAGTTATAAAAATGCTCTCTATATTTATAAAAAATATCTCAATATTTATAAAAAAATCTCAATATTTATAAATGATACTTATATATTTATAAACGCTATTAATGTATTTATAAATGATATTTATATATTTATAAATATATAAATAACAGATGTTACGTTCTATAAATAGAAACATTGCAGGTGCAGATGTTTCTATTTTCCCCTGAATTTCTATTTTCCCTTTTTTTTTTTTCCAAGTGTTTTCCCAAACAAAACACAGAACATATGGAATATATATATATATATGTATTTATAGAATGAGGCATTGTGACAGCTGAATTTAATTTAATTTCATTTATTTTTTTTTTAATTTTATTGAATTCCAGCCAAGATTTCACAGATTTCTCCTGCCTTGTGCTTCATTTATTGTTTTGAGAAGCTCCTGGGATTTAAAGGAATTAAAAACTCCTCGTGTTACCTCGTTCTCAGTTCTCTGAGAAAGCTCCTCTCACTTCAAATTCCATCAAAAAATCAATTTATGCCTTGGCCAGGGAGGGCTCCTTGACCTGACAGGGAGTGGGAACATCCCTGGAAAATGGGAACATCCTCAGGAAAAACTAATTCCAGACACCAGCTGGGACTGGGGGGGATTCTCCCCATTCCAAGTTATCCAGATAATGGGATGGGAATCTTCTACATTTCCCAATTTATCCAGGTGTTAGGGTGGGAATCTTCTACATTTCCCAGTTTATCCAGGTGTTAGAGTGGGAATCTTCTACATTTCCCAATTTATCCAGGTGTTAGAGTGGGAATCTTCTACATTTCCCAGTTTATCCAGGTATTAGAGTGGGAATCTTCTACATTTCCCAATTTATCCAGGTGTTAGAGTGGGAATCTTCTACATTTCCCAGTTTATCCAGGTGTTAGAGTGGGAATCTTCTACATTTCCCAATTTATCCAGGTGTTAGAGTGGGAATCTTCTACATTTCCCAGTTTATCCAGGTGTTAGAGTGGGAATCTTCTACATTTCCCAAGTTATTCAGATAATAGGATGGGAATCTTGTACATTTTGAAGTTATTCAGATATTAGGGTGGGAATCTTCTACTTTTCTCAAATTATCCAAGTATTAGAGTGAGAATCTTCCACATTTCCAAGTTATCCAGGTATTAGGGTGGGAATCTTCCACATTTTCCAATTTATCCAGGTATTAGGATGGGAATCGTCTACATTTTCCAAGTTATCCAAGTATTAGGGTGAGAATCTTCCACATTTCCAAGTTTTCCAGAAATTAGGGTAGGAATCTTTCACATTCCCAAATTATCCAAGTGTTAGGGGGAAAAATTCCCACATTTCCAAGTTTTCCAAATATTAGAGTGAGAATCTTCTACATTTTGAAGTTATCCAGGTATTAGGGTGGGAATCTTCCACATTTCCCAATTTATCCATGTATTAGAATGGGAATCTTCTACATTTCCCAAATTTTCCAGATGTTAGGGTGGGAATCTTCCACTTTTCTCAAATTATCCAAGTATTAGGGTGAGAATTTCCCCCATTCCCAAGTTATCCAGATAATAGGATGGGAATCTTCTACATTTTTAAGTTATCCAGATATCAGGGTGGGAATCTTTCACTTTTCTCAAATTATCCAAGTATTAGGGGGAAAAATTCCCACATTTCCAAGTTTTCCAAGTATTAGGGTGGGAATCTTCCATGTTTCCCAAGTTATCCAGGTATTAGGGTAGGAATATTCCACTTTTCTCAAATTATCTAAATATTAGGGTGAGAATTTCCCACATTCCCAAGTTATCCAGGTATTAGGATGGGAATCTGCCACATTCCAAATTTATCCAGGTATTAGGGTGAGAATTTCCCCCATTCCCAAGTTATCCAGATATCAGGGTGGGAATCTTCCACATTCTGAAATTATCCAGGTATTAGGGTGGAAATCTTCCATATTCCCAAGTTATCCAGATATTAGAGTGGGAATCTTCCACTTTTCTCAAATTATCCAAGTGTTAGGGTGTGAATCTTCCATGTTTCCCAAATTATCCAGGTGTTAGGATGGAAATTTTCCACATTCCTGAGTTATCTAGATATTAGGATGGGAATCTTCCACTTTTCTCAAATTATCCAAGTATTAGGGTGAGAATTTCCCACATTCCCAAGTTATCCAAGTATTAGAGTGGGAATCTGTCACATTCCCAATTTATCCAGGTATTAGGATGGGAATTGTCTACATTTTCCAAGTTATCCAAGTATTAGGTGAGAATCTTCCACATTTCCAAGTTTTCCAGAAATTAGGGTAGGAATCTTTCACTTTTCTCAAATTATCCAAGTGTTAGGGGGAAAATTTCCCACATTCCCAAGTTATCCAGGGTGGGAATCTTCCACATTCTGAAATTATCCAGATATTAGGGTGGGAATTTTCCATATTCCCAAATTATCCAGATATTAGGTTGGGAATCTTTCACTTTTCTCAAATTATCCAAGTATTAGGGGGAAAAATTCCCACATTTCCAAGTTTTCCAAGTATTAGGGTAAGAATCTTCCACTTTTCTCAAATTATCTAAATATTAGGGCGAGAATCTTCCACATTTTCCAAGTTATTCAGATATTAGGATGGGAATCTTCCACTTTTCTCAAATTATCCAAGTATTAGAGTGGGAATCTTTCACTTTTCTCAAATTATCCGAGTATTAGGGTGAGAATCTTCCACATTTCCCAAGTTATCCAGGAATTCTCACTCCTGTTGATGAAACACCAGAGGTTTCCAAGGTTGTTTTTCCAGGGTGGGAACAGCTCCATCCCTTTCCTAGTGTGGAATTCCTCAGGAATATCCAGGGGTTTTTTATTTTATCACCCAAAGAGTTTTTTATCCCCGTGGATTTTATGTTTTAATTCCAAAGGCAATCCTGGATTTCACTGTCTCCGTATGGAAAAGGTGGATTGTGCTGTTCACATTCTTCCCAAACATTGGAAAAGTAAGAATTTTGGTTTAAAAAATTAAATTAAACATTTTACAACCAATCCATCACCCGGAATTCTGCACAGTGCATTCATTGGGATGTGCTGTGTGCCAATAAAACCTGCCCCAGGGCTGGGAATTTATTTTTTTTCCTTCTTGTTGAACTTGGAATTTCATTTTTACCTGGATGTTTTTGGGCTCTGTCTCCTTTTTATCCATAAAAATAAACACAAGTTGGGTTTATCAGAACCACATTGGCACAGGAGAATTTTAAATTTATTCCAAATGAAGGAGGAGATCATTTATTCCAAATGAAGGAGGAGATCATTTATTCCAAATGAAGGAGGAGATAATTTATTTCAAATAAAGGAGAGGAGAGTTCAATTACAATTCAAATAACTCTGCTTATTCCTGGATCAGGAAAAAATAAGGAATTTTTTGGAGCTGCTCTTGGTTTGGGCAATTTGTGTCCATGGAATGAATCCTCAGATTCAGGGTGAGGATGTTCCTTTTCTTCCTTGGAAAGAAGAAACTTCTTTCAAACTTTCAAACTTCCCATTTTCCATTTGGGAAGTTTGAACCCCTTTGGGCTTGGGGATGGTGTGGCAATAAAACCAGCCCCAGGGCTGGGAATTTTATTTTTTCCTCCCTCCTGGCTTCTTGTTGAACTTAGAATTTCATTTTTACCTGGATGTTTTTGGGCTCTGTGTCCTTTTTATCCATAAAAACAAACACGGAGCGAGTCGGGTTTGTCAGAACAACGTTGGCACAGGAAAATTTAAATTCATTTCAAATAAAGGAGAGGAGAGTTCAATTACAATTCAAATAATTCTGCTTATTCCTGGATCAGGAAAAAATAAGGAATTTTTTGGAGCTGCTCTTGGTTTGGGCAATTTGTGTCCATGGAATGAGCTCTCAGATTCAGAGTGAGGATGTTCCTTTTCTTCCTTGGAAAACAAAACTCTTCCATTTGGACACAAGGACAATGTGAAGGAAAGGATTATTCCCAGTGATTTGATGTTTCCCCCAAAGAGCCAGGCAGGATTTAGGATCAGGCTCAGCTCTGGCAAAAAGCAGATCCATGACCTGATTTCAACTCGTGGGAGCTGCAGAACGTAAATATTTGATGGAACCACCACAACTTCCCTTTTTAAATCTGCTTCAGTTCTTCCAGCTGGATCCTTCCAAGCTGTTCCTAAAATTCCCTTCTCAACCTGGAAATGTTTGTGGAATTCTCCTCTTGGAGATTGTTCTGCTTTTGGGGTTGGATTTGTGCAAAATCCTTCAATCCAAGCAAAGCTGGGATTGTGTTTGTGTCAGAATTTATGGAAAGAAAGGGATTTTAATCCCAGATTTGTCACTGGGATCGCTCCTTGTTTGGGCAGGACCTCACCTGAAGCTTTTGGATGAAGGTGGGGGAGATTTGGGGCTTTTTAAATAATAAATATGGATTTTTTTTAGGCTTTTTTGGGCTGCTCTGGGAAGAAAAATTTTATGTTTTTTGAATCCTGGAAGGAGTTTTTTTTTTATCCATGGATTGAATCAACATCCCAGACCTGAATTTCCTCCCTGTTTTTATCCTCATCAGAAGCAACAGTTGCTGTTGGTTTAAAAGGATTCCTGGAGAAATTCCCACCTGGGACGTGTTTTTGGGGAATTTTGGGCTTGGGGAGGGTGACACCACAGGGGAAAGGAGGATTTATTTCAAATTCTCAATAAAAAAAAGGTGAAACAACAGGGAAAATAAAGATTTATTTCAAATTCTCACTTAAAAAAGGTGACATAACAACAAAAAAGAGAATTTATTTCAAATTCTCAGTAAAAAAAGGTGACACAACAGGGAAAATAAAGATTTATTTCAAATTCTCACTGAAAAAAGGGGAAAAGGAGAATTTATTTCAAATTCTCACTTAAAAATGGTGACGTAACAACAAAAAAGAGAATTTATTTCAAATTCTCAGTAAAAAAAAAGTGATACAACAGGGAAAATAAAGATTTATTTCAAATTCTCACTAAAAAAAAGGTGACACAACAGGAAAAGGAGGATTTACTTCAAATTCTCACTAAAAAAGGGGAAAAGGAGGATTTATTTCAAATTCTCAGAAAAAAAGGTGACACAACAGGGAAAAGGAGAATTTATTTCAAATTCTCACTAAAAAAAGGGGAAAAGGAGAATTTACTTCAAATTCTCACTTAAAAAAAGGTGACCCAACAACAAAAAAGAGAATTTATTTCAAATTCTCAGTAAAAACAAAAAGTGATACAACAGGGAAAATAAAGATTTATTTCAAATTCTCACTAAAAAAAAGGTGACACAACAGGGAAAAGGAGAATTTACTTCAAATTCTCACTAAAAAAAGGGGAAAAGGAGAATTTATTTCAAATTCTCACTAGAAAAAGGTGACACAACAACAAAAAAGAGAATTTATTTCAAATTCTCAGTAAAAACAAAAGTGATACAACAGGGAAAATAAAGATTTATTTCAAATTCTCACTAAAAAAAAGGTGACACAACAGGAAAAGGAGAATTTACTTCAAATTCTCACTAAAAAAGGGGAAAAGGAGGATTTATTTCAAATTCTCAGAAAAAAAGGTGACACAACAGGGAAAAGGAGAATTTATTTCAAATTCTCACTAAAAAAAGGGGAAAAGGAGAATTTATTTCAAATTTTCACTTGCTGTGTTGATGGAAAATTTGAATATTTGAATTATCACCATCCTGGCTCACAATTGTAAATTAATGTCGTGACGTCAAACTCATAGAAAAATCTCTGTTGGGGAAAAATATATTTTAAAAAATCAAATATTGAGCATAAATTTGTGTTTATTTTTGTACTTCTAAAGCCACTTCATCAGGTGAAGGAGCTCCTTGGAAAGGAATTTTCAGGATCCAACAAAAAGTTTTTTGGTTGCGCTGCAGAGTTTTCCTGAATTTCCTGATTTTCCCTGGATTTTGAGGGAATTCTGCTTATTTTAAAGGTTATTTATGATTTTAAAGGTTATTTATGGCTTGGAGTCTTTGTTCCATAAATTCTACACTTCTCATGTTAAAAAAAATAAATTTATTTGGGTTTTTTTGGGGTTTTTTTCTGCTAATTTCCCTCTGTGTCTCCCTGCAGGATTCATGAATAAAATCTTCCATCCCAACATTGACGAAGCGTAAGTAAAAAATCTCCTTTTTTTGTGTTAAATCCTCTAAAAATCTCAGATATTTTCCTACAATTTTTTTGGTTGTGTGTTCCCTGTGCCAGTAAAATCCCAATTGATTTTTTTCTTGGGAAAATTGATTAAATTTATTCCTATTTATTTATCCCAAAATAAGGATAAATCAGAGAATAAATCCAAATAAATCCCAAACTCTTAAGGAAGGGGTTGAGGACGATTTTTAAATTTTTTTTTTTCAATTTTTAGAGTGTTTTTCCAGTATTAATTCCATTTTTTTTCCATGTGTTTTAGGTCAGGAACTGTTTGTCTAGATGTAATCAATCAAACCTGGACAGCTCTCTATGGTGAGTTGGGAATTTTCCTCTTTATTGATGATTTCAGGACACTTTTTTGGGTTTTTTTTTCTTTGATTTTGAATTTGAAACTCCTCCCTGAGCCAAGAAAAATAAGAATTTTTTTTTTTGCAAGTTGGGAGGTGTTGCCTCTGATGCTGCAAAGTGGTTTTCATGGTTAAAAATCTGCTTTTTTTAGACATAAAAAGATCAATTTAAACCAGAATTTAAAGATTGGCTGGAATTGTTAGAGGGAAAACAACTGAGTATTTAAAAATGAGAATTTCAGATATTCCAGTTACACTTTGTGGAAGAAATTCAGGGAATTGTGGACATCAAATCCTTCAGGTTCTTCACTGAAAAATTGATTTTTGCTGGAATTTCTCATTGAAATGTTGGAATTCCCAGTGTGGATTTGGTGTGGGAGATTTTCCTCTTTTCCATAAAAGAGGACAAAAAGAAATAATTCCAGTGGGTTTTGTGCTCCAGGGGTTTGGAGTTTTTCCTGATTTTTCAGGATTAAAAATGAGGAAAATTCCGTCCCTTTTTTTGTTTAAACCCCTGGACATCAATGTTTGTGTGTGGGGAGGAGGAGTCTGGGAGGAGCTGCAGCAGCTCTTCCATCAACTTCCATTTATTTTTATTTTTATTTTTATTTTTATTTTTATTTTTATTTTATTTTTATTCTTATTTTTATTTTTATTCTTATTCTTATTTTTATTCCTTTTTTTTATTATTTTTTTATTATTTTTATTCTTATTCTTATTTTTATTGGTTTTTTGTTTTATTATTATATTTTATTTTTATTCATATTTTTAATTTTTATTACTTATTTTTATTATTTTTATTCTTATTTTTATTCATATTTTTATTTTTTAATTTTATTATTATTATTATTCGTATTCTTATTCTTATTTTTATTCTTATGTTTTTTATTTTATTTTTATTACTTATTTTTATCTTTATTCTTATTTTTATTTTTATTATTATTTTATTATGGTTTTTATTTATTTTTATTATTTTTTATTTTTATCTTTATTTTTATTTTTTTATTTTGTTTTTTTATTCTTATTTTTATTTTTTATTTTGTTATTTTTATTCTTATTCTTATTATTATGTTTTTTATTTATTTTTATATTCATTATTTTTATTTTTATCTTTATTCTTATTCTTATTTTTATTACTTATTTTTATTTTTATTCTTTTTTTTATTTTTTATTTTATTTATTTTATTATTTAAAATTTTATTCTTATTCTTTATTATGTTTTCTTTGTTTGGTTGCTTTTTTTGTTTGTTTTTTTAATATATATATATTCTATTTTTAAATGTTATTTTCAATTTTACTCCCTTAACTCCACCTCCTTCCCACACTCTCAACCCCTTTCCCATCAGACTTTACACTGCCACCTGGGCACCTCCCAGGATGATTTTTTGGGGATTTTTCCACCTCTGAAAACACAAACACCACAATTCTCTTTCCCTTGCAGATCTCACCAACATATTCGAGTCGTTCCTGCCCCAGCTCTTGGCTTATCCCAACCCCATCGATCCCCTGAACGGCGACGCCGCCGCCATGTACCTGCACCGGCCGGAGGAGTACAAACAGAAAATCAAAGGTCAGCCCTGGGAGCAGTTACTGCTGCTCTGTCTGCAGGGGAGGGTGGATTTACTCTGCTGCACTTGGGGATTCACTGCCTGGGTTTTATTTCCTTTTTCCAGTTTCAAATGGGATGACGGGAAGGAAGGAAGGGTTTTTTTTCTCTTCCTTTTTCTAGTTTGAAATGGGATGATGGGAAGGAAGGAAGGGTTTTTTTTCTCTTCCTTTTTCCAGTTTCAAATGGGATGATGGGAAGGAAGGAAGGGTTTTTTTCTCTTCCTTTTTCCAGTTTGAAATGGGATGATGGGAAGGAAGGAAGGGGGTGAGGGATGGAAAAAAACAGCAGAGTTTAAACAGGGAATGATGAAGTTTTGCTGCACTTTTGGGATTCACTGCCTCGTTTTTATTTCCTTTTTCCAGTTTCAAATGGGATGATGTGAAGGAAGGAAGGGGATGAGGGATGGAAAAAACCAGCAGAGTTTAAATAGAGAATGATGAAGTTTTGCTGCAGTTTTGGGATTCACTGCCTGGTTTTTTCCTTTCTTCTTCCAGTTTCAAATGGGATGGTGTGAAGGAAGGGAGGAAGGGGGTGAGGGTTGGAAATCACCAGCAGAGTTTAAACAGGGAAAGTTGGGATTTTGCTGCAGTTTTGGGATTCACTGCCTGGTTTTTTTCTCCCTTTTTCCAGTTTCAAATGGGATGATGGGAAGGAAGGAAGGAGTTGATGGTTGGAAATCACCAGCAGAGTTTAAACAGGGAAAAATGGGGTTTTGCTGCAGTTTTGGGACTCAATACCTGGGGTTTTTTATTTCCTTTTTCCAGTTTCAAATGGGATGACGGGAAGGAAGGAAGGGTTTTTTTTCTCTTCCTTTTTCCAGTTTCAAATGGGATGATGTGAAGGAAGGAAGGAGTTGATGGTTGGAAATCACCAGCAAAGTTTAAACAGGGAAAAATGGGATTTTGCTGCAGTTTTGGGATCCACTACCTTTTTTTTTTTTTTCTTCCTTTTTCCAGTTTCAAATGGGATGATGGGAAGGAAGGAAGGGTTTTTTTCTCTTCCTTTTTTCAGTTTCAAATGGGATGATATGAAGGAAGGAAGGAAGGGGTTGATGGGTTGGAAATCACCAGCAGAGTTTAAACAGGGAAAGATGGGAAGGAATGATGGATTTTTTGCTGCAGTTTTGGGATTCACTGCCTGGTTTTTTTCTCCCTTTTTCCATTTTCAAATGGGATGATGGGAAGGAAGGAAGGAGTTGATGGTTGGAAATCACCAGCAGAGTTTAAACAGGGAATGATGGATTTTTTTTTTCTGCACTTTTGGGATTCACTGCCTGGATTTGTTATTTCCTTTTTCCAGTTTCAAATGGGATGATGTGAAGGAAGGAAGGGGTTGATGGATGGAAATCACCAGCAGAGTTTAAACAGGAAAAGATGGGAAGGAATGATGGATTTACTTTGCTGCAGTTTTGGGATTCACTGCCTGGTTTTTGTTTCCTTTTTCCAGTTTCAAATGGGATGATGGGAAGGAAGGAAGGGTTTTTTTTCTCTTCCTTTTTCTAGTTTGAAATGGGATGATGGGAAGGAAGGAAGGAAGGGGTTGATGGATGGAAATCACCAGCAGAGTTTAAACAGGGAAAGATGAGAAGGAAGCTGGGTTAGGATTCAATGGGATTTTGGGAGATGGGAGAAATTATTTGGAAGAAAAAAACCCTGAATTCCTCATGTAGAACAGGATCACAGCATGGATTTGTTGTGGGGGATCAGCTTTTGCCACTTTTCCACAGAAAAGGACCAAAGGAAAATTTTCAATCAGTGATTTTTTTTCCTTCACATCAAATGGGATGATGGGAAGGAAGGAAAGGGTTGATGGTTGGAAATCACCAGCAGAGTTTAGATAGGGAGTGATGGGATTTTGCTGCAGTTTTGGGATTCACTGCCTGGTTTTTATTTCCTTTTTCCAGTTTCAAATGGGATGATGTGAAGGAAGGAAGGGCTGAGGGTTGGAAATCACCAGCAGAGTTTAAACAGGGAAAGATGGGAAGGAATGATGGGGTTTTGGTGCAATTTTAGGATTCACTACCTGTTTTTCTCCTTCCTTTTTCCAGTTTCAAATGGGATGATGTGAAGGAAGGAAGGGGATGAGGGTTGGAAATCACCAGCAGAGTTTAAACAGGGAAAAATAGGAAGGAAACTGGATTAGGATTCAATGGGATTTTGGGAGATGGGAGAAATTATTTGGAAGAAAAAAAGCCTGAATTCCTCATGTAGAACAGGATCACAGCATGGATTTGGTGTGGGGGATCAGCTTTTGCCACTTTTCCAAAGAAAGGACCAAAGGAAATTTTTTCCTTTGGTGAATTTTTTTAGGATGTTGAGGCTAAAAGTGTGTGATCAAAAAAAAAAAATAAAGGCAAAAAGAGTGCCCAACTCACCAATCTTAAACACTCAGTGGAACAATTAATTCATTTTTTTAATAAATTAAATTATTAAATTATTGGAAAGTTCTGAGAGCAGCAATCAAGGAGTTGGTGATGAGATGGTTTTGCACTGGGGCAGAGCAGGAATTTGTGGAAAATACTAAATAATTAATAAATTGATAAAAATTAATAAAGTTAACAAATTTAATAAAACTAATAAATTAAAATTAATGAAAATAAAATAAAAATAATTAAAATAAAAATTAATAAAATTAATCAGAATCCCTCCTTGCTACTTCCTAGTCCAGCCAAGGCTTCTTAGATCCATTGCCTGGAAGCTGCAGAGAAATTAATAAAGACTGGAAGACAAGGGATAAAATTGGAGGAATTTAAACTATAAAGGGGTTTAGGAGCTTTGACAGGTCAAAAGTGCCTCCAGAAAAAAAGGAAAAAGGTTTTCCCTGGAATCAGGATGTTGGTGTGAGCAGGAGGGAGAATCCACAGTGCCTGGAGCTGCTCCTGGAAGGGTTGGAAGGACAAAACGAGGTCAGAACCTCTTTGCAAGCAAGGAAAACTCCCAAAATATATAAATATAAATAATTTGGATAAATAGGACTGTCCAAGCAATCTGGTGAGTGAGGCATGAACTGACTTGGTATTGCAAACACAAGAAATTAGATTAAAAATAAGGAATTGTGCTTTATTTTATCTATTCTTCATACCAGGGAGCTTCCAGGCAAAAAAAAAAAAAAAAAAAAAAAGATTTGTCAGATAAAATCTCCAATGCCAGCACTGAGAGTCCTCTGGGCTTTCACAAAAATCCAAAAATATCCTTGGAAAAAAGCCAGAAAAACCTGATTTCAACCCAAGGAAGCTCTGAGGACACCCCTTGGGATAAAGGAATAAACCTGCTGCCTCATTCCCACATTCCCAGCCTGGTACAGATGATTTGGAAGGAGCTGGAAGTGCTTGGAACGTTTTCCATAAATCCCAGAATCTCTGGCTGTGCCCAGGATTTGCGTGACAAGGATGGGATGGAGCTCAAACTCTCGTCATCCCTGATTTTCAAAAATAACTCTGGACACGTTCAAATTGCTGCAGCGGATCCTGGCAGCTCAATCCATCATTTATTTCCTGCTGCTGCTCTTGGGGTTTTTGTCACTCAGAGCTCAGGGAAGGTTTGTGTCACCTGGTGGTTTTGGGGATGGGAGAATTTGTAATTCCCGATTTGGAATTGGCTCAGAATTTGTAATTTCTGTTCTCCTGTGTGGGTGATTTCCTGTGGGATTTTCCTTTGGGAAGGTGAGGAGCAGCTGGAGCATCTCCAGGCTGAGTTTTTCCTGCCCAGGACATCTCTGGGGTAATTTCTCCCACCCCACAGCTCTGAAATTCCAATAGAATCCTAAGCCTCAACACCCTCCTGTGGGTGATGCTTTGTCACTTTTTGTCATTTTGTTCTTTTTTTTTTTTTTTTTTTTTTTTTTTTTTTTTCCCTCGATGGACCAAAAATCCCAATGCAAATCCCAATCAATGCAACATTCAGCATAGAAACTCCTGGGAAATTTCATTTTTCCTGGATTAAACCTTAAAAAAAACCCCAAAAAAACAAAACCCAGCCCAGGAACACGGAGCTTTCCTGGATAAAAAAAATGACATTTAAAGCTTGAAGGGCTTTAAATTTAAATTCAGGCTTGAGGAGGCTTTTTCCAGCAGCAGCTTCAACTTGAAAATATCCCCTGGAAGCAGCCAGGGAAGGAAATGCTGGTGTTTTCCTGTCCTGGAAGCTCCTAAAGCAGCTGCAAACCAGAGTTCAGGTGGATTTGGAATAATCCCAGAGGGAATTTCTGAGATCCCCAAAAAGGAGTTTTGCAGCAACAGCACTTGGGGTTCCCTTGGCTGGATTGTGCAGGGAATAAATAACAACTTCCTTGGGTTTTTCCCCAGTTTTCCAGTTCTTGGAAAGCTCTGGGGAGGGAGAAATCACCTCAGGGATGTGTCACAGAATCTTGGAGTGGTTTGGGTCAGAAGGGACTTTAAGGAATATTTAATTCCAGGGAATCTTCCATTGTCCCAAACAGTTCTGGAACATTCCCATAGGATGAGGCAGCTTCTCTGGGCAGTGGGATAATCTCTAATTTCTATCTCTATATGATTTATCAGTATTAATTCGATGATAATTCATAACACTTTAAAAAGATAATTTTTATTATTTTACGCATAATCACATTTTAGAGTATTTTCAATCTTCACGATAAATCATTTCTCCGATTTATCGAACGCGCTGTAACCAAACCTCTCACAACTTCATCCCCTATCCCTAAACACCATTTTTTTTTTTTCTTTTTTTTCTCTCTCTCTCTCTCCTATCCAGAATACATCCAGAAATATGCAACAGAAGAAGCACTAAAAGAACAGGAGGAAGGCACCGGGGACAGCTCGTCCGAGAGCTCCATGTCCGACTTCTCGGAAGATGAGGCTCAGGATATGGAATTGTAGTAGAGGAGCCCACCTGCTTTTCAGAGAGAGACTCTTAATTTCCTAACCATGAGAAGCAGACTATAATATTCATATTTAAACAAAGCAATTTTTTTTATTACTAAACAAGGTTTTTATGAATTATAGCATTGATATATATATAGATAGATATATATATATCACCCTTTAGATCTTGATTTTTTTTTTTTTTTTTTTTCTCTTTTTTTTCTCTCTCAGTCATTTTTTCCCCTCCCCCTGATTCCCGAGGTGCATTTAGAGTTAATTCCCAACATTCCATTCTGGTAGCAATATGCAAGCCCTGATGCATGCATGTTGAGATTTATTATTATTTTTTTTTCTTTTCTTTCTTTTCCATTTGGCCAAGGTCAAACTTTGGTGTGCTACCAAAAAAAAAAAAAAAAAAAAAAACAACAACAAAACAAAAAAAAAGCTGCCCTGGGAGGGAGGGAATTAGCAAAAAAAAAAAATACACACAAAAAAATAAATCCAAACAACAATGGAAAATAAAAAAAAGAGGGATTTGCTGTTGGATCAAGGGATTGTTGGTGTTTCCTCTGAGACTAAAAAACCTTGAGGACGGTGGTAGAGCTGTGTAGGGATGGAAGGGGCTCCTCCAGGTGTTTTAAAAGAGAAAAAAAAGAAGGATTTAACTCCAAACCAAACCACATGGAGCTCCTGAGAGCACCGAAGGCGGAGAAAGACTCGGAATTTTGGAATTTCGTTCTTGCTGTGGACTCCTCCCGGCCCTCCCGAACTGCGGGCACTGACAGCCACTGCTCCAGCCCCTTGGGGCACTTTTGGAACAAAAACAAAACAAAACAAAAAGCTCTTTGGATGTTGTTCCCTTTGCTCGGTGTGGATTAGGAGCTGTTCCCTTGGCTGGGAGGGAAGGACCACCCAGAACCCCCACGGATGATGCTCTTGGAACTGGGATTGAACCCGGAGCGCGTGGAAGTCAAAAAACTCTTCCTGTGGCCCAGTTTGGAACCTGCTGCCTTTGAACGGCTTCCACTTGGCTTTATTATTATTATTATTATTATTATTATTATGATTTCTTATTTTCTTTCCCTTTTTTTTTTTTTGGCTGGAAATCTGGTTGAGACACGTTGTCCTGGGAATTGCTGTGACCTGATGGATTTGGCCTCTCCAGAGCTTCAGATCCACGAATTTGTCGGCACCGATTCTGATTCTCCTTTTTTTATTTTTTTTTTATTATTATTTTTTTAATATTTCTTTTTTCTGATTTTCCTTTTTTTTTTTTTTTTTTTTTGTTTTGTTTTGTTTTGGGTTTTTTTGGGGGTTTTTTTTGGGGTTTTTTTTTTGTTTGTTTGTTTTTTTTTTTTTTTTGGGGTTTTTTGGTGTTTTTTTTTATCTTCCGATTTTTGTTTTTGGAGTTTTTTTGGGTTTTTTGGGGTTTTTTTTTTTTGTTTACTTTTTTTTTTTAATCTTTCTTTCTTCCCCCTTCCCGCACCAACTTGGTTCCCATCTGCTTTTTTTTTTTGTGTGTGTACAACAGGATAAAAATTCCTTAAGGGTTAACAAAGAATATGATCTAAAAAAGAAAAAAAAACAAAACAAAACCAAAACAAAACACAACAAAACACCACCCACAAAATTTGAGGTGAATAATGATAATAAAAAAAAAAGCCTAAAAAGCACCAATTGAGGAAGCAAATGAATTCACTCTTTGGTTTATTTTTTGTTGGTTGGTTTGGTTTTCTTTTTTTTGGTTTGTTGATTTTTTTTTTAATTTATTTTTTTTCCCCCAGGATGTTTGGGAATTGGAATGTTGGATTTCTCCTGGTGTCTTGCAGCAAGCTGAGAGATTATTTTATTTTTATTTTTATTTTTATTTTATTTTTTTTTTTGCTGTTATTCCTAGAAATCTGCTCAGTCAATGTCTCCTTGGGATACTTGAATTGGGATAATTGTGCATCGGAGATTCAAAACTTGAGATGGATTTTTTTAAAAAGCTGAATGTTACCTGCTCTTTTCTTTTGGGGATTTTTTCTTTTTTTTCCAAAGGGTTTGGACAAGATCTTTTTCATTTTTGATGAGACCTGCAAAAGAAAAAAAAAAAGAAAGAAAATCAACCCACCCTTGAGCGACTCTGGAGCGGAGTTTTGAATGTCAGACTGGTACATTTGTCATTTTCCCAGAATTATTGGGTTTGTTTTCCTTTTCCTTTCCAGACTCCACCGAGGTGGGGCTGGGGCACATCCCAACCCCGTCTTTAATTCACGAAGCACAATCAGTTTATTTCCTTTCTGTTGCTTTTTTTTTTCTTTTTTTTTCTTTTTTTTTTTGTGGGGAGAAAACAAAACACAAAAAACCTCCCATCGAGTCCCACTTGGCTTTGGCATGAATTTCCTTAATAAAAAAAAAAAAAAACTACCACAAATTTCTTTTCTGCAAAAGGTTTTTTCCTCTCCCTCCTTTCCTTTTTTCCCCATCCTTTTCCAGCAGGGCTGTGGCTGATACTGTGCTCAATTCTCTATCTTAACATTTTGTGGCTTGTTGGAGGGTTTAATATGAATTATTTAACGTGTAATGATGTAATTAATTAACTCTTTATCTAGCACGTTGTTTGCTCATTAATTTGGGGATGGGGGAAGGGAGGGGCCACGTTTAATTCGCTTTTCCTGCTGCCCTGGGCAGTTTATTTTTATTTTTTTTTTGCTTGTGCTATAATTTTTTTTACTTGTAGGTGCTATTTAGGAGTAGAGTCAAGTGCTGGGTGGTGATTTCAGTTAAAAAAAAAAGGAAAAAAAAAAAGCTTCGAGAAAAAAAATCCAACAAAAATCCACCAAAAAAAAAATAAAAAAAATAAAATAGAACAACAACAAAAAAAGGCAACCAAAAAAAAATCACAATAAAAATTTGTATTTTTTCAATATTGTATAAAAATAGTGTTCTAATTCCCTCGCCCCCTTCCCCTTTCCCTTTCAGGGTGTTTTTTTTTCATCTCCATCATTCCCTTTATGTGGATTTAAAGCATCCAACTGCTGGATGGGGAAACACTGAGCTGAAATTCCCAAAAAAAAATTAAAAAAATTGGGGAAAGCACAACTTGGCTGTGTGAGACACAACGGGATGGATTCATGGAGCACAAAAATACACATTCCCAGCACTTCCTGAGCTGGGACAAATCCCAGGATTTAATCCTGGGAGGAAAAACCAGCTGCCAAAAATGCTGCTCCTGTCCCACCTCCTTCTTCCTCTCCTACATTTTTCCCTTTTTAATTTTCGCTCCAAATCTCCCAAAAGAATCTTCTCCCCTCCCATAAAAATTATGTCTGTGAAAGTTTGGAAGAAAAGGTGGAGCTGTGTTGGAAGCGAGAGAACTTTTTTAAAAAAATAATCTTCGGCTTTTTTTTGATCGTCTTTAGCATTTTTTTTTATCATCACTAGGGTGGTTTTGGTCATCACCAGGGTGGTTTTGGTCATCTTCAAGGTGTTTTTGGTCATCTCCAGGGTGTTTTTGGTCATCTTCAGGATAATTTTGGTCATCACCAGGGGTTTTTGATCATCTCCAGGGTGTTTTTGATCATCTTCAAGGTGGTTTTGGTCATCTGCAGGATGGTTTTTGTCATCTTCAGGTGGTTTTGTCACCTCCAGGGTGTTTTTGGTCATCTTCAGGATGGTTTTGTTCATCACCAGGGGTTTTTGATCCTCTCCAGGGTGTTTTTTATCATCTTCAAGATGTTTTTGGTCTTCTCCAGGGTGTTTTTGATTTTCAAAGTGGTTTTGATCATCCCCAGGGTGTTTTTGTTCATCACCAGGGGTTTTTGATCATCCCCAGGGTGTTTTTGGTCATCTTCAGAGTGTTTTTGGTCATCTCCAGGGTGTTTTTGTTCATCACCAGGGGTTTTTGATCATCTTCAGAGTGTTTTTGGTCATCCTCAGGGTGGTTTTGTCATCTCCAGGGTGTTTTTGGTCACCTTCAAGGTTTTTGGTCATCCCTAGGGTGTTTTTGGTCATCACCAGGGGTTTTTGGTCATCTTCAGGATGGTTTTGGTCATCACCAGGGTGGTTTTGGTCATCACCGGGGCAGTTTTGGTCATCACCAGGGTGATTTTGGTCATCACCAGGGTGGTTTTGGTCATCTTCAGGATGGTTTTGGTCACCTCCAGGGTGGTTTTGATCATCCCCAGGGTGTTTTTGTCTCCAGGGTGTTTTTGGTCATCACCAGGGCAGTTTTGGTCATCCCCAGGGTGTTTTTGATAATCTTCAAG
The DNA here is from genome assembly GCF_965231275.1 of Zosterops lateralis. Taxonomy (NCBI): domain Eukaryota; kingdom Metazoa; phylum Chordata; class Aves; order Passeriformes; family Zosteropidae; genus Zosterops; species Zosterops lateralis. The sequence continues at coordinate 73,122,589 of NC_139765.1, forward strand.
GTGGTTTTGGTCATCATCAAGTGTTTTTGATCATTTCCGAGGTGTTTTTGATCATCCCCAGGGTGTTTTTTGATCATCTTCCGGTGTTTTTTATCATCTCCAGGGTGTTTTTCATCCCACAGTTCTGGTGTGACTTTGGGAATCCCGTGCCAGAGCCCGGGATGAGGGATGAGCTCCCCACTGCCAAACTCTGCCACAGCCCTTGGAGCCTCTTTGGGAACAACCTTTGCCTTCTCCCCCCTTTCCTTCCTCCTCCTTTTTCCCTCGAGGTTTTCCCTGGAAGGAGAAGCTGAGTGGACACGTCCCCACGTCCCCCTGGCCCCGAGTTTTCCCCAGCCAGGGATGGTTTTGGTGGATGCCAAAGGCGTTGGGAAGGCTGGGATACGTTTGACAAATTTATTTTATTTTTTTTCCTTATTTTTTTTCCTTTTTTCCCCATTTTTTTTCCTTCCTCCTCCACATCCTGCTGCCCCTTTTGCAACAGCCACAATTCCCCCACCTGTGCTGGGTTCATGTTGGGTGAGACCTGAGGAGATCTCGGGGTGGTTTTGCCCTTTTTTTGGTTGATTTTGTTATTTTTCCTTTTTTTTTTTTTTTTTTTTTTTTTTTTTTTTTTTTTTCTCCCTTTTTTTTTTCTTTTTTTTTCTTTTTTTTTTCTTTTATTATTTTTTCTTTTTGATATTTTTCCTTTTTTTTTTTTTCCTTTGTTATTTTTCATTTTTCCCTTTGTTATTTTCCCTTTTTCTCCTCTTTTCCCCCCCTCACATTGTTGGTGGAGCGGCGCAGCTCTGGGTATAACCTCTCCAATAGCTGTGTATAATAATTCAAGAACTGTAAACTTCTTCTTCTTTTTTATTTTAAATAAAATCTGTATATACCTTGAAAAACCTGGCTGCTCTTTGGGCTTGCAGGGAAGAGCCTGGGCTGGAATCAGCTCCCAAACCCATCTCTGGGCATTTTTCCACCTGGGAACGACCAGCTGGAGCTGATGGTTGATGATTTTCCAATCTTTTCCAACCTTTTCCAGCTCTTTGTGGTGTCCATCTGATCACAGACATGGTCCCCAAACTGATTTATTTTTTAGGATTTTGGGGCTGGCAAGGGAAGGATCCATTCCTCCCATTCCTTCATTTGTGGATCCCAAGTTCTCCTTGCAGCTGGAAAAGTCCCAAGGTGAGGCTGCCTGGGATTCCAAGGGATAATTAATCAATTAATGGATGGTAATTAGGCAGAGTGGATCCTTTCTGGAGAATCTCTCGGGATAAAATTCCCGGTTTGGGCTCAGAGTTGGGATAATTTGTGCAGGGAACAGTGACAGGGAGTGGGAGCAGCTCAGGGACCCCCCAGGGGGTTGTCTGGGGCCAGGGAAGGTGACAAGGGCTGGGACGTGGCTTGTCCCCTCCCATCCTGACAGTGACCCTGGCGGTGTCCCCTCTGCCGGGGGTGGCACTGTCCCCTCTGCCCAGCAGGTGGCCCCCGTGCCCCACCAGTGGCCTCCCAGTCTGCCCAGTCTGGGTGTCCTCCCTGTCCCCTGGCAGTGTCCCCTGGGTGCCAAGTGCCACCCGCTGTCCCCCCTCTGGCGTGGCTGTGGTTTGGGGGGACACTGTTAGGGTGACATGGGGGGACACCAGAGATGTCATCCTGCCCTGGGGACACCCAGAGGTGTCACCGCTCTGTGACAGTGGCAAAGGGCAAACCCCTGAGCGTTGGGATCCGTGGGATGTGGGTGACACCTCAGGGGGCTCTGGGTGACATTCCTATGAGACTCTGGGTGACACCTCATGGGACTCTGGGTGACATCCCCATGGGACTCTGAGTGACATCCCCATGGGACTCTGGGCGACATCCCGTGAGACTCTGGGTGACACCTCAGGGGGCTCTGGGTGACATCTCAGGGGACTCTGGGTGACACCTCAGGGGGCTCTGGGTGACATCCCCATGGGACTCTGGGTGACACCTCAGGGGACTCTGGGTGACATCCCATGGGACTCTGGGTGGCATCTCATGAGACTCTGGGTGACATCTCATGGGACTCTGGGTGACATTCCCATGGGACTCTGGGTGACATCTCATGGGACTCTGGGTGACATCCCCAGGGGACTCTGACTTGTACCACTGCAGGGCTTTGGCTGTTGTCCCCCAGGAGCTTTGGGGGCCACTTGGCAGGACTTCGGTGTCACTCCTGGGCTCTGGGTGCCCTTCCCTGGGAACTTTGGGTGCCATTTCCATTGGGTGCCATCCCTAAGGGATTTTGGGTGCCAACCCCATGGAGTTTTGGGTGCCATCCCTGTGGCTCTCTGGGTCCTGTCTGCACAGGCCTTTGGGTGACATCCCCATGGAATCCTGAGGACTCTGGAGATCCAGCTTCTCTCTTCCCTGGGCTCTGGGTGCTCTCCCTGGGGTGTTTTGGGTGCCATCCCTGAAGGGTTTGGGTGCCATTTCCACTGGGCTCTGGCTCTGCTTGGTGCCATCCCTGTGGGGACCTGGGTGCCACCCCCATGAGGATCTGGGTGCCATCACCATCAGGGTTTTGTTGGTGCCACTCCCAGGGGTCCCTGGGTGCCACCCCCAGGGGTCTCTTGGTGCCATCGCCATCAGGCTTTGGTTGGTGTCACCCCCAGGGGTCTCTGGGTGTCACTCCCAAGGGTCTCTGGGTGCCAGCCTTGGTTGGTGTCACCCCCAGGGGTCTCTGGGTGTCACTCCCAAGGGTCCCTGGGTGCCAGCCTTGGTTGGTGTCACCCCCAGGGGTCTCTGGGTGTCACCCATCAGACCTGGTTGATGCCACCCCTGTCAGGCCCTGGCTGGTGCCAACCCCAGGGCCCCAGAGCCGTGTGACAAACAGGGACACCCCAGCAGTGGTGGGTGCTCAGGGCTCTGGGGCTGCTCCTGGTGGGAGCAGGACATTCCCAGCCCTCCTGGCTTTGTCCCTGCGCCGACTGCCGGGACCTTCCACCTTGGGAACCACTTCCATCCGTGCAGAAATCCTGCATCCATCCAGAGCAGCACCCCGAGCCCCAAGAGGGCACCCAGACGAGACAGGCCACTGGTGGTGACCCCACTGTCCCCGGGGGACACCTGAGCCTCCCGCCTGCCCCGGACCAGCTCCGGTTACACCCGAATTGTTCCTCCCGGCTGGAAGAAATGCCGTCAGCGCCGGCGGATCGGTGGCCATTACTAATGCATGACATTCCCCAGGGACACGGCCCTGTCTGGCCCCCCACAGCGGGACCAGGACCCCCCCTCTGAGCCCTCTGCACCCCTTGGGAATGGCAGGAGGGGCAGGGATGGTTGTGTGGATCTCTTTTCCTTCATCCAGACCCCGGATGGCGGCTCAGGATGTGCCTGTCCAATGGAGCAAACCAAGGATCGTGTGTTCCCGGCTGGAATATTGGGGCTGGAGCCACAATGGACCTTCCCAGATGGATCCCAACCACCCCTGTCACATCCCAGGAGACCAGGAGTGCTCCTGCAGAGAACACTCCCAGCTCAGGGCGCGTTTGGTGACAAATCACCCCAGTTTTTCCCCATAATGGTGATTCTGAGCCTTTTGGAGCTGGGATTTCTCCCTCCCTGCTTTGCTCCTTCCCAATTTTCAGCTCTTTTTCCCCAATTCCTCCCTTCATCCCCAATTTTCCTCTCCCCACCTGAACGTGATGACACCAACAGCTTCAGACCAAAAGGCCCCCAACCCACTGGAAGGGGAAGTTCATCCTGCACATCCCAGCTCGGGGTGACACTGGAATGATGCTGGAGGTCAACAAGGCTCCCACCTCCCTCTCCCTGAGCTCCCACCCCATTTTTAACCCGGGATCTCATGGAATGGGGGAGAATTTTGCCACGGAACGTGCCGGGAGGGCTCCCTGGCTAATGCACCTCGACTGCTCTCCCTCATCATCCCTGCACATCAATATTGCATCATCCTTCCATCCCCCACCCCAGCCCTGGGCCCGGCCCGGCCCCCTCCACCTTTCCAGAGCCTCTTCCAGGTCCATCCTCATCAAATATTCCGCGGAGGAACAAAAGGAGGCCACGTAAATTTTTAAACGGGGCCGTTTTACTGCGCTCGGCTTACGCGGGACGCGTAAATTTCGGCCCAAACGTGGGTGGTGCCAGGAGGGGGATGAGGCTGGAGCTGAGGGCTCCATTCCGTGCTTGGGTTGGCCATCAGGATGTTCCAGTTTTGGGATCATCCCTTGGCGTGGGCAGCACCCCAGGTGCCTCCTTGCTTGGGATCATCCCACGGTCTTGGACACCATCCAAGGTCATTCCTTGGTAGGGACCATCCTGGGAACTCAGGGATCATCCTGGACCATCCTGGGAGCTCAGGGACCATCCTGGGAATTCAGGGATCATCCTGGGAGCTCAGGGACCATCCCAGGAGCTCAGGGACCATTCTGGGAGCTCAGGGACCATTCTGGGAGCTCAGAAACCATCCTGGGAACTTAGGGATTATCCCAGGAACTCAGGGACCATCCCGGGAACTCAGGGACCATCCTGGGAGCTCAAAGACCATCCTGGGAGCTCAGGGACCATCCCAGGAGCTCAAGGACCATTCCAGAAACTCAGGGATCATCCTGGGAACTCAGGGACCATCCTGGGAACTCAGGGACCATCCTGGGAGCTCAGGGACCATTCCAGAAACTCAGGGACCATCCTGGGAGATCAGAGACCATTCTGGGAGCTCAGGGACCATTCTGGGAGCTCAGGGATCATTCTGGGAGCTCAGAGACCATCTCAGGTACTCAGGGACCATCCCAGGCTCTTGAGGATCATCCCAGGTTCTTTCTAGCTTGGAGACCATCCAAGGATCTTGGGGAGGGACCATCCTGGTCTCTGGGGATCACCTGGGATGTTTTCCAGCTTGGGGACAGTTCTGGAGCCTCAGGAGCCATCCTGGGCTCTCAGTGACCATCCCAGGCTTTTGGACACCATCCTGGGGTCTTGAGGATCATCCTGACCATCTGGGGTTCTTCTTTTCCTGGGGGATAATCTTGGAAGCTCCAGAAGTGTCTTGAGATCTCCAGGACCCTTTTGGGGACCATCCTAGGTGCCTCCCTACTTGAGGAAACACGGGAAGTACCTGATGGGATGTGGGGCCATCCCAGGTCTTGGGGACCACCCCTGGCTTGTGGGGGCCATCCCAGGTCTTGGGGACCACCCCTGGCTCGTGGGGACCACCCCTGGCTCCTGGGGACCACCCCTGGCTCGTGGGGACCACCCCTGGCTCTTGGGGACCACACCAAGTCTTGGGGACCACCCCTGGCTCGTGGGGACCACCCCTGGCTCATGGGGACCACCCCTGGCTCATGGGGACCACCCCTGGCTCTTGGGGACCACACCAAGTCTTGGGGACCACCCCTGGCTCATGGGGACCACCCCTGGCTCGTGGGGACCACCCCTGGCTCCTGGGGACCACCCCTGGCTCGTGGGGACCACCCCTGGCTCTTGGGGACCACACCAAGTCTTGGGGACCACCCCTGGCTCATGGGGACCACCCCTGGCTCGTGGGGACCACCCCTGGCTCATGGGGACCACACCAAGTCTTGGGGACCACCCCTGGCTCTTGGGGACCACACCAAGTCTTGGGGACCACCAGAGGTACTCCAACGCTTCAGGACCACCCTGGATTTGGGAACCATCCCAGGATCCTCCTTTCTCCAGCATCCCAATCCCAGGACCCATCACCATCCTCCTCTCCTTGTCCTCCCCTCTCCCCCCATCTCTCTTTGGGGGGCTGCCCCTACTCCAGCCCCCCTCTGCTCCACTTTCCAGGGGGTTTAACCAAAAAAAAAAAATAAAAGTAACAACCCGGGAAGCACCGCTGGCTTCTCCCACCCTCCATCCCGGCCTGCGGCAACCCGATCCCGGTCCCAGCGGGCAGCCTGGCCCCAAACTGGTCGGGCTGGTTTGTGGAGCTGGAGCCCAGAGCTGCAAACGCGCCTTGGGGGCGGGGGGAGGCACTGACCAGCCCCATCCCCGAGAGATTTATGTTTTTATATTTCTTTATATATTTTTATATATTTTTATATATTTTTATGTTTTTGTATTTATATATATATATTTTATATATATTTATTTCTAATATATTTCTAAAATTTCGTATATTTATATATTTATATATATTTTAATATAATTATATTTTGATATATTGATATAATATGTTTTATATGTTTTAAATATTTTTATATATTTTTAAATTTCGTATATTTATATTTTATATTTTTATATATTTTTATATATTTTTATATATTTTTATATATTTATATATATTTTTATATATTTATATATATTTTTATAATTTTTAAAAATATTTTTATCTGTTTATTTTGTAAAATACCTGGTCTGAACCTACATTATTACGCTGGAAGAATTCCTGTGCCATTTGGGGTCGGGGGGGAGTTTAATCTGAGAACAATAACATGAATTTTTTTTGGGGGTGGGATGTAACTTTAGCAGGATGGGGGGGGGGGGCGAGGTTTGTCCCCCTCCTTTATTTTTTGGGGGGGTGGGATGTAACTTTAGCAGGATGGGGAGGGGGTGGAGATTTGGGGTTTGCAGGGCTGGGACAAGGAGGGGACCCCTCTGGAACCCCGGGATGTGATTTCCAACCCCCCAAACCCCCCTGGCCCATCCCGGTCCCCCAAACCCCCCCCAGTCCCCCAAAGCCCCCAAACCCCCCTGGCCCATCCCGGTCCCCAAACCCCCCAAACCCCCCATTCCCATCCCGGTCCCCCAAACCCCCCAAACCCCCCAAACCCCCCTGGCCCATCCTGGTCCCCCAAACCCCCCCCAGCCCATCCCATCCCCCCGGGGGGGGGGGGGCGGCAGCTGCGCCGCTCCAATTGCGGTACCGGGGGGGTTCGGGGGGGGGGGGGGCTCAGGATCGGTTTCCTTTCCTCCCCCCGGCCCCAGGGGGGGAGTGGGGGGAGTTTTGGGAACAGGAAACCGGATCGGCGCTGGGGCGGTTCAGGTGCGCGGCTCCGGTGTCCGACAGCCGGGGAGCGGCCCCGACGGCGGCCCCGGGGCGGGACGGCACCGGCTATAAAATACCCCCAAAAACCGGGGGAAGAGCCGGTGATGGGGCTCGGCTTCTTCCCCGGGCCCTGCGAGAGGAGAGGAGAGGAGAGGAGAGGAGAGGAGAGGAGAGGAGAGGAGAGGAGAGGAGAGGAGAGGAGAGGAGAGGAGAGGAGAGGAGAGGAGAGGAGAGGAGAGGAGAGGAGAGGAGAGGAGAGGAGAGGAGAGGAGAGGAGAGGAGAGGAGAGGAGAGGAGAGGAGAGGAGAGGAGAGGAGAGGAGAGGAGAGGAGAGGAGAGGAGAGGAGTGGAGAGGAGAGGAGAGGAGAGGAGAGGAGAGAGAGAGAGGGAGAGGAGAGAGAGGAGAGGAGAGGAGAGGAGAGGAGAGGAGAGGAGAGGAGAGGAGAGGAGAGGAGAGAGAGAGAGAGGAGAGAGAGAGGAGAGGAGAGGAAGAGGAGAGGAGAGGAGAGGAGAGGAGAGGAGAGGAGAGGAGAGGAGAGGAGAGGAGAGGAGAGGAGAGGAGAGGAGAGGAGAGGAGAGGAGAGGAGAGGAGAGGAGAGGAGAGGAGAGGAGAGGAGAGGAGAGGAGAGGAGAGGAGAGGAGAGGAGAGGAGAGGAGAGGAGAGGAGAGGAGAGGAGAGGAGAGGAGAGGAGAGGAGAGGAGAGGAGAGGAGAGGAGAGGAGAGGAGAGGAGAGGAGAGGAGAGGAGAGGAGAGGAGAGTTTAATTCTCTGGGCTGGAGGAGGCTCGATGGGCACAAAGCGCAGCCCCGGGGATGGGATGGGGTACAAGGGATGGGGGGTGGCCCAAGGTGAGCCCGGCCCCCCCTGTCCCCACCCCGGGCCCGGCTCCACCTTCTGGGCCACCTGGGCCAATTGGGAGCCGCAGGGGGGGTCCCCCGGCCGGGCTAAGGCCGCCGCCGCCGCCGCTCCCCGTCACTTGTGTGAGCGCCGGGACGGCGGGCGGGACCCCCCGGGGGATGGGGGGGATGGAGGGGGAGGGCCCTCTGTCCGTCTGTCCGTCTGTCCGTCTGTCCGTCCTCCCCCAGCCCCACGGTGACCCCCCCGTCGGGTCCTGGAGCGGAGGCAGCGCCCGGAGCGGAGGTGAGTGCGGCTCTGGGCTGGGGAGGGGTCGGGTTCTGCCAGGACCCCCCTGGGGGGCTCAGGGACCCCCTTTGGAACCTGCCAGGACCCCCCCGGGGGGCTCAGGGACCCCCCTTTGGAACCTGCCAGGACCCCCCTGGGGGCTCAGGGACCCCCCTTTGGAACCTGCCAGGACCCCCCTGGGGGGCTCAGAGACCCCCCTTTGCCCCCCTCCCTTCCTGCCAGGACCCCCCTTTGGATCCTCTCCCTTCCCTCCCCCGGGGCGCCGCCTTCTCCCCTTTCCCCGCTTTTTCCCCGACGTGAAGGTTCCCCAAACCCCTCCTGGCCGTGTCTCCCCCTCTCCCCGCGCCCCCCGCTATTGGGGAGCCTTTGGGGGATTTTGGGGGTTTTTTTTGGGGGTCCAGAGGTGCCTCTCCCGCCCCCCGGGTGAGACCCGTGGCCGCTCTGCAGCCCCGATGGCAGCGCCGCTGTCACCAAATAGTGACAATAATGAAAGCCCGGCTGGGGGGACCCCATAAATATTGGGGGCTGCTCTGGGGGGTCCCCCAAGCCCCCCAAGCCCCGGGATGAGCATCCCCTGCCCCTGCCCCACCCGGGAGGGACCTGGGGGGGCTCAGGCGTGTCCCCAGCCCTGTTTGGGGACACCAAACCTCATTTGGGGGTGGCAGGGTGGGGTCCTGCCCCGGGCTGGGGGTGCTGTGAGGTGAGGGGGGGTCCCTGGGCGCTGGGCGGGGGGGCAGGGCCAGTGTTTGGGGCACTGCGGCACAAACCCGCCTGGTTTAAACCCAGAACGGGCTCCCGGCTGCTCCGTCACTGCCCCATCCCTGTCCTGTCCCTGTCCCTGCTCCTGTCCCTGTCTCTGTCCCTGTCCTGTCCTGTCCCTGTCCCTGCCCCTGTCCCTGCTCCTGTCCCCGTCCTCGTCTCTGTCTCCATCCCTGTCCCCATCCCGAGCCACATCCTCATCCTCATCTCTTATCCCTGACCAGATTTCTGTCTCTGTCTCTCTCCCGTTTCCATCTCCATCTTTATCTGTCCCTGTCTCCATCCCCATCCCCATCCCCATCCCCATCCCCATCCCCATCCCCATCCCCATCCCTTCCTTCTCCTTCTCCTTCTCCTTCTCCTTCTCCTTCTCCTCCTTCCCCTTCTTCCACTCCTTCTCCTCCTTCTCCTCCACTTCTTCTCCTTGTCCCACTCCTCATCCCCATCCCCATCTCCATCCGAGTCCCCGTTCCCATCCCTGCCTCTGTCCCCATCCCCATCTCTTTCCCTCCTTGTCCTTGTCCTCGTCCCATTCCCAAATCCCATTCCCAAATCCCAAATCCCAAATCCCATTCCCGTCCCCACCTGGCCATTCCCACAGGGGGACACCTGCAGCCCCCCGTGTCAGGCCATCGATGGTGGCCCAGTGCCCACCCTCAGTGCCCCCCACGGCAGGGAGGTGACACCTCCAGGAGCCCCCATGTCCCCGTCCCCTCCCTGGCACCATCTTGGTGCTGTCGGCGCCAGGAGCATCCGCAGGCGACTCTGGGCGGCCTTTCAGCTCCGGGAACGGCGTTTTTACCTCATTGGCCCCAAAATGCAGCTCAGAGACCCCAATTTCCCATGCTGGAGGTGTCAGGCCTTGCAGCAGGACCCCCCAGAGCCCTCGGAGGGGGCTGAGGGAGCGGGGCCAGGGGGGGCCCTGGGGGGAACATCCGCAATGCGGCAGCTCCCAACGTCACGAGCCGGGGAGCGGCGGCTCCGCAGAGGGGCTGGCTCAGCCCTGGGCCTGGGCTGCCGCAGTGGCCTTGGGTGGGGGCAGGGGACAGGGACAAAGGGGGCACCCCAAAGGGTGGTGGCGTTGGGTTGGGTCCCTCCTGGCTCCAGGTCTCACCTGGCTCCAGGTCTCACCTGGCTCCATGCCGGGGCCACGCGGGCGACCAGGGCGCGGATTAAGGCGAAGCCGTCGCCTTCAAAGTCACGCCAAGGATGGCGATGGGCTCGGCCTGGCCCGTGTCCCCCGGGGAGTGCTGTCCCCAAGGCCTGACAGCGCTGTCCCCAAGGCCTGACAGCGCTGTCCCCAAGGCTGGCAGCACTGTCCCCAAGGCCCAAGGCTGGGAGTGCTGTCCCCAAGGCACTGCGGCGCCAGGGCGGTGTCCCCCAGGTGAGGACGGCGTTGTGGTCATGGGGGGCTTCTCTTGCTTTTGGGTTGTTGGGCTGAGTGTCGTGGGGTTTTGGGGTTTCTGTAGGATTTGTGGGTGTTTCCCTGGGGGTGTTGCAGGGTGTCCCCAGCCTGCATCCCAAAGGTGGATGCAGGCTGGGGACAACTCTGTCCCTGCCGGCTCTGACCCCAAACCACAGGCATGGCTGAGCACCACTGCTCATCTTTGTCCCCAAATTGGAGGCCGGGCGGGGTGTGAGGGGCTGGGGGCTGTGTCCCCCAGCAGGGTCAGCTCCCAGCACCAGATCCAGGGGACCCCGAGCTCATCCCGGCCCTGCTCGGCTCGTTGGGGCCTCGGCTTTGCCCACACAAAGGAGACTTTGTGCCTTCCTCCTCCTGCTCCTCCTCCTCCTCCTCTGCCACCGCGGCCGCTGGGGACGGTGTCGCTGCCACCCAGGGGGGGCTTTGTCACCATCAGAGGGGGTTGCAAGGTTTTGGGGGGGGTCTGTGGCCATCCGGGGGGTCTCAACCACTTGGGGGGATCTTCATCCTTATGCTTTTGGAGGATCTTCAGCAGTGAAGGGGGTTTGCAAGTTTTGGGGGGTTTTCAGCCATCTGGGGGGTGGTTCAGCATTTTGGGGGCCTTGCAGCCATTCGGGAGGTCGGTGTCCTTTTTGGGGTGTTGCAGTTTTGGAGGGTCTGAAGCCATCAAGAATCTTGTCAAATGTTTTTGGGGAGTCTTGCCATTCAGGGGGTTTATAACCTTTTGGAGGGGTTGCAGTGTTTTTGGTTTTTTGTTTTTTTTTTTTTTTTTGGAGGGGAATTCCAGGTTTCTCTGGATGCTTCAAAAGCATCCAGGGGAGGTCACAGCCTTTTGGGGGTGCCTGTGGCCATCCAGGGAGGTTTTCAGCCTTTTGGGGGCTTGCAGCCATCCAAAGGAATTGCAAATTTTGGGGGTCTTTCAGTCATCCAGGGGGATTGCAACCTTTTGGGGGATTGAACCATTTTAGGGGGGCTGCAGCTGTGTGGATAGTTTGGAATTAACCAAAGGGATTGCGGCGTTCTGGGGGGTGTGGAACCATCCAGAGGCTTCGCAACATTTCGAGATCCGGGACCGTTTTTGGGGTCTTGTGGCCATCTGGGGGAGGTCACAGCATTTTGGGGGTGTGGGACCATTTTGGGGGGTTCACAGCCATCCCAGTGAGGGGGTGGCAGTCCTGGGGCTGAGATTCCCGGATCACCCTGCAAAAGCAGAGGCTGGGAAATGGCTTCCAGCATCCCCATCCCAAAAAATCCCCCCTCCCTGCCCAGAGAGGCAGCACTGGGGCAGCACCTCCCTTCCCTCGACCAATCCTGAATCATTTCCCCATCAATAACAATCACTTCCCATTTTTTTTTATCCAAGGCCGGGCTGGGCGCGTGTTGGGCTCCTGGAGGATTTTGGGGTGAAAATCCAGGAGAGAGAGAGGGAGGGGGGGGAAAAAAACCCCAAAACCTCAGGAGCGAGCTCGCTACTCCTGTTCTGTGTATGGCACTGGTAGAATTCACTGTGCAACCCCGCGGTCAGTGAATTACCATAGGGCCATAAACAGAGCAGAGAAAGACCCGCGAGCCCCGCGGGGCCGTCGCCGACGCCGCCTGGCCCGTTTTGGCACTAGCACATTTTTGCTTTGATTTGTAGCTTTTGAGCAATTATGTGTAGTGCCAATATGGGAGAGGGCGGAGAGAGCAGCGCCGGGGTGGGGATGGAGGGGCAGAGGGGTTTGGGTGAGGGGATGGTGGGATGGGGTGGTGGAAAGCCCTCTGGAATTGCTGGGGTCAGGGGCGGGGTGTCCAGCACACCAAAGTTGTGGTGACATTGAGGTGGTGTCTATCCCATTGTGGTGTCCATCCCACTATGGTGTCCATCCCATTGTGGTGTCCATCCCATTGTGGTGTCCATCCCATTGTGGTGTCCATGCCATCATGATGACACTGAAGTGGTGTCCATCCCATTGTCATGTCCATCCCATTGTCGTGTCCCAGCCCATGGGGTCATCTCGGCCAGGCCATGTCCAGCACACCAAAGCCATGGTGACACTGAGGTGGTGTCCATCCCACTGTGGTGTCCATCCCATTGTGGTGTCCATCCCATTGTCGTGTCCCAGCCCATGGGGACACCTCAGCCAGGCCGTGTCCAGCACAGCGAAGCCATGGTGACATTGAGGTGGTGTCCATCCCATCGTGGTGTCCATCCCATTGTGGTGTCCATCCCGTTGTGGTGTCCATCCCATCATGGTGTCCCAGCCCATGGTGACACCTCACCCAGGCCGTGTCCTCGTGGTGACCATCACCACCAGGACAGACCCCACACTTCTTGTCCCCTGCCAT
>NC_139765.1:73140214-73280214 GCF_965231275.1 Zosterops lateralis
GATACCTAATTTGCTGTCGAGGTCGGTGCTGGCTGAGGGTGTCCGTGCTGTCCCCCACAGCCTCCTCCTGCTCGATCCCACATTGTGGAGGGGGGAAAAACTGGGCATAAAGGGGTGGCTTTATTTTTATTTTCTTTTCAACCTCCTCAGAATCAAAGTCCCGTCACAATTTTGGCTTCTCACTCCTCCGAGAGAGCAGAGTGGCGCTAGAAAAATGCACTTTACACACATCCTCCGCCAGGATTTGTTTTCCTTTTTTTTTTTTTGTTTTTGTTTTTTCTAACTTTTTCTCATTTTACAAAAAAAAAAAAAAAAAAAAAGAAAAAAAAAAAAAAGAAAAATCCAACAACAACAACAACAAAAACTCCATTTTTCCAAAAGCTGGTAGAGATAGAGAGAGAGAGACACAGAGAGAGATATTCAAAAATGCCACCTGATTGCATCTCTGGAGAGAGGCGTTAAAAAACAAAAGTGACGAGGAGGAGGAGGAGGAGGAGGAGGAGGAGGAGAGAGCACCTCTGCTGCTGCTGCTGCTGCTGCTGCTGTGGGAGGTCACTGGTCCAGGGTGACCACCTCCACCGCCTGCCCGTCCATGGTGACGGCCGTGTCCGCTATCCTGGTGGTCACCGGTGCCATGGCCACCTGCACCGGCCCGTTCCCCTGGGCCAGGCTGGTCACCACCGTCTGGTACATGCTCACCGGGATCTGCACGAGGCCTGCGGGGACACAAGGGGACACTGGTGGCATCGGGAGGTTCATCATTTTCAGTTTGAAGGATGATTTCTTTCGCCTCCCTTTTTCGCGTCGGAAACGGCGAAATCCCGAAAGCTCGGCTGGCACGGATGGTTCTACCCCAAAGGTTATAAAAAACGGCCCCACCCTGTTTGCAGGACAACTTGTAAAGGGTTTAGAATCCTGGGAAGCCCCACCAGGAGAAGGGAAAGTGTTGCAGTATGTCAGGATGGTCCCCGTGCTGCTCCAGGTGGTTGGGGTTGTCCCACCTGCAGGAGGGTCCTCAACTCTATGAGGAACTGCTGGAGCAAATCCAGAGCTGCTCCCAGGGCTGGAGCTGCTCTAGAGCCAGGCTGGGAGAGCTGGGAATGTTCTCCTAGAGGAGGGAAGAGCTCCCAGAACATTCCAGGGCCTCAAGGGGCTCCAGGAGAGCTGCAGAGGGACTGGGGACAGGGACAGGACACAGGGAATGGCTTCCCACTGCCACAGGGCAGGGCTGGATGGGAGATTGGGAATTGGGAATTCCTGCCTGGGCTGGAATTGCCAGAGAATCCCTGGAATGTCCAAGGCCAGGATGGACATTGGGGCTTGGAGCAGCCTGGGATAGTGTGAGGTGTCCCTGCCCATGGTCTGGGTTGGAGCTGGATGATTTTTAAAGTCCCTTCCCATCTAAATCATTCCACAATTCTATCCATGAAAAGCAGCAGTCAGGAAGGACAGTGGCTTTGGTCTGTGTCTCCCTGGCCTCGGTGGGAAGGGCAGATGGGAGCAGGGATGGGATGGGATGGGATGGGATGGGATGGGATGGGATGGGATGGGATGGGATGGGATGGGATGGGATGGGATGGGATGGGATGGGATGAGATGGGTGGCAGCACCTTGAGGTCCACACCCCAGAGCCTGTGTGGCTGCAGGGAGGGAATGAGGATGAGGAGGAAAGAAATATCATTTTTGGAGGAAGAACCCAACCCAGCCACGTCTGGGGATGGTCCAGCAGGGATCTGCTCAGCCAAACCCATCAGGCTGAGTTTTCCTGGAGGCAGGGATTGCTCCCAGCCACCCCACAGCCCATCAGGGATCACCCGCTGAGGAGGAACACCCTCCCTCACACACATTTTCCACTTGATATGCCCAGAACTGGGAACTGAGGGAGGGATAAATTCAGCTTCTCCCATCCCCTGTCACTCAAACTCCTCCCCACCGGTGGCACGTGAGAGGATCCCATTGCTGTGCAAACATTACAACACAATTCCCTTCCTCCTGCTCCCTCCCCATCCCAGCCAGGTCCTTCTCCCCTCACAGGGAAAGAGTTCTGTGAGACCAACCAGCCCTGGCTGAGCCAAACTTGCTCCTGGCCCTGGCCCCAGGCTCTCCCACTTGTGTATGTGACTTATAAAACAGAGAAAGGAAAGCAATCCCCCCTTCCCAGCCCTTCCCCAGTCATGGATGGATCCAGCAAAGTAGAACCAGCTTTTCCCAAGGCTGGCCCAGCTGCAGGAAGGGATCAGATGCCTCCAGGCTGAGGATGGAGCTGGGAAAGCTTCGGGCTGGGAGGAAAATGCTGCAATGCCAAAGGAGAGTCCTGGTGAGCCAGGAAACACCAACCAGGGTGACAACAAAACAAGGAGGCCCCTGAGAGTTGATGTGATGTGAACAGTGGAAAGAGGTGGAAAAAATAGCAAGGAGCACTTGAAAGATCTGAGAGGGGAATGGCAAGTCCTGCAGGCTGGGAGGAGAAAATCCATCACTCTGGAATTATCTCTGTGCCCACCTCCACCTTTGGCTTGGCCAAGGAGGATTTGGACAAGCGAGATGATTTAGACATTTCAGAAACTACCCACACCTCTGCTGGGGGAAAAAAATCCAGTTTTTTGGTCAACAAAACCCATTTTTTTGGTGAACAAATCCTTCCAGCAGCAGCATGGGATGGACGACCAGCCCTGCCACGAAAAAGCAGCGCAATCCCTTTGGGATGAGGAGCAGGGAGCAGAGCTCTGCCCCACCAAGGGCACTCGTTTGGTAACAGAGGCAGCTCCGTGTCCTCAGATAACTCTCTGTGCAGACAGGAAAGCTTAGGAGTTAATCGTGCTGACCAGGTGGGTGACCTCCACATCCCTCCCCTCGGGGTCCCAAAGCGCTCCCTGGGCTGGGGAAGTTTCCTGATCCTCCAGCCTGAGGGGGTCGTGGCCACATTCCCCAAGCCCAGCCGAGGAATTGGTTCCCTGGTTGGTTGGCACTGAGTCAGGAAGAGGTTCCCAGCACCTTTCTGGTCACTGGGAATTTCAGGCCACAGAACAAATGAGAAAAGAGAGCTCAGGCTCAGCTCTGCTGAAGAAAATCTCCGAGCAGACCCCTCGGGAGAACACAGCACATCCCAGTTTAAGCAAGAGCTGGAGCTCTGGCCTGGGATGCACCTCAAATCCCTGCTCCAGACCAACAAGCCAACTAAGCCCTTTGGGTTACTGGGGTTGTTAACCCAGAGGAGATCAAACGACACATGGACAACCCAAGGAGCGGAGCCACCACCACCCCTGCAGGTCACCAACCACGCAACGCTCAAGCCACCATCCCTCTGTGCCAAAACTGGGATCTGGTGAGCCCTGGCCACTCAAGGGGAGTTATTTGGGAAGGGTGAATGAACTCAGACAAAGCTTGGCCACCTCTCAGAGCACTGGGAAGTGTCCGTGAGAGGCGGCGGCGCGCGGACCCCGCTCCACGCGGGATTAACGCAAATCGCCTCAGCAGATGACGTGGCAGCCCTTCCTGCCAGGGGTGGTGACAAACCAGAGGAGGAGAGGGCTGGAAAGTCTGCTGTGCATTAGAGCAGAGCTGATCGCCCTTGGGAGAGAGACGATTAAAGCACTGAGATGCCGTAATCAGGTCTGGGATTGGCCCCGCGCTGCATCTGCTCAGACCTGCGCCCTGATTAGCCCTAATCTAGCTGGCATATGTTAATCTAAAGCATGGATTTCAGACCCTTTCAATTGTATTAAAAACAGGAAATCCATTAGACAAAAAAAAAACCAAAAAAACCACCACCCAACCCAAAAAACCAACCCCAAACCAACTTCTCGAGGCTTTGGAAAATGCATTTCTGCAAAGGAAGTGGAGAGGGGCTGGGGAGCATTGTAAGGAACGGGGCAGGCAGGGAAATGGGATCCCATTGGAACCTCAGTGGCTGCTCAGACCAGCTCCTGCCTGGGAGGGACAGCAGCAGAGGTGATGGAACACACACAGAGCAGCACAAACCGTGGCCACAAGCTCCCAGGAAGATCCAGCCAGGCCGTGCCTTTGCTCCCCCTCTGTGAAGCCACCCAAGCCACACACACATCCCAAAGAAAAAATGTGTTTTGGTGGAGGATCAGCTGGCTTTGGGAGGAAGGAGGGTCTGGAATGGCTTCCATGGGGGGAATGGGTAGGACATGAGGGTGGCCAAGGCAGGAGAAGACCCATGGAAAGCCTTAGGGGTTGAATCAAAGGATTGGAGTTGATCAGCTCCAAGGTGGCTGTGGTTGGACTCCAATGCTGGGTCAGACAATGTTTGCATTTCAGCCAGGGGACTGTGGAGAGAGTGAAACTCCTGCTGCTTCAGCAGGGAAGAGGTTTCAGCTTATGGAAGAACAAGGATAAGTCAGGATCTACCTGAGAGCACAGAGACACAGGACTCAGGTGAAAAGTCAGGCGATGTCTGATAAAAGAAATCTCACCTGGCACGGAGCATAAAAGCACAAGAACACCTGTTTTGATCCTACATTGCAACTGACTCCTTTAACCCACCCCAAAGGGCTTTAGGGGAGAAGGTTGGGTGGGTGGGATGGTTCAGCGCCCAGGAATTGGGGACAAGGATGAGAAATGCCCTGGACATCAGGATTGTTTGAGTCATCAGTGCCAGTTACTGCCTTGCTTTAACACCCTTGAAATCAGAATCAGAATCAGAATCATTAGGTTGGAAGAGACCTCCAGGACATCAAGTCCAACCCAACTCTAACCTCAACTAAACCATGGCACCAAAAATCAAAATCAAAAACAGAGTAGCATGGACAAAGCTTTAGCTTCAGCCTCATTCCCAGTCCTGCAGGATATGGAATATTGTCCTGCTCAGGGACACGAGACATCCTGTCTTCTTCCTGGTACCTCAGGTTGAGTCCACCCTTGTCTCCCATCCAGCGTAAAGAGGCTCAGGCCATGGAATCATGGAATGGTTTGGGTTGGAAGGGGCCTTAAACATCACCCAGTTCCAGCCACCTGCTACGAGCAGGGACATCTTCCTCTATCCCAGAGTGCTCCAAGCCCTGATGTCCATCCTGGCCTTGGACATTCCAAGGATCCAGGGGCAGCCACAGCTGCTCTGGGAATCCCAGCCCAGGCAGGAATTCCCAATTCCCAAGATCCCATCCAGCCCTGCCCTGTGGCAGTGGGAAGCCATTCCCTGTGTCCTGTCCCTGTCCCCAGTCCCTCTGCAGCTCTCCTGGAAGGAGCTATGAGCTCTCCCTGAAGCTTCCTCTTTTCCAGCCTCTTCTCCTGGACCAGCAGCTCCAGGTCCTTTTGCAGTTGGGGTCCCCAGAGCTGGATCCAGCTCTGCAGGTGGGGTCCCTTGACAGAGTAGAGGTGGACAATCCTCTCCCCTGACCTGCTGCCCACAGCCCACACAGAAAGTCCCTGTGGCTTTCTGGACACCTGCTCACATGTGGCTCCACATCCAAATGCCAAGAGAGGGAATAAACCTGGGTATCTCATCCCAGGTACGAGGCAGGGTTGGAAGACGGGCTGGGATGGCACTACAGGTCCTGCCACCACAAAGTCCCATCAGTGAGGAAACCAGCCCAAGGCAAAACTCTGTCTGGACTGGGGGCATGGAGCTGGGATCTGGCAGCAGATGGAATGAAGAGCTTCTGCCACGAGCCCTGTGAATGTCTGGCATGTTCTCCTTCCAGCAGCACTGGGAATTTGCAGCTGGACAGGCAGGTTCTGTCAGCCTTGAAACACAAGGGAGTGGAAAGGTCTTGCCTGACACCACGACAACCTGGCTGGACAATCTGGACATTCAATGCAGCATCCTGAAAACTTCACCTGGAATTCCCAAAGCCACGTGGAATGGCTGGGAGGGATGGGATAGTGTGTGATTTCACTGCCAGTCACTCGTGGAGTGAGGGATGTCCTCCTGGCTCCTCCAGTGAGTGTACTGGCTCAACTCTCTACATCAGACAGAACAGCAGGACCTCACATGAAACCTTTTCCATTTGGAGCTCACACAGCAACTGAAGACCAAAGTCCTGCAGGGTGAGGAGGCAGGAACCAGCCCCACTTTTGACCACAGCAACCACTGCCACCACACTGACTGTCAACACAAGACCAGGAAAAGCTTTTTCCTTCCCAAAGTGAAAAATCCTCTTTTTTTGGTAGCGTCATCGACAACATCTGGGAATGACCAGAGAGCTGATCTCCTGCCGTGGGAGCAGCCCCTGGAAGGGGAGAGGAGGGCAGGTGGAGAAGCATTTCCCATGTGGTTCCTGATGCAGGGAGGCAGGAGTGCCAGGCAATGCCCAGCCCCGTGGAACCAAACCAGGCTGACCCCAACAAGAATGGGAAATGGTGTGAACCTTCTCAACACCCTGGTGCTCGAAGGAAGAACCCAAGAGTGGAGCCCTGACCTGAAGGGATTTTCTGGCTCTACAGGTTGTGATGTCACAAGAAACGCTGCTGGGCATGGAGGAGGAGTAGGGACACAAATTTGGGGTCGTGAAGAAGCACAGAATTATTGCTTTTGGGAGTTCTTTTATAGGACAAAATGGAAAATACACAAGGACTTGAGGGATCACCTTGGAGCCCCTCAGAGATCATAGGGCATTGTCTGGTTTGTAGCAAGCCAACACAATCTGATGAAAAACCAGATTCATTTCATCTTGACTGAGAGCAGCAGGTTCCCCTCCAAAAACTGGCGCTGCTGTTGGAGATCCAGTGGCTCCAGAAGCCAAAGTTGACTGTTCTTGCTCTGCTCTCTGGGACACCAAAGGTGTGCAAATTGTGAGCACTGCAGAGTCAGGAGTGAGCGACCTCACAACTCCCTCACCCCCTGGTTCAGCACCAAATGGAAAAGGCTAAGAAGAGTGGAATTTTCCACTCGACTTTTGATGCCCAGCTCATTCAGAGGACTTTGTTTCCATCAGTGCTGGGGGAAGAAATCAGAGAAAACTGTGCTGAGCACCGTCCTGCCAAAGCCTTTTGTGGTAGATGCTCCTGCACCTTCTCCTTCCTCTCCTCCAGAGTGATGCCTTCAGTTTTAACTTCCATGTTTTTTCAGATTTTCGGCTGCCTCACACTAAGTGTTAGTCAGGTCTCTTCACTGAGTAGGTGGACAAAAAAAAATCCTTTTCCTGATGGAGACCAAGGACAACTTTCAGGCCCAAAAGCACAAACAAGGGTGGGCTGGAGGGAGGGACAAGCAGGATGTGATCTCACAGCCTGGAGCTGGAATTGGACAATTAAACTCCAATATGCAAATGGACCAAAACTTATAAAATTATGAGACCTCGGGACCAGTCAGCCATTTTGTGACCATTTTGTGGCCATTTTGTGGCCATTTTGGGTTCATTTTGGGAACATTTTGGGTCCATTTTGTCGCCATTTTGTGACCATTTCATGACCATTTTGGGTCCACTTTGGGTCCATTTTTGGTCCATTTTGTGACCACTTTTGGTCCATTTTGTGACCATTTTGGGTCCATTTTGTGGCCATTAAGGGTCCATTTTGTGACCATTTTGTGGCCATTTTGTGTCCATTCTGTGTCCATTTTGGCACTATTTTGTGTCCACTTTGGGTCCATTTTTGGTCCATTTTGTGTCCATTTTGTGACCATTCTGTGGCCATTTTGGGTTCATTTTGTGACCATTTTGTGACCTTTATTTGGTCCATTTTGTGACCATTTTGTGGCCAGTTTGTGGCCATTTTGTGACCATTTTGGGTCCATTTTGTGACCATCTGGGGTCCATTTTGTGACCTTTTTTTGGTCCATTTTGTGGCCATTTTGTGACCATTCTGTGGCCATTTTGTGACCATTTTGGGTCCATTTTGTAGCCATTATGGGACCATTTGGGGACCATTTTTTGTCCATTTTGTGTCCACTTTGGGTCCATTTTGGGACCATTTTTGGTCCATTTTGTATCCATTTTGTGGCCATTTTGTGACCATTTCAGTCCATTTTGGGTGTAGCCCTGACCAGGCACTTGTCCTGCCCAAGTTGTATCCTAAAGACCTTTCAATAAATCTCTACTTTATTCTCCAGCTCTGCCCAGTCTCTGTTCCAGCTCAGCCTTCCTAAGGCATAAGGGCTGAGGAATCCAGTGGAGGCTGAGGAATCCAGTGGAAATTCCTGTGCTCAGGAATGCACCACAGGGCCCAAGCACACAGGGCAGCAGATACCATCTCATCACCAGGCTCCTCTCAGAGCCAAGGGTGACTTTTGAAGACTGTGACGGAAGAATTCTCATCAATGATTCAGAATGAGATTTTAATACACAAAAAAATTGAAAAATCAAGCCATCCCTGTCCTCACCCACTGCAATTCTGGACACCACCTGGAGTGTTACTGCCAACATTGCTCAGCACAAACATGGAAATGTCCCACAGCTGATTTTTTATTAGATGCTTCCTTTGACTGGGAACTTGGTATTGCGAAGATTTCAAAAAAATATCCTCTTGACCACCTCTGTTCTGGGGAACTGACTGCAGAGGCCACAAGAGGTGGAGCAAGGGGACCAGGGTGTATTTTCAGGGAGATAAACCAGCTCTATAACGAGGTCCAGCCACAGCAGCTGGAATTAGAGCATTTAAAATCAGGTGTTACCCTGACAAATCCTGAACTGCCAAATGAAAGACACGAGGTGCTGACAGAACACCATGGAAGGGATTTCCCCTGCAGCCAGCCTCAGAAATGAAACATTTCAGGAATGCCACCACGCTCAGCAGTCACAGAGGGGCAGAAGACATCTCTCAACAGGGACACTTGGTTAAAGATAAGATGAACTGAAGGCTCAGCCCTCCATCTTTTGCCACTTCAACGGCAAGAGTTGATTAAGTCTTAATTGACATCATCCAGGATGATAATTGGAAGGATTTTTCCCATCAGAAATGGCTCGAGTGCCCCATCCCTGGAGTGTCCAAGGCCAGGTTGGATGTGGGATAGTGGAAGGTGTGGAACAGGATGATCTTTGGTCCCTCCCAACCCAAGCTGGTCTGGATTCTGTGACATTGACAAATCACAAACCCCCCCATGCAGGGATTTAAGCTCTGAGAACTTTTCCAGGCTCACAAGTCACAGCTCTTCCCTACAGAACCTCTGTGCCAGTCAGGCCAAAACATGAAGGTTTTTCCACCAAATCATCTGCAAAAAGCTGCAGTCCTCGTTCAAGATCCTCCATCATCTGTGTGTCCAGGAGCTACTCTGGTCAAAACCCCAATAAAGAGCAATTTAATGAAGCACCTGAAGCTTTGATATCAAAGTTAACTAAGTTACATCACAGCCCTGACTTTTCCTTAGAGTGGAATATAAATCCAGGAGGTGAGATCCAACCCTGGAGCCACTGCCTCCTCCCCTGCATCCACCTCCATGGTCACATCTCATCTCTCAGACCATCCCTGGGGGTCTTAACATCATCATTGACTCATCTTTTTGTGAGCTTTTCATTGGAATGCCTGGATGTGGCTCTCAGGGCTCTGGGACAAAGTGGGGACTCGATGACCTTGGAGATCTTGTCCAGCCCAACTGATCCAGTGTGGGATTCTTTGATTTCTCTGGATCTGTTGCAAGGGGTTTTCCTTCTCTGCTCACTCAGGGCACCAGGAGTTGCTGTCTCAGTGACCCATAAAGTCACTGGTTGATCCAGGACCTTCCACTGGACAGGAATGGGACTGGTCAAGAAGCAAAATCACATTTATACGGCTCATTTTTCCTCCCACTCACTCAGCCTCAGCACAATGTTTGTTATTTTGCAACAAGGTGCTGTTTCAAATAAAATCTGAAAATCCAGACTTGAGGTTTATCTCCAAATCTTGATCAGGGACCAACTTTCCTTCCCTAGCTGGGATCACCAACATCCTTGGGACATTCCTGTTTTCTTCCTCTTCATAAGGAGGGAAGGACCATGGCTTAGCCAAGACCTGAAACATCTTTGGCTTAATCTCCCTTATTTCTTCCAGATCTTTTGTGGGGGCTTTGAGTTTTTGGAGTTTGTTTTGGATATTTAGGGAGTTTTTGGACTTCTTTTAAGGTTTGCAGCACTTTGAGACAAAAAGCACAGGGCTGGAACTCCTGATTTACGGGAATTATCTCCTCTGGAGCCTCAACACTTCCATGGGAAGACAGTCTACAGCAGTGGTGACAAACGTGGTGACACCACTGCCATGGACCTCTGTCTTTGCAATGAAGACAGTTCCAAAAGGAAAAAAAAAAAACCTTGCAATGATGTTTAACATTGGAAAGAGTCTGAAATCCCAAGTTTTCCCATTTCTTTGATGGAAAAGCTCCCAAGAAAAGGGCTCTTGGAAAAAGCAGAACAGCAGTTTGGTTTCTTGGGGGTGGATCAGCTCCACACCTTTTGCTTTGAGTTACCTGAGGCCATTGGGTGAATTCAGAGCTGGAGAACAAGCCCTGGGCATCACCTGAGGCAGAATTAAACTGTCCCTGTTTAAGCTCAGTCCTCACCTAGACCAGCCCCTCTAGTGCTGGGTCTCTCCAGGGGGTGGCACCTTAAACTGGAGTCGATTTGTCACTTAGCAGAGGTGACAAACACAGGGAACATGTCTACCTGTGGGAAGGAAGGTTTTTCCTGGGTTCCAAGGCTGGAAGCTTAGAGAATAACCTGTCTAAGCCCCCGTGATGAGCTGGCTTTGGCGTGGACACACCTGAGAAGATTAGAAGTCTATCGTGGTCAAATCACCTCCACACGAAACACAGATAAAAATAGAGGAAGTCCAACAACCCCAAAGGTCTGTTCCAGCTGGGCTTTGCTTCCCCCACGACCTGCTGGGTGTTGATACAAACCATGGGGCACACAGGGGTTATTTGTGCCAAGATCCTCAGGAAAAAGGGAGAGGAAACACCTCGGGATAAATCAGTCTGTTCCTCTTCTCAGGAATCAGGTGTCAAAGCCATGAACGAGACTCTGAACAATCACCTAAAAGGGATCCCCTGTAGGTTTTGCCATAAATGCTTTGCTGACTGCCCTGTTGTGCTTTTAACATCCCCAGAGGAAGAGCTGAGGCTGATCCTTATCCTGCTTTTTTTAAACAGCTTTTAATGTCCTGTATTTTCCAGGGGTTTTTATTAATGGCTACTGTGTGAAGCATGGCAGGGCAGCACCTAAAATTCACAAAAATATTTTATTACCTCAGTGATATCACCACATCCCAAAGGTATTTCAACCTCAAATTGGTGTCTAGGCACAAAAAAACAGATAGACAAAGCCCCTTTAACCCCGAGAAACACCAAGAGGGACCAAAAATCAGCTAAATCCCAACATTCCAAACCAGCACCACAAAAATCCACTCACCTGGTGAACCCTCTGCCATGCTCCACGTGCAATAGTCTGCTGCTAGGGTGCCTGACAATGAAATGCAAGTGCAAAAAGCTGAGAAAAAGGGGGAAACACTACAGCTGGAGAGAAGGATTTAGTGGGGTGATTAATGGATTCATAGGAAATTCAGTGCCTATACAAGAGTGGCACCCCAATATTGGGCAGAGCGACTAAAATATTTCTAATTCCATACAGAACATTTTTGTGGGTGTAAGTGGGAGGTAAAGTGGGAGGTAAGGATAAGGCACTGCCAGACACTTTACAAACATTTTGGTGAATGGTTTAATTGGCCCAGAGAGGCCCAGTGAGGAAAATCTGCACTGAAGCAGTGAAATCATCATGGAGAAGCTCAGGCCACCTCCAACAAAACTCCCACAATTTTCAGCATAGAGGGCAAGACATGAACGAGGAGCAGAATGAGGAGCCAAAGTGGAATTTCTACACATCCCAAGAGCACCAGGCTGGGAAAATCATGAAATCCAGGCACTCCTTGGGGCCTGGGAGTGATTTTAAGGCTCTGAGCTGGTTTTACCTGGGCCGGTGCCGACGGATCACATCCGAGCACGGACACGGGCACATCCTGGGGAGCGTTGAGCACATGGGGACATAAAGCAGCCATTGTGCTGGCAGAAAGGCAGGCTGTAACCAGATAGGCCCTGGCTCCATCTAAAAGCCATTTTCCCAGCATTTTTTGCTGATTTGCTCCCCAGGAGCCTTCCCTGCCCACCACAGGGTGCACATTCACGGCCAAGCGGCGGGTCCAACCCCACGGGTCTCTCCCCACCTGTGCCCCATCAGTGCCCCTGTGCCAGGGAATTCTGTGCTCTTAACCCAAAAGAAGTGGTAGAAATCCCCCAACTGAGCCTTTGGCAGAGGATAAATCCTTGGGAAAGCATTTAAAGCTTTACCTTGGTATGGGAAGCTGTGGTGATCTGCTGGAGCCTCACCTCACTCTAGGTCCTGCCCAGGTACCAGGAGGTAAGTTTGGCTTTTTTCCTCAGGGGAAAAGGGGCTGGAAATGCACCTGAAAGCTCCTTTTGTTTTATTCCCCTTTTCCTCAAAGCACAGCCTCCAAATGCAGCTAGAAAAGCATCCCTGCTCCAAACCAGCACATCCCTTCCTGCAGCAGTGTCCCAGGCTTTGATGTCCACAGCCTGTCCTTTATAGGACAAGGGACATTTTTGGCACAGCTTCCCCACTCCAGGTAGGACCTGGCCCATCCTCAGTGAAATCAGCAATAAATCACAGCAAACACACCACTCAGATGTGGAACTTTTCATGCAAAGAGCAAGTTTTTACAGTCCACATTCCTCTTTTTTTTTTTTTTGTACACCACCATCTCCCAGTGCCCGGCAGGTGGGATGGGTTCCCACCTCACTCTGCTGAGAGTATTTATCCTTGGAATGCTGTTGCCTCTGGCAGATTCCTCCCTTTTAAAACTCTGCACATCTGTTGCTCAAAACACAAAGTTTGGGCTCTGAAGGCCCAGAACTTTTATGTCCCAACGATCCAGGACTGGGGGTTGGAAGGGTCCTTTGCACACCAAAAGAAAGCAGTGATGGGTGCACAGGGAAAAGGATGAGTTTGTTTTCCCAAAAATGGAGATTTCCAGCTGTTTTGTCCCTGTGGGTCTCACCCTGGACGTGCAAAGTGGAGATTTGTGGCACAGACAAAATTTATGAGGAGAATCAAGTGGTGCAAGAGCTTGTCCTGTCCCTTCCCAGGCAGGCAGAACAGGTTGGAAAATCAAAGAGCTGCTGGTGGCTGGAGAATTCTTTCTGATTTTTATTTGCTGGGATGATTCAGGCTGTCCAGCAGCAGCACACACACACAGAAACCCTAAAACCCAGCCGAGTCCAAGCCTTAATTTTCTGCTGGACTTCAAACCTCTTAATACGCAATTCCTATTTGGAAGTGCAACTCAAAGTTGGGGGTTTTTTTAGCAAGGAAAACCCTGGAACCCCTGAAAAGGACATCACAACCCATCCATGGGTCAGAGCAAAGGGAAACAACCAGGCACCAAACTCACTGCTGGCTCTGATGGAACAGAAACCCCCCTGGCTGCTGATCCCTGCGACTTCAAAGGAGCTGAGCATCCCCTATTTACTCCAGCAATAAAATTCCACTTCCATTAGCTCCGTGTCCACCACTTAAACGCAGCACTCCCAATTTACACACCAATTAGAGCCCTTTCTAATGCCTGGGAGTACAAAGCTGTGGGGTTTGGGTTTTTTTTTTCCCCAATGGGAAGAGGTGGAAGAGAAGAGATCAGGAGGCTCAGGGGAATAGCAGAGAGCCTTTCACTGAGAGGACTCCTGCTCAAATCTGGCCTAGGCCACAGGAACAGATGGTCCCTCCCCAGGGCTGGGCTGTGGCTTACATGAAATAAGGGATTGTCTCAAACCACTGGTGGACAATTTATTGCAGCCTCAAACTGTTCCTGCTGGAGAAACGCAGGGATTCCACGGCTACGAAGGAAGTGCTGCCCAGCTGATCCCAGGCACCTCATTCCTGCAGGGAAAGGAGAGGAATTGCTGCCTGTGAGGTGTAACGACCTGGATCTCAGGCTAAAACCAGCTGCTTTAGCTGTCATCAGCTCCTTGGACTTGTCAGCACCAGAACACACTGACTGAGCTTCCCCTGGGAGGTTTGGAAGGTTAAAATCGTGGGGAAAAAAGAGCTGGGGAAGTTCAGGGATCTGTGGCAACAAGGGGGCAAACCCACAGGGAAAGGAGGTTTGCTACAGTCTGTAAGCTGGGGATGGGAATAATAAATCTATGATTGATTTGAAACCAGTTCCAAGCTAGTGCTCACTCAGTCTGCATCTTCTCCAGGGCAGAATGAATTTCCCATGGGCAGATGGAAAAAAAATCCATTGAGTATTTCAGGAGCAGAAAAGGGTCCACATGAGCCATCAGAAAGTGTTACCCAAATAGAGGAATTTGTACAACTGGGAGGGAATGAATTATGCCAACAGACACGGAGGGTGGGAGACAGAAGTCAAATTCAAAATGCCACTGATGGGTTTGGAAAAGACTCAGAGGGAAGAAATGGCTTTTTTTAAAAATTCTTGGAACCTGTTCTGCAGCTCCACGAGCCAGGACGAATCCTGGAAGTGAGGATGGCTTTTCAGGGGATGGGCTCGTGCAGCCCTGGTGTTCTGGCCAGGGAAAAACAGGGAAAATAGGGCGATTCCCTGGAATCTTCCTGCACAGCTGTTTACCCGCTGAGGATTACTGCTGTCGCATGAGCTGCTTTACAGCAAAGCCAAGCTGTCTCCACGGGCTGAGAAGGTCACTGGGAGACAGGGGACAGGCACATCACCCTGCTCTGCCTTCCCAAAGGGACACCAGGGCAAGGGAAAAGCATTTCCCTGTGGTTGGAGGGCAAGGGGAGGTGGTTTTACCTTCCACGCCTGTTGGAGCTCTGGGCGCTGAGGATTTTAGGATTTCTGTGCTGACAGGCATTGACCCCACAAGAAAAAACTGCGTTTGACATGAGGCCGTGGGAAAGGCTTCCAAAATTAAATAATAGAGCTGGGATTATGGGTGTGGAGTTTGAATAGAAGTGTGTGTTATCATATGGCAGAAAACTTAGAGTTTAAGGATTTAGAATATATATATATATATATAAAGCAAGATGGAGGTTTTAAGGAGGTTAATCCTTTTTCCCCTTCTTCTTCATGGGTCTAGATGGTATTTTGTAATTGGGTAGAAAAATCCCCATTGCGGGCCATGGGTGGTTGGTTATTGAGTTAAAAGTAAAAATAATTGAAGTGTCATGTCTTAATTAGACAGTTTATCCTTAAAAGGCCTTGTAGAGAGAGAGATGAGGCTCCATTTTTACTTTGTTAGCAGAAGTGGTGTAGAACTCACAGTTTGTGAGACTGTAATATAGATAAAAAAATTAATAAACATCTGAGTCCAAACAAGAAATACCAAATTAAGCATTTAATCCCAACTCTGGCAAAAAAAAGAAGATAAAATTTAACACACTCCCTCTGCTCAGCCACCACTGTGCTCCACATCACAGGGGGGATATCCCAGGGCTGAGCCCACTGCTGTCCATTGCCCAGGCTCCAATCAAACTGCTGGAAGCTGGAAGAGTCCTCAGGGTGACAAATTTCCCTTCCTTGGGTGGCCACAAATATTTTGGTCACCAGCCAAGGGACACCAAGGTGCAGCTGCACCTCCTCAGGCTCCTGTGCAACCTGCTGATGCCTCAAATAACACCCCAGAGCAGGAAATGTCCTCCTCAACCCCAAACCTAATGGCTGAACATCAAGGAAGAGGAAAGAGGAAAACAGGAATCTGAAAGTTCAGAGAGAATTTGGGAGAATTCATTAAAACCTTCCTGGTTGGGCTGGTGCACAAGGAAAACCTTTCTGCACGACAAGGCTCTTTACTATGCCCCAGAGGCATAAGACAGATGGGGCTGTGCTTTTAGGGCTTTAAAAATCAGATCCTGCTCTGAAAGATCCAAGGAGGAGAGAAATGCAGGCACTGAGTGATCCTCTGGATGTGCTCAGACAAAAAGCAATAGAGGAACTTGGGAGGTCAGACCCTGCTGAGGAAGCAGGTGAGACTCTCAGAGCACTTTTCAAGGAAAAAGAAAACCCACAGCCAGCTCAAGTTTGGAGGAATCCATCCAGGAAGTGGGGAGAGAACATTCCAAAGTGGAACAGGGAGTGGAGGGAGAGCAGAAACCACAAGTCTCCTGCAGGGAGGGAAAACTTTGGTGCAAAACAAAAGAAGCTGGGAGCTGGGCAAAATGAAGAGCCAGCAAACCTCAGAGCAGGGAGCAGCCCCAAAGTTTCAAGGCAGGGGCATTTCTCCCTTTTCCCCGGGGTTTACAAAGCCCATCTCATTTCCTAAAGATGCGACAGCTTGCTGGGATTTCAGCCAGCTTCCCATTTGGATCGGATTGCACCCTACAGCCACTGACAGCCATTAAGGACCAGCAGCTCACAAAGTGCCCTGGGGTCAGAGCAGCCTCCATCCATTCCAAAAGCAGCAGCAGCAGTGACATTTTGGGCTCTGCAGTGGAGAGAGAGGCCTGAGCCAGCCCAGCCCTGCCAGGGAGGGCAGGAGCTGTGCCCTGGTGGTATCTGTTAGGACCCTGCAGGGTGAGAATTTCAGAATTTCTGTGTTAAGACACTGACCCTCAAGCAAGCACCACATTTGACTTGAGGCCGTGGAACAGGCTCTCAAATTTGAGTGATGGCACTGGGGTTGTGGGTGGTGGTTTGGATAAGATTGTGTGAAAAATTTAGAATTTAGGGGTTTAGTATATAGTAATATATAGGGGGCAATATGGAGGATTTAAGGTGTTATCTAAGTCCTTCTTCTTCATGGTTTTGTGTGTTTTTTTCTTATCGGGTGAAAGGGTCTGCATTGTGGACCTTGGGTGGTCAATTATTGGGATAAAAGTATAAATAATATAGCTGTCATCTTGTTACTGGATAGTTTATGCTTAAAAAGACCTTGGAAAGAGTTAGAGGCATCTCCATTTTCTACCTTGCTGGTCAGATCTCATGCCTTGTGAGGCTGTGACATAGATAAGAATTAATAAACACTGAACACAAAATTGTTAATCCTGGTTCTAACAGGAAGAAAAGAAGATAAGAAACCAAGAGTCATCAGCCAGCAGATGCAGGGGCATCAGGGAGCCCCTCTCCACCTGCCCTGCTTCAGAGGAATCACAGAATTAATTCTTTGGGTGGTGCACACAGCAGTGACATCCCCAGTCTTGCCTGTGGTGCAGCACTGTCCCTTCCCACCACGGATAGGGATGAGCCAGGAGCCCTTGCAAGCCTAAATCTGCCAAAATCTGCACTGGGAGATGCTCCAGCTGTGGGGATCACTGCCCATCCTCAGCTCTGAGTGGTGAAGGATCAGCTAAAGGAGTTGCCCTGAACTCTAGGCACAAATTTAGGGAAGCAGCTCACAAGGAGGGAGAGCTGGGATCACTTTTTGGGGTTTCCTGGAGGAGCAGGATGAGCAGAGGTGGTGCCAGCAGCATGAAACTGTCCTGATCTCTGCTGTTGAGCTGGAAGACCTGCCAGAGATGGGCTCAAAGAGCTGAGCTGGGGCTGCCACACACTCCAGATAGTTCAGAATGAGTTGTTTCTACAGGGAGAATCCACCACACAGGCATTTCATCCTGGGAGGAAGGGGCAGCAAAGCAGAGCTGAATGTTGATTATGGCTTTATCTACATCCACCAAGTGGTGGGTTTGAAGGCTCAGCTCCACACCCAGCACAGATGTGTCCAGCAGAAATGGCACAAAGCTGCTTTCCCCAGGCTGGTGGTGCCTGTGGCCCTTCCAGGAGCATCACAACCCTTGAAGAAGCTCTGCTGGTCAAGCTCTGCTGGTCAAGGCTCTGAACTGGGTCAGGTTAAGTGTGGAGGAAGAGGAGAAGATCTGGGAAAAAGACAGAGCAGCATCTCTGATGGCTCAGGAGAGATGCAGGGCTGGATTTCTGACCCCACCTGTGCCCTCCTCCCTCAGCCAAGGGATATCAATAAAACAGCACCAGCCTGGAGAAGTGCAGCTTGTCAGGAAAATGAATCCCAATCCCAACCTGGAGCCAAAACACTGATCCCAGAGGGTGGCACTGCTGAGATCTGCTTGCAGACACCCTTCAAAAACACCTCCATCCTTCCCATCCCCACTCCTGGACTGGAAACAGTGGCAAACAAGGGAATGTTTGTCTGTCCAGCTCTGTGCTTCCAGATGTATCCAGGAAAAGATGCTGACTCTGCTGGCTGCCCTTCCCTTCCTGCCTGGATTCATCCACATCTCTTTTAGACAGGAGCTTGTCCAAGGATTAAAATTCATATCTACTGCAGAGACTCCCCAAAAAATTTGCTGTGATCACAGGACCACATGCCCTGAGAGCTCCAGACACCAGAGAGGACCAGGAAAGTCAGGATGTGCCTCTCAAATCAAAGTTGTTGGGGATTTTGTCTTAATAAACTGAAAAAAAACCCAAAAAAACCGCCCTGAAATTTAACATGAATGTTGTTGGTGGTGAAGTCAAATGAAAAGTCATTAAGAGATCACAGAACCATGGAATGGTTTTGGGTGGGAAGGAACTTTCAAGGACATCCAGGGCAGGGACACCCCACAGTGTCCCCAGCCCAGCCCCAGTGTCCAGCCTGGCCTGGGACATTCCAGGGATTCTCTGGCAATTCCAGCCCAGGCAGGAATTCCCAGTTCCCAATCTCCCATCCAGCCCTGCCCTGTGGCAGTGGGAAGCCATTCCCTGTGTCCTGTCCCTGTCCCCAGTCCCTCTGCAGCTCTCCTGGAGCCCCTTTAGGCCCTGGCAGGAGCTCTGAGCTTTCCCTGGAGCTTTGGGTTCCTGAAGACAGAGAAAAGCAGGATCCAGGGAATAGAAATACATCCCTTCACCTGCCAAAAGGCCTCTTTTCAGCACCATCCTGCACTGAGCAGCTCCTTCTGAAGCCACCTGAACTCCTGAGATGAAGGTGCAGAAGGCTGGACAAATATCACACAAACCCACCAAACAAACTGGCTTTAAATCCAACCTAAAGCCACAACAAATCCCAATTCAGAGTGTTCCCAGCCAGACTGACTAACTCCTGATTTTAGGGGGAAAAATCACCACGTAAATTGTGGGGATTTAACAAAAAAACAACTGGGATCCATCAAATAAGAAACTTTCCATCATGACAACTCACAAGACAGCCTCAGATCATCTGAATTTTCCAAGGGAAATTCAGGATCAGCCAAAAGAGTTCCAGTTTTCCTGTCAGCATGGCAGAGATGGGAACTGTTTTAGGTACTCAGACCCGCTCTAAATTCTTGCACCAGCCAACAGGCAGCTCCCTCTTTCAAAATTTATGGCTCAAGAGGAAATCCTGCCCAGCCTGGAGTCTCTACCAGTCCTGTTCCCTTCCCTCTTGCAGCCTGGAACAAAAGGGAACATATTGCAACTGTGCTGAGAGAGGAGGGCTGCTGTCTATTCCTTTAAATGTAACATTAATGCCCTGTAATCAGCTTTAATTTTTAAACAGAGCCAGCCCTCCTGTCCATTTCCCCTAATTCAGGACACGTGGAAGGTAAATGGCCTGTGCTTAAACCGGGCCAGCCTGGGCTGTGACAGCTGGGGAGCCTGTGAGCCTCAACTGCCTCATCACAGGAATGGATGTCACACAACTCACCAGGGGAGGGGAAATGGGGAGGGCAGGGGAGGTGCTGGAGATGCTCTGAGGTCAGGGATGAGGCCAGGTGGGGCACAGCTAATTTTTTTTTTTTTTTTTTTGGGTGGGAGCTCCCTGAGAGCAGCAGGACTGGGAGAAGTGAGGGAAGTGATGGAACTTTGCAAGGAAAGGCCTTGGAGGTGGTTCCCCTGCCCCAGGGAAGGGGTTTAATTTGAGGATATTGGGGACTCTGTCATGGACACGCTGAGCAGGAAAGCTGCTGGTTTTTAGGGAGAACTGAGTCACTCCTGGTGCCTCCCCAGGGCGCTGCCTCCTCCCTCTGTGCTCCCAAAGGCAGGTTTGGAGCTGAAGAGCAGCCTGGACACTTCAGTGAGGTTTGGATACAGAACAGGGGCACAAAACCACCCAGGAGGCTCCTTGTGCTCCTCAGGCACTGCTGCCTTTATGAAGAAGAGAGAGGCCTTGGAATATCCTCAGTGCTCATCATAGAAAAATATTTTTCCTCAAGAATCACAGAATGGTTTGGGCTGGAAGGGATCTTAAAGATCCTTGGGCAGGGACACCAGAGTGCTCCAAGCCCCATCCAACCTGACCTTGGACATTCCAGGGATCCAGAGGCAGCCACAGCTTCTCTGGGCACCCTGTGCCAGGGCCTGCCACCCTCCCAGGCAGGAATTCCTCCCCAAAATCCCACTGACAGTGGGAAGCCATTCCTGTGAACCTCATTCCTGCAAGTCCCCCATTCCACACCAAAAGGCTGCTGTAAGATCTCCCTCTCCAGGCTAAATAAAGACAACAAAGTGAGGTTTTTCTACCCCCAAAAGGGGTAGAAAACTGTCCCCAGAAAACGACCATCCTGTGTTCCCATCAAGGAAGCCCAAAGGACTCCACCTTGGGGCTGGTTCCATCCCACACCTGGAGCAGGACCTGGAGAAGCTCCGGACACACGGATGGATGTGGGACAGG
The DNA here is from genome assembly GCF_965231275.1 of Zosterops lateralis. Classification (NCBI taxonomy): domain Eukaryota; kingdom Metazoa; phylum Chordata; class Aves; order Passeriformes; family Zosteropidae; genus Zosterops; species Zosterops lateralis. The sequence continues at coordinate 73,160,670 of NC_139765.1, forward strand.
AGGGACTATTTTTAACCCCGGTTGGTGGGCAGACAAATCCTAATCGGCAGCGGGGCCAGGATGTCAGAGCAAAGCCGGGACAGCCCCAGGACAGGCGGGGGATTAACGCCGGGACCAGCAAACGCCACCGGCTGGTCCCAAAGGGCAGGGCAAGGGGTGGCAGCCTGGGCAGGGATCACTGCAAACAGCAGCTCTTGGAGGGCTGGGGGATGATTTGGTTCTGTTTGTGTTGTTTTGGTTCTGTTTGTGTTGGGGGATGATTTGGTTCTGTTTGTGTTGTTTTGGTTCTGTTTGTGTTGTTTTGGTTCTGTTTGTGCTGGGGGATGATTTGGTTCTGTTTGTGTTGGGGAATGATTTGGTTCTGTTTGTGCTGTTTTGGTTCTGTTTGTGTTGGGGGGATGATTTGGTTCTGTTTGATGCTGTGGTTGGCGTCCCAAAATCCCAACTGGGAGTTGGTGGTGACACCCAGAGGGTGACAGGGAATGAGGGTGGGCACAGGGATGAAGTCAGGAACACCCTCCTCTCTGCAGGAGTGAGTATCCTGGGAATTATGGAATCATTGAGGTTGGAAAATACTTCCCAGATCAAGTGCCACAGCCCCCCAGCACTGCCAGGGTCACTGCTGTCCCCTGTCCCCAAGTGCCACCTCCACAGGGCTTTGAAATCCCCCCAGGGATGGGGACTCCACCCCTGCTCTGTTCCAAAGCCTGACAAGTGAAGGAATTTCAGCACCTTTCACTGAGGAATTTTTTCCTGATTTTCTAAACCTTCCCTGCTGCAATTTGAGGCCGTTTCCTCTGCTCTTGTCACCTGTTCCCTGGGAGAAGAGACCCCGACACAGACTCAGCTCCTTTTAACTGAGGTTTATGCCAAGGTATTTCACTCAGAGCCCAACAGCTCCCTTGCTGATAATTATTCATTGATACACAGCAATTTGTCCTCTAGGAAACACCTCTCCCTGTTCCTAGAGCTGCTCAAGCAAGCCCAGGAATTCAGGAATTCACTCTTCTGCTCTCCTTGCTGGCTGCCACTCTGGCATCTCTTCTACCCTCTCATCTGAAACACACCTTCAAAAACGATTTTCCTCACCTTTCCTTCAGATTTGGGATTAAATCCTACCTGTTTCAGGGTAAACCTTCATAAAAAAATTCTGTTCCCACCAGGGAGGCCCTACAAAAAGCTCGACTCTTTCCTTCCTGTCCTCCTGGATGCAAACATGCTGATCTGCACTTTGCCAAGCTGCTAGCGACTCATTTGGCTCCATCTTCCCTAAAAAGGAGATCCAACAGGAAAAACATAAAATACTACTTTAAAAGGTGACATCTGCAGCCCCTAAGCCTCCCCCCATGAAATTTAGAAATATTTTTCTCATGGAAAAAAAAAAAAAAAGCCACCAGCTCCCAGTGGCTCCTTGTTGCTCTTCTCTATCCCGAGGAATCCCAAAGCAAGGACAGAAATCCCAAACCTGTGCAGGGTTTTCCCATCTGTGTTTGTGCTCCCTGGGAGACACACACAGGGCGGGGAATGGGATCCCAATCCTGCCTTTCCCTCCTGGATGTGTTTTTGAGTGCAAGCAGCCTGGTGGGACTGGCAGGCACAGAGCTCCAGGAGCTGTGAGAGGAACATTCCCATTTCCCATCTGCACATCCCAGGGTGGGGACACCTTCCCACCTGTTGGCTTGGTGTGGGAAAGCTCGCCCAGAACTGAAGCTTTGCCAGCATTTAAACCTCTTCCCACATCGACATCACCACGTGGAGCAGCAGTTGTGTGTGGGACTGTCACCCCAGAGGCAGCTGGAGGCTCCTTTATCCTGCAGTGACTCTGGCAGGACACACTCCTCCCCCAGGGAGAGCTCAATAATCCCCCACATCAGAGCCTAAAGCTCTCCCTGGGCTTCCAGCACAGATCCTGCCTCAGCCCAGCCCTGAGCACAGCCTCCTCTGCTCGTGTGGAGAGCAGGGATTGGATTTTTGGGACGGCTGGGGGGAGATGGAGAAGGGGCAGGACTCTCAGAGTCCCCCTTTGCGCTCCCAGCAGCACGGGGAGGAGATCCAGCAGGAAAATCTGCTCTGGGGACAGGAAAAGAACAAGCAGGATCCATTGGATCTCTGGCTGGGCCAAGCTCTGGTCCGTGAAATCAATTCCTTGGTTATGTCTTGATCCCATCAACCTCTTCCTTCCCAACTCTTTCCACTATGCCTCATTTGAATCCCAGCTGGACCTGGAGCGTTCCTCTCCTCCCACTTTCCAAAACAACCCCAAATTCGTGGTTGTTGAAGCTTTCCCTGGGCAGGGAGCTGCTCTGCCCCTCCCGGGCAGCCCTGCACAGGCACAGCCCCGCCAGGAGCCTCATCAATATTTCAGGAGGCAGCCGGGAAGCCCTGGCAGCTCTCAGGGCCCTCATGGATCAATGGCAAACAAAAGGCTGCAGCAGGAGGAGGAGGAGCAGGAGGAGGAGGATGAGGCTCCAGCACCAGCACTGAGTTTTTCTCTCTCCAAAAGCAGCTCCAGGGCACAGAGTTTGCATTTCCCAGCATTTTCAGGGACTGGTGCTGCCACACTCCCCTCCATTCTCTCTCCACGTTCTCCTCTGTTCAATACCAAGCACTTAAGAACAAAACCATCTGAGGCCTCCAGGAGTGGGGTCACCAGTTCCTCACCAGTTCCTGCATCCCCACTCGGAGCAGATGCTCCAGGGGAGCAGGAAAACCATAATGCACTTAGTTGGTTTGACACTGCATGGGAGCAGGAGATCTTGTTTCCTTCAGCTGGGAATGGAACAGATCCCAACATTATCCACAGCCCCACGTTCCTGGGCTCCCTGCAAGATATCCAGCCCTAGATTCCTCACAAATCCATGAATATACAGAGGTTTCATCTTTTTTAGCCATCTTGACTGTCTTGTGTTGTTGTTATTATTATTATTCAGATAATTCCAGAGAAGGGATGGGAAAAATGCCATAGTGAGAGAGAAACAAACAAACAAACAAAAACGATAAAAGAGAGTAATTATACTTAATGGCTAAAATCAGGAATGAAACACCTTGCCTGATCTCCAGAAATTTTCATAGAAATCATGGAATGGTTTGGGTTGGAAGTGAGTTAAAGATCATCTCCAATTCCTGCCATGGGGACACCTTCCACTGTCCCAGGTTTTTCCAAACCTGTCCAACCTGGCCTTGGACGCTCCCAGGGCTGGGGAGGTGTCCAACTATCTCCTTTACCTTATCAATAAAATGGAGATAAAATTCTATTCCACCCTTCTAGACAGGTTTTTTCCTCAGAAAAGTCCTGCAGAAGGGTAAGAGCATTCCCAGAGAGAACCATTCATTGGGAATATCAACAAATCACGACCTTCCAAGCAACAGCAAGAAGGGGCAATCTGCTGCTTAGGACCACTCTGGCTCTGGCAGTCATTTTTTCCTCAAATCACTCCCAATCCCACCTCCTCTGGACCCCCAGAAAAGGGCACAAAAGTGGATTTTTTTTTTTCCTGCTGCATCCATCAAAGGGTGTCCAGGAGGATGCTCCCACTCCCGCCCTGGCTGCGGAGATAAATCCTGTGAAATCCATCTGCTCTCCCTCCCCAGACAGAGAGACAGCAGCAATGGATACCACCATCTCCTGCATCCCTGAGGGAGATATATTAGCTGGTTACGTAAGGAACTGACAGAGTGGAGCTTCCAAGGACTCCAAAGCCCTTCCCCTTAATACCACCGGAGATTAGAGCAAATCGAAGGAGAGTGGAAAGCAGGAGAGGGGCTGTGGGCGAGGTTTTTGCTCACAGGAAAATGCTGCAGCCTCTTCCCCTTAATGCACTCTAAATCCCATCTGATTTCCAACTCTGCTTCTAGGAGAAAAAATGGAGAAAAAAAAAAAAAAAAAAAAGAAAAAGAGCCCAGCCTGTTTTAAAATGATGTCAATGATGTCAATGCTGGGAGAGTGCGGTGGAGTGACTCAGGGAGGGTGTGGAGAAGGGGAGTTTTATGGGGAGCATCCAGAGGAATCCAGACCGTGAAAGTATTTTGGAGGCAGAGCAAAAGGAGCCAGAGGTGCAGATGTGCTTTTCCAAATCTGATTAGTCGCTGGTTTTGAGCATCCAGGGTCAGATCCTGCCTCTGATAAACACAGAGCACTTATCGCCGGCACAATAAACACAATCCTGCTCTTCCCTCGGTGCCAGCTGCATCCCCAGCTCTGAGGACAAGGATTTCCCTTCATTTCTGCTCCCTCTTCAGGCTGGCTGACTCCACAGCAAGGGAATCAAACCAGCTCCGAGTCAAATTCCTCTTCCCTCCACTGTAAACATTGTGGCTGGATGAGGATTCTGATGGAAGTCAGATCTCACCTGAGCAGGTTTCTGCTCTCATGCGAAGTTCTCTCTGATAGTTTTTGTCCCAAACAGCCCCACTCTCGAGGTGATCTTTCTTTACAATTTCACCCTTTGTGCCCCTTTTCCAGCTGATTTTGAAACACCTCCATTTTTCCACCAAACCCAAATAACCCGAAGTGGGTTTTCTTGGGTAATTCCACAATAACCAGCCTTGAGCTTGGAAATTATGCCAGAATCAGGTTGGAAAAGACCTCTGGGATCACTGAATCCAACCTATGACCCAACACCAAGGCATTCAGTGCCACGTCCAGGTGTTCCTTAAACACCTCCAGGGTCAGGGAGGAGCACAGAGGAACTGGAGGCAGTGGGTGACCCCTAAGGAGGCACATTTGCACATTCCATCCATCTTTTGAACTGGGTTTAATAGATTTACAGTTTTATTTCCAATCTGAAGGGCTGCAAAAGTCACCAGACTTGGCCAAGGTGAGAAATGCTACAGAGAATCCCTGGAATCAAGAGATGGACTGCGGTGGGAAGATGGAAAATGAAGCAGGAGGAAAATGACCTGAGGTTGACTCAGGAGCAGCCACCAAGCCCAGGAAAAAAAAAAAAAAAAAAGCCTTGAGAAAGGCAGGAAATAAGTAATAAAATGGTGGTTTAAGAGTTCTGGAGATGAGTTTATTATGGCACCAACTAATTGTGTTAATTAATCAAGGCTGACCCTTCCTGTGCTGGGCACGGACACACACTGTGGAGCAGTTTTCCCAAAAAAACTAAAGATACAGTGCCAGGGGGCAGAGGAGGGAAAGAGCAGAGCCACCAGCACCAGGGGAGCAAACAAGGAGTTAAAAACCACTACACACTCCCATTCCACCCTGAGATTATAACTCACAACTGGTCAGTGACCCCCAAACCGTGACATTTCAATAAAAAAAGAGAGGAAAAGGCTGTTTTTAAGAGCTTAAATTAAAAATAAAATCAAATAAAACCTTTGCAGAAACCTTACCATTGGCATCCTGGACTCCAGTGAGTGCCCCAACTGCTGCTGCAGTTTCCCCAGACAGGACAATCTGTCCCCCTCCTTGGAGGGTGGCCTCGGCCAGCGTGGCTACGGCGTGGGCAGCGGCTTCACTGCGGAGGGGAGACAAGGGTTAGGGACACCAGGGAAAGAAATAATTCCATTTCAACCAGCAAAGACACACAAAGAGAACAATCCAGAGCAGAGGGATTCGTGTCTGGCCTGGGTAAAGTGATGCAGAGTAAGAAATCAACACTTGGAGGAGGAATGGATGGGAAGAAGCTGCTTCTGGTGGGGTTTTTCAGCTTGGAGGTTTCTTAGGACACCCCTGAGTTCTCCCTTTCACCTGATAAAACTTTGAGACAATCCAAGCAGTTATTCCACGTGGCTCTTTCCTGCCTCTGGATTCAGATATCACACTTTTGGCACTGGCACATCTGAAATCTGCAGATTTCAGAGCTCTCCCTTCACCCCTAGTTTTGCCAGTTCTCACCCTGACCAGCATCACCAGCTCTGGCTTCAACTCCTCCCCACCCAAGTGCTTTAAAAATTCCTTTTAATGAGCATTGTTTTCATCAGAATTCTGTTAAATTTCTTCACACAAATGAGTCCTGCAAAGGTGCCCAAGGAGTTCCAGAACAGGGATGGAGTAAGGAAAGAAGGAAAAGAAGCTGGGACTGTCTCCACAAAGGTTGAGCTGCTGAGATTCTACAGCTGAGAGGGTGTTAAACCCATCCAGATCCAAGGACAGGGACCCCTTCCACTAACCCAGGTGCCTTTCAAAGATTTCCTGCAGCTCTCAGGAGATAAAACTGGCTCCTGAAAACCCTCAAAGCAGCTGCAAAGTGCTTCAAGGTCACCCCGGGCTGTTTCTGAAGCTGCTGCTTCAGAAAGATTTGGGGGGAAAAACCCCAAAACCAGTCGCCTGTGGAGGAAATTCTGACTTTGACCGGAGCAGGAATCAGGAGCTGTCCTGCTCCCAAACCACCCACCACAGGAAAAACCCCCTTGGGACTGTACAGGGTGAATTCTGCCCCAACAAAAAGCAAACCCAGGAGATGCCCAGGCCCAGCTTTGTGCCAGCTGTGCCCCCTTTGCCAGGTACCTGTTGAGTGCCATGGTGACAGTGGCTCCCTGCTGCATCTCCTGCGACGCTGCCACCGCCGCCTCGGCTAACGAGGCCACCGCCTGCGTGGCCTCCGAGGCCTGTGTCGTCTGGATGGTCATCTCCCCGCCCTGTAGCGTGGCCCAGTTCTGCTCCACCTGCCAGGGGACACGGGGAAAAGGCTGTAGGATTGTGTAGGATGAGCATCACCCCCTCCAGGGGTGGCTGATTATCAAAAAAAGAAGGTGATGGATCTGTTTGCACAGTGCTGCGGATGCGCGGCTCCAAGATTGGAGAGAAAAGGGATGCTGGGATGGACCTGAGGATGTGGCTGGACACTTCCACCTTCCATCAGAGTGCATAAAGATCCAGAAAAGTCCTCAAAACCCCAGAATTCCCTCTTATCCTCACCAAAATCCTCAACAAAACAAAATCCTCAAGCAGCATTGTTGTTGTAGTTGTACCCGGATCGCTGCCTGCCAGCCTGGGGTGTTTGTTAATTAGCTGGGTTTAATTTCCATCAATTAAAACACAAGTTCCACCTCACCACGAGGAAGAAATTCCTTCAATGGAGAGTGGTAGAGCTCTGGAACAGCTGCCCAGGGAGGTTGTGGAGTGGCTCCTTCCCAAAAAAAGGAGGAGATGGATCTGTTTTCACAGAGTGCTGAGGGTGCGCAGCTCCGAGACCAGGGAAATAAAAAGGGATGCTGGGATGGACCTGAGGATGTGGCTGGACACTTCCACCCTCCATCAGAGTGCATAAAGATCTAGAAAAGTCCTCAAACCCCCAGAAATCCCTCTTGTCCTCACCAAAATCCTCACCAAACACCAAATCCTCACCAAAACAGGGCAGCATTGTTGTGGTGGTTGTACCCGGATCGCTGCCTGCCAGCCCAGGGTGTTTGTTAATTAGCTGGGTTTAATGGCTGTTAATTAAAACACAAGTTCCACCTCACCACAAAGAAGAAGAACTTCCTTCCATGGAGAGTGGCAGAGCTCTGAAACAGCTGCCCAGGGAGGTTGTGGGGTGGCTGATTCCCAAAAAGGAGATAGATATTTTTCACAGAGGGCCACGGGTGCACGGCTCTGAGATCAGGGACAAAAGGGATGCTGGGATGCACCTGAGGATGTGGCTGGACACTTCCACCCTCCATCAGAGTGCATAAAGATCCAGAAAAGTCCTCAAACCCCCAGAAATCCCTCGTCCTCACCAAAATCCTCACCAAATCCTCACCAAAACAAGGTAGCGTTGCTGTTGTTGTGGTTGTACCCAGATCGCTGCCTGCCAACCCAGGGTGTTTGTTAATTAGCTGGGTTTAATTTCCATCAATTAAAACACAAGTTCCACCTCACCACGAGGAAGAACTTCCTTCCATGGAGAGTGGTAGAGCTCTGGAACAGCTGCCCAGGGAGGTTGTGGGGTCCCTCTGTCTGGAGACATCCCAAACTCACCCTTTTTTCACCTGCTCCAGGTGACCCTGCCTTGGACTGGATGATTCCCAAAGGTCCCTTCCAACCCCAAACTGTTCTGGAATTCTGTGTTTCTGTTTTCTGTGCTTCCTCAGGGAAATGGGTTGTGTTTTCCTCCCTGTTTTTATTTGCATATTTTGGGGGTTTGGTCCATGTTGCCATCTGGGATTTATTTGTGACCTCGGAGGGGATTGAGCCATATTGCTTAAAAGAAGATGATGGTGGCTGAAAATGTTCATTTATCCCAGGTATTTAAAATTCCCTAAGCCCAGACCTTCCCACAGATAATTTTCATATTACCTAAAGCTCACCCAGTTGCTCATTTTTCCAAATATTTTCATGTGAAGCTTCATATCTCATGAGATAATGATTATATAGCCAAAAAATCTACCAGGATGAGAACTAAAAACATACTTGGGACAAAAAAGTGGAGGATCTGCTGACAAATCCTACTGGCTGCTTTGCAAGGTGGAGATCTCCCTCCACCTCCCATCCCCATAAACATTTTAGGACACTCCCCAACTTCTGAGACACAAAAAATGCTGTTGGGAGTGATGAAAAAAAAAATCTTAATTTGTTGGGATGGGGAAGGTTAAAAAAAAACAACATAAAAGCAGAGCTGACTGGAGGCTCAGGGTAAAATTTTGCACGAGGAAATTTTGCTGCCTTTGGGCAAAGTTTAATCTCAGCAGAGGATGGAGAGGGAGGGAGGAGGAAGAACCTGAAATTTTGGGTGGGAAGGGAAATCCCAGTGATGCCCTGCAAAGGTGCCCAAGGAGTTCCAGAACAGGGATGGAGTAAGGAAAAAAGGAAAAAAAAAACTGGGACTGTCTCCACAAAGGTTGAGCTGCTGAGATTCTACAGCTGAGAAGGTGCAAAAAGGACCTTAAACCCATCCAGATCCAAGGACAGGGACCCCTTCCACTAACCCAGGTGCCTTTCAAAGATTTCCTGCAGCTCTCAGGAGACAAAACTGGCTCCTGAAAACCCTCAAAGCAGCTGCAAAGTGCTTCAAGGTCACCCCGGGCTGTTCCAGTCAGGGTCTGAGATGGGGAGCAGGGTTTGTGGCCAGCAAAGCTGTTCTGTGCTGCCACCTCTCGCCGTGACACGCCAGCCAGGCACAGCACGGCAGGGAAGGGACAAAAAGGGACCTGCAGCCTCGTTTAAAGGTGGGATTTGAAGGCAAAAAGGCAAAAAAAAATCTTAATAATTTTAAGGGAATTTTTCTTAAGCCCACAGAAAGAATTGTAATTTTTAATGCATTATTTGATTAAAAAAAAAAAAAAAAAAAAGAAGGGTGGGGAAAAAGTTTGCAAGTTTGAACATTACGATTTAAGCATGGAAATGCCAGAAAAAAAAACCTTAAAAAAACCCTATTAAAAATATAATAAAATAAATAATTTAAATATATATCTCTATTATATATAGATATAAAAATAAATAATCTATAGGAGGTATTAAAAAAAAAAGAAAGCAAGAAAATTCAGACCTAAATCTTCCACTCGTGTCTGCAGGGTCGAAATAACAACTCAACGCTTCGCGCACAAAATATTTCGTGTTACCCCCTGAACTGTGCCAGGCTGGCTGTTTGCTGGGAGCACTGAGATGTTGCTGGGAGCACTGAGATGTTCCTGAGAGCTCAGGCAGGCCCTGCAGGTGCCCCAGGAAGCTGAGGCAGCCCCTCACCTCTCCGTCAGCCACCGCAGAGTAGTTGACTTGTGCGACGGTGACCGTGGTGGGCAGCTCGGAGGCGTCGGCCAGCGTGGCCACGGTGGCACCAGTGCCAACCTGGGGGGAAACAAAATGATGCATTTGTTAGTGCAGGGAAATGGTCCACAGCACTCAGGGAAAGGGGATCTTGTTGGTTTTTTATCTTTTTTTTTTCTGTTAGAGTTGGGATTAATGCTCAGTTTCGTGTTCGGACTCAGACGTTTATTAATTCTTATTTATGGTACAGTCTCACAATTGGTGAGTTTTGGCTGACAAAGCGAAAAATGGAGCTCTGTCTCTTTCTTTATGAGGCTTTTTAACCACAAACTGTCCAATTATGAAATTACACCTAAATTATTTTTACTTTTAACCCAATAACCAACCACCCCTGGCCCGAAATGAGGATTTTTCTCTCCAATTACGAAACACCACCCAGACCCATGAAGGAGAAGATGAAACAGAAGGACTCAGCCTCTGCCCTAAATCCTCCCTCTTGCTTTATATATATTACTATATTCTAAACCCTTAAACTCTGATTTTTCCATCACACACTTCTATTCAAACCCCACACCCACGATCCCATTGCTGTCACTCAAATTTTGGGAACCTTTTCCAAGGCTCCAGGTCAGTGCAGTGTTTTCTTGGAGGTCAGTGTCTGTCAGCACAGAAATCCTAAAATTCTCAGTGCCCAGAGTTCCAACAGGCTCTCAGATTAAAAAGAATAAAGGAATTTCCTGTGAGGGTGGTAAGATATTGGGAGAGGTGGTGCAGGGAGGTTGTGGCTGTCCCTGGATCCCTGGAAGTGTCCAAGGCCAGGCTGGACAGGGCTTGGAGCTGCCTGGGATGGTGGAAGGTGTCCCTGCCCATGGCAATGAAAGGATCTTTAATCCAACCCTCTCAAACTCCACGATTCTGTGAGTAATTTTAATTGCAGAGTTCACAGAAAACACAGAGCTGACCCAAGGGGGAGGAAATCCCAAGCTGGAGCCATGTTAATCCAGACTGGAACCAAGTTTTGCACGTCCCTCTTGCTCTCCCTATGTCCATGAAGGCCTCAGCATTTTCCCAGCCTCAGGAAGAGCAGCTGTGGGAGCATGGTGGAGTTAATTCCCTCCTCCCACCCACCCAGCACTGGCTCAGAATTCCCTGCACACCTTCCTTGCTCCTCATCCCCTGGATCTCATCCCCAGGCACCTGGCAAACATGGAGCTCATCCTCAATACTCCTTTGGAAATGAGCTTTTCCTCATTGAACAGCTGGGAAGGGACAAAGGCAGGGAGATGGGCAGCTTTGTCTCTGAAGAGAATTAAATATAAATGCCAGGGAGTCAATGGGATCTCAGGTGTCCAGCACCTGAAAGGACACCAGTCAAAGGGAGATTGTATGGGCAGGTGAGCAAAGAGAACCAGCCTGGCAAGTCTGCTGGGCCTTGGTGGGGAATAGAAAACTCTAACAGCCACTGAAAAGCTTCATTTGGGGGGAAAAAACCCCCAGGTTTTATATTCATTATGTCTGAGAAAAGTATGTCTGAGACTTCACTAAAAAATGTGATGCTCAAGAGGGACAAAGTGCTGGGCCTGGTTAGGAACCACCACCAGCAGTGGTTTGGAGGCACAGGGGAAACTGAGACTCAAATCTCACTCCCACAAGGAGTTTGTGGGAAGTTTCAAGAGAAAATTTAATTTTTTTGACATGCTGTGCTGCCAGAATTTGACTTCCCACACAGGGAACCCTGGAAAAACAGCAGCAGCACTGAGGTAAGAACAGTGTGAGAGGAATCCTCATTCCATGAAGACAAATATGGATTTGGTGTTTGTAATGAATACAATTCAGGTGTCAGATGAAGACCAGGGGCACAGAAATACCTGATTAAAGTACATTTTACCATTAAAAGAAGGCAGTTCCACCACCTCTGCTCCCATTGCCACCACAGGTGGTTTGTGGTGGCACCTGGATTTGTTCTAAGTAGGTTCAGTAAACTCAGGTCAAATCCCTGAATTGTTTGACCACATGAACTCTCCACCCCTGAACTGGAGAACAAGTGAAGAGAGAGGATGAGGATGGATTTTTGCTGCAGGATAAGACACGATAAAGACAAAACTCCTGAAGAGTAAGTTTTATCTCCCGAGTTTCCTTCTCCCACCTCTCTGAGGCAAACTGTGCTGGAAATGGAACACCCAGGGGGGTGTTCCTCTCACCTGGATGAGGGACACGGTGCCGTCGGGGTTGCTGAAGGTTTGTACCACGGTCTGGGAGGGCACCAGGTGGGCGATGCTGTGCGTGGTCGTGGTCTGCGGGGTCTGCTGGTCCTCGAAGGCGTAGAGCAGGTCCTCGCGCCCGTGCTGCTTGTAGCAGTTCTTCACGATGGTCCGCAGGGCCTGGGTCCAGGACACCTTCCAGAAGAAGGACACAGAGGGAGATCAGCCCAGGGAAGGGTTCTGGACCAGCACGCAGCTGGGATTTGCTTGTTTGTCTTGTTTGGCTGGTGGTTTGCGATAATTCCCAAACAAATAAGATAATTCGCAAACAAATAACCCCAATATTTAATCTCCCTCTTCTCATCCACTCCTTTCCCCAAGGATCTCACCCCAGAGAGCCAAATGATCCAGTGAAGATGTCCCTGCTCAGTGAAGGGGTTGCATGAGAAGACCTTTAAAAGGGCCATTCCAACCCAAACCATTCTGTGACTCCAATGAGAAAACCACGGTGATTTGGGAAAGCACCAAAATTCTGCCACAGCACCATTTGCAGCCTCCTCACCCAGGACCTGCACAGGTCCTGCTGCTCCACACCACAGTGGCCTCCTTTGTGGCAGGTTGGTAGAAACTGTACTCCAGCCTTTTTTCACCCAGTTCTCTCATTTTTTCTGGCTCCACTGCACATCCGCATCCCTTCCTTTCCAGCAGAAACCTCCCTGCTGCTCAGGAGGGGACAGCATCCTTCAGGATGCCACGACACAGACTCTTCCTTCTGTCCCTCAAGGCAAAAAATCACCTCCAAAAACCCCAGTTTTGCAGCCCCTGTGCTGTTTTTGGAGGTAAGACAGGGAGAACACCCACCCTCTGCTTCTGCTCCTCGGTGCGGACGTCGCTGCGGACGTTGGCCCAGGGAATGTCCTCGGGCCACCAGATGGGTTTGCAGCTTTCCTTGCCCCAGCCCGGCTTCCCACGACCCGTGGAATATTTCAGCATCTCGGGGATGAAGGCTCTCAGCTGTGCCTGGGACAAAAAAAAAAAGTTTGAGACTTTCAGAAGGTGTTTGTTCCAAAGGAGAGGAGTTTAGGGATTTGCGTCTCCGGGAGTTTTGAGGTGAGTTTGCGGAATTATTGGGTTCAGCTTCCACCCTGTTGGAGCCATCAACTGAACTGGAAGAGGTTTGAATGACCAAAGAAGGTGGACAACACTTTGCTGTCTTCTCCCAAGACTCAGCTTGGCAGCAGGTGGAAGAGAAGAAATGAAATTAAATCAGCCAAAAACCAAAATTACAACACCAAGGCATGGACGCTCATTGTATTGACACTTCACAATTCAAATGCTACCAGGAAGAGAATGAGCCAAGCTGAAATAGCAAAAAAAAAAAAAAATACAAAAATAAATCACAATAACCCATTAAATTAAAAACCCCACAGTCAATGTCCCTACAGTGGCAGGAACCAAGTAGGAGCTGATGTATCCTTTACAGAGATGCTGAGAGGGGATGGAGCTTCAGTGCCTGCTGAAATGTGGAGACCACGATCTCACACTTCTCCAGCCTTGTCCTGCCCAAATAAATACAGAACTCACACAGGGTTTTGTGACAAGATTGGTTTTGTTCCTTGGAGCACCAGGAAAAGGCTGGTTCAGCTGCAGAGCACAGCAGGAAAGGGAGAGCTCTCCTTATGTCAAAGGAAATCATATTTAGAGCTTAAAAACTGCATTTAGGAGCAGCTCCCTGCATCGCTTCCGAGCTTTTAGAGTAAATTATTTCAGAGAATCATGGAGTCATTTTGGTTGGAGAAGACCTTAAAGTTCCCCAGCACTGCCAAGGCCACCCATGTCCCCAGGTGCCACATCCACAGGGCTTTGAAATCCCTCCAGGGATGGGCACTCCAAACCTCCCTGGGCAGCTGTGCCAGGGCTGGAAAACCCTTTCCAGGAAGGAATTTTAACTAAAAGTACATTTTTTCCCAGCCTGTCCGTGATCCACCTTCCACTGCAGGGCCAACACTCACCCTGACATGCTCCAGGTTCCCTGGATGAAGCCTGGTGAAGGGAGAAGAAATAATTCCCTCACTGAGCACTTCCTTTAAAAAATATATTGTTCATAGTGCAAGGGAGAAAAGGATTTGTTCATCACAAACACTGCAATAAACACAGGGGGAAGGAGCAAAAACCAGAATGGAGCTGCAAAAGGCAGAGAGTTCACTCCCAGGGATTATTATTTAGCAGTAACTCTGCCCAATAATTTCACATTAACTACCCAATGAGATCCTGAACAGCATAAAAAAAGCACAAAAATTGCTTTGTTCCAACAGCAAAGTAACAGCAGCAGCCAATATTCACAAATGTTTGCAGAGCAGGTGGATTCTCCAGGGCTGTGCAGTCCCATCAGCTCTGCTGTGGCAGAGAGTTCACTCCCAAGGATTATGATTATGATTATTATTTAGCAGTAACTCTGCCCAAAAAATTATTCAAATAAACCTGGTAGCAGCAGGATTTTTTTTTATTTTTATTTGAGTTGCCTGGTGTAAAAACAGTTAAAAGCTCCTTGCCTGCACTGCCATCAGCAGTGCTCCTTGTTTCCAGCTGGATCAATTACTGCTCCATGGAAGTTGAGGGCTTAAGCTACTCCAGGTACTTGTTAAGGAGGGTTTGTGTTTAATCCACGGGGGAGACAATCAGCAGCACTGTCAGGAGAGAGGACTGGGCTAATTAGTGCCCTAACGAGGCCCTGCCACAGGTAATGTCCCCTACACAAAGCCCCCACATCCCCCAGGGCACAGGTGGGAACATTCACCTGCAGCTTCTGCTGACAACATCCAGGAACCATCCAAAAAATCAAATATCTGCTGCAAAAAATCCAAAGGGATTTTTTTTCCCCAAACATTCCAGTTTGGAAAGGGCTCAGGTAACCCCCAGGGTGGAGGATTTGGGAGAAACGTTTCTGTGAGAAAATGTTTCTTTGCCACCCTTTCGAACAGGCTCAGTGTTTTTAAGTTTTAACATTAAATTCAAGGATTAATGGTGCTGAGCTCTCCCAATCCCAAATGCAACAGCCCAAAGCACAGGCAGCTGTATTCCTGAGCTCTCCAGAGCTGGGAACAACAAGGATTCTAGAACAAAGCAAAACCTGTGGCTGGGAATTTTCTACACGTCCCCACAGCTCAACCTCAGGATTCCTGGAAAAAGCAGAGTCCATGCAGGACCTGGAAGTGAGCGAGGGAAAAACAGCAACTGCAGGAGAGCTGGGAGTGACCACTCATCCCTGAATCCATCCCTGCTGCCCTTTCCCAGAGCTGGAAAACCATAAAACCATCCAGGTTTATTGCTCAGCTGCATGGGAGCTGATTCCAGCAAGGATTCTCCTCCTGCCACAAGGAGTAGCTGGGAGAGCAGGAAAGCAGCTGCCAGGGGCACCAGGAGGAGTTTTTGAGAGACCCAGAAAAACTTTTATTTAAAAAAAAAAAGTCAGATTAAAGGACAAATCACCAGTTCAGAAAAGAGTGAGAGCTGACTCAAGCATTGATCTCAGCTTGGTTAAACTCAGATTACCCAATTTTACTCCTCAATTATATCAAGGAGAAACTGAGAATGAGTTGAGGGACAAACTCAGCCGTCACCCTCTGTAAAGATTCCCCTCTGTAAAGGCTGAAAATCTCACTGAAAATCACACAGGTTTTCCTGCCCAGCCCAGGTGGGCGATGCTCTCCATTCCCAAGGTTAGAGAAACATCTTCGCCCAGGGAAATAAAGGCTTTATTTCCCTGCAGACCACTGGGGAAGCAGAGCAATTAAAAGGAGTTATTTTCACCTCCTCACTGATGACACCTGTACACCTGCCTGCTGGGCACCTGCTGAAAGCAAAGCCCTCATTTTTCCACTCCCTGCCATCCTAATTATATTTTTATTTGTTTGTTTGTTCCAGTTTTCCATACGGTTTCGTGCAGCTTAGTTGCAAAAAAACCTGATTTTTTTTTTTTTTAAACTAGAAAATACAAATAATTATACTGGAAGCTCTTGTGGGAATCAAGATTCCCACAAAAAATGATTGCCATTCCTAAAAAGATCCTTGTTTTTCTACCCTAAAAACAGTAGGAGAGGATTTAAAATAAGAGGTTCTGCATCAGCACTTTGGGCTGGCTGAGCAGGACAAGGAGGAGAAAAAACATTTCCATGGGAAATTGTTATTGGCACACAACAAAAGCTGCCCAGGAGCAGCCACCTTTCACAGGGGTTTAAAAATCCAAGAAATAACTTTTTGTCTTATTTGTCAGGGATTGGGAAATCAGGATCTGTACCAGCCAAAGCACAGTAAGCTGAATAAAATTTTATTCTGAGTGTGAGCTTGTCTGATTTCACTAATTGAAATGGTGTTTTGAGCAGGGTGTGGCCTCTGCAGAACACAGAAAAATCTGCACATCTTTTGCTCTGCTCTGACACCTCTTTGTGTGCTGCCCTTTTCATCTTGCTTCTCCTTCAGGAAAAAAAATTGCCTTTCAGCATTTAAAATTTGCTGTGGTGCCTCAGGCTGGGGGTACCTGCAGGAATTCAGGTCCTGCATCCCTGGGGAAGGAGATTTCCCTCCAGATGAAGCTTTTCTGGGGAGTTCCCTCCATTTTCTCCCAGCAGTGGGGTCAGCAAGAGGCTGGACCTGGAGAGAAGTGGTCTGGAGTGAAATAATAATAATAATAATAATAATCATCATCATCATCATCATCATCATCATCATCATCATCATCATCATCATCTTTGCCTGGGCAAAGATGTTTCTCTACCCTTGGGAATGGAGAGCATCACCCACCTGGGCTGGGCAGGAAAATCCTCTCCTGCTGCTTTAGGGTAGAAAAACAAGGATCTTTTTAGGAATGGCCCTCATTGTTCCAGCACAGTGAGGCAGCTCACAAGAGCTCTGTGGAAAGGTTTTCTCCTGAGCTGTGCACAGAGGTGTCATCATTTCTCGTGGGAATCTTGATTCCCAGAGCTTCCAGTATAATTATTTGTATTTTCTAGTAAAAAAAAACCAAAACAAAACAAAAAAAACCCCCAGCTTTTCCACATGCCCAGAGCAGATAATTCCCTGTCTCCAACAAAAATAGCTCATTCAAGGTCTGATCTGGGGTTACACCTTTGGCAAACTCTCCTCTGCTCCAGCAAGAAACAGAGGAGGGGATGAACTACAGGACACAGAAAACTGTCCACGAGTTATCTCCCCAACCTCAGATTGTGGCAAAGCGTGGAACAAACATTTCCCCTGTTCCCACTTCCTGAGAGGTGCCAAAACCAGCTCCAGCAGCCTGAGTTCCCTTCACCAACACTTTTTCCACAGAGAAAATCATCACCACTAACAAAAGCTCCACACCCAACCACGAGCTGAGCTGTTACAGCCCCAGAGGGGGGAAAAGAGGAGGAGATCAATCCCCTGGAGATGCAGCCACACAAAAACAACAGGATGTGATGACTGTGAGATGCCAACCATCCCTCTCTTTCCCTTCCTCTGCCTCCAGGGAAGGCTCACCTGGGTCATTTTGTCCACAGAGACGGGGATGCCATCGATGGTGAGGGGAGGCAGCTCTGAGTTGACCTCCTGAGGGGCCGGGGCGTGCTCAGCCAGTGCTGACTCCAGGTCCTCCAGGATGGTGCTCTTGTACTTGCGTACCTGCAGGGAGAGTTGTTGTAAACAAGGTGAGAACAGAATTCACAGAATCACAGAATGTGTAGGTTGGAAGGTCTCTTGCACAGCCCCAACACCTCAACTGGATCATGGTATCAAGTGCCACATCCAGTTTTCTTTTAAACACATCCAGGGATGGTGACTCCACCACCTCCCTGGGCAGGCTATTCCAGTATTTAATCACTCTTTCTGTGAAAAACTTCTTCCTGATATCCAACCTGTATTTCCCTTAGTGCAGCTCAAGGCTGTGTCCTGTTCTGTCAGTGCTGCCTGGAGAGAGAGACCAACCCCAGCTGTTTACAACAACCTTTCAGGGAGTTGTAGAGAGTGATCAGGTCACCCCTGAGTCTCCTTTTCTCCAGGATAAACACCCCCAGCTCCCTCAGTTGTTCTTCATACAGCTTGTTTTCCAGTCCCTTCACCAGCTTTGTTGCCTCCTCTGGACACGTTCAAGCATCTCAATGTCCTTCCTAAACTGAGGGGCCAGAGCTGGACACAGCACTCAATGTCCATCATGAACTGGACACAGCACTCAATGTCCTCCCTAAACTGAGGGGCCAGAACTGGACACAGCACTCAATGTCCTTCCTAAACTGAGACATCCAGAACTGGACACAGCACTCAATGTCCTTCCTAAACTGAGGGCCCAGAGCTGGACACAACACTCAATGTCCATCCTGAACTGGACACAGCACTCAATGTCCATCCTGAACTGAGGGCCCAGAACTGGACACAGCACTCAAGGTGTGGCCTCACCAGTGCCCAGTCCAGGGGCAGAGTGACCTCCCTGCTCCTGCTGGCCACACCATTCCTGATCCAGGCCAGGTGCCATTGGCCCTCTTGGCCACCTGGGCACACTGCAGGCTCATGTCCAGCTGCTGACCAGAACCCCCAGGTCCCTTTCCTCCTGGGCACTGTCCAGCCACACCATCCCCAGCCTAGAGCACTGCAGGGGTTATTGTGGCCAAAGTCCAAGCAGGACTGGACACTTGGACTCATTAAACTTCATTTTCTTGGACTCTGCCCATTAAACCATTCCAGGTCTCTCTGCAGAGCCCTCCTATTTTCCAAGTGGTCAACACACGCTCCCGGTTTTGTGTCATCTGCAAAAAGCAGCACCAGGAGAGGAGCAGGATGCAAGCCCAGCCACCTTTTCCCCAAGGTGCTGCAGAGCAGGAGGAGCAAACAGGGGCACAGCTGGCAGGAAAACATCCAGTGGCCCCCGAGGCTCAGCCTGATGGAAGAAGTGCTGATGAAACTTGAAGTAATTCTGCCAAGGGAAGGGTTTGTGGGATGGAAGGAAAAGTTCTGAAGGCAGAAGTTGTCGTGGGCAGGGCTGACAGCAGAGCTGAGCTCAAATATGTCATTGTTTGGGGTTGTTCAGTCTGGAGAAAAGGAGGCTCAGGGGGGACCTTGTGGCTCTGCACAAGTCCCTGCCAGGAGGGGACAGCCAGGGGAGGATGGGCTCTGCTCCCAGGGAACAGGGACAGGAGGAGAGGGAACAACCTCAGATTGAACATCAGCAGGAATTTCCTCATGGAAAAGGTGCTCAAGCCTTGGAGCTGCCCAGGGAGCTTTGGGTGCCCATCCCTGGAGGTGCCCAAGGAATTCCTGGAGGTGGCACTCAGTGCTCTGGGCTGGGGACAAGGTGGGGATTGGTCTCAGCTTGGACTCAGTGATCCTGGAGGTCTTTTCCAACCTCAGGGATTCTGTGTTCCCTCTGATTTTTAACCCAGGATACACCTCTCTGGTGAGATGTGCCAGGCAGCCACTCTTGCAGAGAAGAGAGGACCTCAGTGCTGCCCTCGTGTCAGGGAATCACAGGAACATTAAGGGTGGAAAAAATCTCTGAAATCATCCAGGCCCAGCACTGTACTCCACAAAACCTTAACCTTTTTTATTTTTTAACATGACCTTCAGATTCAGACCTACCAGGCTTCCAAGGCTGCCCTGAGCAGGACAAAACCTGCAAAGGAGGTGAGGAAGTTCTTTCCTCCCTTCCCCAGGGACACCTACCACGTTCTCCAAGGGTGCAGCACCGAAGACTTTGAAGACAGGGTTGGGTTTGGAGGGTGAGATGCACAGCACGATGGCCTGCTGCCCCACTCTGGTGGTGTACTCATCCAGAGTGGCCCGGAGCTTCCTGAAACACGGGAGAAAAACCAGGAGTGGGCTGAAAAGCCCTGCAGAAACACGACCCCTCTGGACTGCCAGCTCCCTTTCACAAAGCAGGTGAGAAACAGAGCCCCAGCTGCTCAGCTTGGCCACATAGTGAGTTCATTCCTCCCCTCCACAGGCCTGCTGTGCTCCCTGCAGTCACCCAGCAGCTCAAATGTCAATTATTCCCCCCTCTCTCCTTTCCTCGTTGATGTAAAAAGAGAAATCACCAGAGCAGGGAAGCTGGGGCAGCACCTCCACTCTGTCTTGTGTTTTGTGGAAGCACCTGAATGATTCATCAAAAGAGCCCTGCAGACAGAGGTTGTTTTACATGCAGTGCAATTCTCCAGCACCAAAGTCCTGCTCAAACCAGATCTGTAGGAATTTGAGCTGCAGGATGGGCAAGAACTGGAAATATTGCAACAGCTCAGCACAGGGAACCCAGGTGTCCCCACACCTGCCCCTGCAGCAACTCCCTTTGGAGTTAAAACTGGATATTTTCTGCCTCTTATTCCCTTTTAAGCAGAGCAAGAGTCAGAAATGGTGGCAGAAACTCCAAAAGCAAGAGGGAAATAGTGTTTTCCTCAGAAAACCTGAGCACCCCATGAGGTGACAGCTCAGTCTCTGTCCTGGTCATTTCAGAACCTGCTGTTGCCAAAAAAGCACCACCAGCTACACACAGATCCTACAATCAGGGGTTTGAAATTACCACTGGATTCCCAGTGGGGTGAAAATCAAGCACAAACGTGTGTTCAGCTGGTCAGAGTGGAAAAAAATTGATGTTTTGTCGTTATTTAAATGTAGAAAAATGAAGCAGATGCATGAAATGAGAAGAAATAATTCCCTCACAGAGCAGTTTCTTTAAAAAATATATTGTTCATAGTGCAAGGGAGAAAAGGATTTGTTCTTCAGAAACACTGCAATAAACACAGCTGAGCTGGGGGAAGGAGCAAAAATCAGAATGGAGCTGCAAAAGGCAGGGAGTTCACTCCCAGGGATTATTATTTAGCAGTAACTCTGCCCAATAATTTCACATTAACTGCCCAACGAGATCCTGAACAGCATAAAAAAAGCACAAAAATTGCTTTGTTCCAACAGCCAGGGAACAGCAGCAGCCAATATTCACAAATGTTTGCAGAGCAGGGGATTTCAGGTGGAGTCTCCAGGGCTGTGCAGTCCCATCAGCTCTGCTGTGGCTCGGGGGCCATCAGGTGGGCAAAGAGCCTCAGAGCACCTGCAATGCAACACCTGCAGGGCTGGGGAGTTTCTAAAGCAAAAAAAAAAAAAAAAGTGTTTCAACTCAGGCAGGAATCTCTCCTTGATTATTCTACCTGCAACTGTGGTCTAAACCTTTAGCCCAGCCTTCAACGTGAGTTTTGTCCAATGGCAAAGGAAATTTGGATATACAGACACTTGATTTATTCCCAGAATGGGTTGATCAAGCAGAAAAGGCAGATAAATCCTTTGCAGAACTGGGATATGGATGTTTGGTTGGATTATGCCCTTTTCTGACTGAAAAGAGAGGTGTTTTAAAAACTTCTATTCCATTTTCAGTCTCATGTGAGGGGTGAGACAATACAGGTGTCACAATTCACTCCATCACAATCAGAAGCCAAACTATTTCCTAATTACAACACATTATAAGCATTTCTTGGCCTTTCAGCTTTTGCCACACAATGCTGCTAATGCCTTAAAGCCAATTATCTAAAATTTCCCCTGGTGGGTCCTTTCATAGTTCTATTTCTCCAAGGCCATCCTTTGAAACTTGTTTCTGGTTCCATTTCTCTCTCAACAACGTCCATCCCATTCCATGGCATTTCTAAGTCAGCATTTCTCATCTCAAGGTTTGCACACAGATGCATCTTATGTGAGCCTTCTGCCAGACTTTGGGAATTCTCTACAAATCCATTTCCCACCTGGATGGAGCTGCAGTTTCTGCTAAAGCCACTCTGGAGATCTTGCAATGTCACTGTGACAGAGTTAACTGGTGTCAAGAGTTAGTTGTTACAGAAACTACAGAAGAGTTAGTTGGGGTTAAAACAGAACAATGGACCCACCCAGAGTGTCAGATCATAAAATCACCTCGGAGATGAGCAGAGCTGCAATTTAACCCTTTACTGCACACTAAACCACAACTCTTGGGTTCCAGAAAGACGCTCCCAAAAAAAAACCACCCCGAGCTGGGTGAACTTCTGAGCAATACTTGGTGTGACCACACAGAGCCACCAGAGGCCACCTGGAGGTGGCAGGGACAGGTGAGTGCTCACCTGAGCAAACGTGTCTGCTGCCTCTTCCGGATGGAGGGGTTGGACTCAAAAACGTGAGGTCGCTTCCTTTTCTTCCCCGTTGCCACAGCAGCAGCTGCTGCCATCCCCACAGGGCCTGCAAATGGAAACACAAGAGGGTCAAACTCAGCACCAGCAGCTCAGGAATTGCCCACAGGGATGTTGTCACTGCCCAGGGTGTCCCCCCAGCAGAGCCAAGTGACACAAATCCTTCCCTGAGTTCTGGGAGTGAAAGGCTCCACTCCCCAGGCTGGCAAATCCCAGCTCGGTCCCAGGTGAAAGTCACATTCTTCAGCCTAAAGTTTTCCTTATATTCATGAAATTCTGTATTTCATCTCCCAAACATACTGAAAAACTCCCAAGACTTTGAATAACTGACTGATCTGAGGAGATTGGACACCTCAACTACAGCATCAGGAGTCTGAGGGTTTCCTGAGGGATTAAGGACCTGCTCTAATGGAAAAGAAATGCAAAATCCAGAGTTCCCAGTATTGTCCTGCCAGAGTCTTTTGAAGATCACCCTAGGCCTGAAAATCCTGTGTGCTAGAAGGGAAAGGGGAAAGTCACATTCTTCAGCCTAAAGTTTTCCTTATATTCATGAAATTCTGTATTTCATCTTCCAAACATACTGAAAAACTCCCAAGACTTTGAATAACTGACTGATCTGAGGAAGAGGAAAGCAGGTCCAGCTCCACAAATCCTGCCTGGACACCCCAACTACAGCATCAGGAGTCTGAGGGTTTCCTGAGGGATTTAAGGACCTGCTCTAATGGGAAAGAAATATAAAATCCAGAGTTCCCAGCATTGTCCTACCAGAGTTTTCTGAAGACCACCCCAGGCCTGAAAATCCTGTGTGCTAGAAAGGAAAGGGAAAGAAAAAATCCTGCAGGATGGGAGGCTGGAAAATTCATAAGCAAGGGATGCTCAGGAGGTGGTGGAACCTCACAGGTTTGGTCTAAATTCTGACACAGAGTCAGGCCAGACTCCCAGTGCTTAATTATCACCCCATTTTTCTGCTAACACAGACCTATTACAAGGCCATTTGGCTTCGCTGGGAGGATTTATTTGGACTGCTCCCAACACCCTGACAAACAGGGGGTCAGGCTGTGTTCTTATTCTGTCACCTTTTCTAGGATTTTTTGTTTGCTTGTCCTTTTTTGCACTACCACATTTGTATTTTTAACTTTCCTAGTAAAGAACTGTTACTCCTATCCCCATATCTTTGCCTGAGAGCCCCCTTGATTGCAAAATCATAATAATTTGGAGGGAGAGGGGGTTTACATTCTCCATTCCAAAAGGAGCTCTGGCTTTCCCTGGTGGACACCTGGTTCGTGCCCGAGATGTTTTGGTTTTCTGAAATTCTTTTCCCAGGGAATTTTCTGTAAACAAGGGATGTTTTTATAACTGTAAACTTGGTTTACATTCTTTTCCCTAGGAGGGACTTCTTCTTGATGTCCCTCTGGTCTGACCAATGTGATTGGAGAGGTTTATCTTTATTTCACCAATCAAACTGGTCTGTGTAGAATGGTATATAAGGGAGACACATCCCAAAAATAAAGGAGTCATTTCCAGCCTTCTGAGGTCAGAGTCTTTGTGTCATTGTGCTGTACAACAATGTCACACCTGTCTCCCCAAACCATGATAATTCTCCATTCTAAGGGAGGCTCCAGCTTTCCCTGGAAGACATCTATCTTCCCAAACCAAGACGATTCTCCATTCTAAGGGAAACTCCAGCTTTCCCTGGCAGACACCTGTCTTCCCAAACCAAGACAATTCTCCATTCCAAGGGAGGCTCCAGCTTTCCCTCTTCCCAAACCAAGACAATTCTCCATTCCAAGGGAGGCTCCAGCTTTCCCTCTTCCCAAACTAAGACAATTCTCCATTCCAAGGGAGGCTCCAGCTTTCCCTGGAAGACACACATAACTCCAAACAAAGACAATTCTCCACTCCAAGGGAGGCTCCATATTTCCCTCTTCCCAAACCAAGACAATTCTCCATTCCAAGAGAGGCTCCAGCTTTCCCTCTTCCCAAGACAATTCTCCACTCCAAGGGAGTCTCCACCCCTAACTCCAAACCAAGACAACTCTCCACTCCACGGGAGCTCCACCCATAACTCCAAACCAAAACGACGATGACGATGACGACGATGACGACGATGACAACGATGACGGATGTTTACCTGCGGCCGCCAGGTGGGCGGTGACCTCGTCGGCGGCCGTGGAGTTGAGGATGTCGGAATCGTCGTAGGAGGTGTCCTCGGGCGAGGAGGGCGAGTCCTCGTCGGCGCTCAGCATGCCGTGCTCCGTGTAGGTGGCCACGTGCACCTGCTGCACCTGCTGGGCCACCGCGTGGGCCTCGATGGTCGCCATGTGCTCTGCCTGCGTCACTCCGTGTTCTTCCATCAAGAGTCACTGACAGAAGGGACAAAAAAAAAAAGCATATGGGGTTGTTATTGTTGTTATATTCGGGATGGTTGTCCCTGATCTTTGTCAGCTTTTTGGTGTTTTGGGTTTTTGTAGTGGAGTTTCTCATGGGGTTGTGATGTCAAGGAAGGTGTTTGTAGTAATGCAACCCACACACCATTTGCTGGGTGTGTGGGGTGCATTATTTTTTAATTATTTTATATATTTTTTAATATAATTACATTATATATAATACATAAAATATATTTATATATTTAAAATATATTTAAAATATATTTTAAATATAATTATATATATAATTATATTAAATATATATAATTATATAAAAATAGAATATGTATATATACACACACACACACATATATATATATAAAAAATATAATATAATGTATTATATAAATATATAATTATATATTTTTCATATAGCGAAAGTTTAAAGCTCACCCCTTAAGGTAAAGAACCCAGAAAGTTTCATGCCCTTCTGACAAGGATTGGCTCAGGGTCAGAGAGAAGCATCTATTGGATCTTGTCACTGCTCTTCAAACCCTGTGTCCCTCTCTATTGGCTCTTAACCAGGTTATCCCTCCTAAAATATTCAGTATTTAAGAGAGAGTAAAAGGGAAGAAGAGGCTTTTCAGGGCATTTGAAGTTTCTCAGTCACCTGTGCTGGGCTTATGACTTGCCTTCTGCAACATTTTGTTTATTTTGTTATTTTTACTTTATTAAACCTTTTCACTTCCAAAGCATCATCGAAGAGAAGTCTCGCTAATTATTGTAGCCACTTTTCTGCAGGGCTGGACCCTCAGAGAGTGGGAGTTCAACCCACTGTAGTTGTTTTTGCATTCCTTTCTGGAGGAGGGACAATTAATAAACTTTTAGTTTAACCAGTGGGGTTGAAGAAATGCCAACCTCATTGTCCAATCTCTAGTCAATGTCCAAAACCTACGTATATATATATCTATATATATATCTATCTATATCTATATATAGATATATATATATATCAAAGTCGAAAATAAACAATTTTCGACTCTTTTTGCTCTAATAAACTAAATGTGTGAGTGTCCTTTATTCCCTGTCCTCTAACAACATGGGAGGGTGGTAATAATGATATGCTCCAATCTTCTTGGAGGGCTTAAAAAGCAAAGTTTATTCAAAGTTTAATAAACACCCCCCCTCTCCAAATGATTATAATTTTGCAATTAAAGTGGTTTTCAGGCAGAGTTTATTTTTATACATTGTTTCAGTACAATGAATGTTATTGGTCATTTAGAACAACACCCATCGATTGTTTCTTACAAGTAAAAAATGTGTTAGAAAAAAAACCAGCACCTGGTAATGGTTTTTAACCTTCCAAGGATTGTTTTTGATCTCTCCTCACAGTCACAGGCCAGTGTGGGAAAGCACTAAGATCCCCAAGCTCTGATGTTTAGGGTTTTCTCCCTGAACAATCCCAGCACCCACAGGCTGTGAGCACCAGGGACAGAGATCTTGTAGACAGAGGATGTCCAACAGAGGGAAATAACAACTCCACCAGGAGCCAGGAGAGGAATTTTAGATTAAAGAATTTGGTAAAATCCATGTTTCCAAAGAGAGCACAGCACCCAGATGCTGCTCTTTCTGCTGGAGGAATCCACAAGGATCCTGCAGCCCTGAGATTCCCTCACCTGCTCATTAAAGGGTCAAAGCTGGGACTTGCTTTTGCCACAGCTTTCAGGGAAGAGACCTGAGGGTGACACAAAGTCTCCTCTGGCCTCAATAGCTCAGGACACAAATGATGACAGTACAGAATCCCAGGATCACTGAGGATGGAAAAGACCTCTGAGATCAAGTCCAACCTGTGTCCCCTCTCCAGCCCAGAGCACTGAGTGCCACATCCAGGAATTCCTTGGACATCCCTAGGGACAGTGAGTCCATCATCTCCTTGGACAGCCCCTCACAAAGCCTGGCCACCATTTCCATGGAGAAATTCCCCTAAAATCCACCCTGAGGTTCCCCTGGCCCAGCCTGAGGCCGTTCCCTCTCCTCCTGTCCCTGTTCCCTGGGATTAGATCCCAAATCTCCCCCTGGCTGTCCCCTCCTGTCAGGGACTTGTGCAGAGCCACAAGGTCCCCCTGAGCCTCCTTTTCTCCAGGCTCAGCCCCTTCCCAGCTCCCTCAGCCCCTCCTGGGGCTCCAGACCCTTCCCCAGCTCCCTCAGCCCCTCCTGGGGCTCCAGACCCTTCCCCAGCTCCCTCAGCCCCTCCCGGGGCTCCAGACCCTTCCCCAGCTCCCTCAGCCCCTCCTGGGGCTCCAGCCCCTTCCCCAGCTCCCTCAGCCCCTCCTGGGGCTCCAGACCCTTCCCCAGCTCCCTCAGCCCCTCCTGGGGCTCCAGACCCTTCCCCAGCTCCCTCAGCCCCTCCTGGGGCTCCAGACCCTTCCCCAGCTCCGTTCTCTTCCCTGGACATGCTCCAGAAATGGGCAAAGCCATCACAACCCAAGCACAAACATCACAGCAAAGTGATTTATTTAATGTGTCCAGTGGTAAAGCACTGAGCAAAGCAGCAGCTTACGGAGTCAGCAGGGCCCTGGGCCACACACTGGGAGGACAGATCTGTGCAGAAGGAGCAGGACAGGAGGTGCAGGGATATTTTCAGCCTGTGCCTGCTGTACGTTTGTGGAAAAAAAACCAGCACATCCCTCAGGTGCTTTCCAACAGGAGAACTAGAACCTCGATCCTCAAAAAACAGATTCCCCAAAGGGACTCTCTTCCTGCTCAGGGCAAAGAGCAGAAAGAGGTGGGCAGCTGCAGGGAATGAGAAAATAAACAAAAAAAAAAAGATCCTTGACTTTGTAAGTACAGTCAGGGAATTACAGCTCCTGACTGACATCAAATCATGGGATGCCACAGAAGGGTCAATGAGATGGGAACCCAAAAAATTTCATCAAGAGGGTTATTTTGACTAAACAAAAAGGAGGTTGCAGCCAGGTGGGGGTCAGTCTCTTCTCCCAAGCCACAGGACAAGAGGAAACAGGTTCAAGTTGTGCTGAGGAGGTTTAGATGGGATTTTAGGGAACATTTCTTCTCCAAAAGGGTCATGAGTGGAACAGGGAAATGCTGGAATCCCCATCCCTGAAGGGATTTAACAGACTCTAGGGATTGGCAGTGCTGGGGAAGGGTTGGAATATCCCAGCCTGAGGGACAGCAGAATTGTTGTTGTGAGAGTGTCACGAACCTACTGAGGCTACAGCTAAAGCCAGAACAGCTCCAGACTCCCAATCCTCCCTAAAAAGCTGCTGGAGTCCGATGCTGCTGTTGCCCAACCCTGTTTACAACTTGGGTTGTAATATTAGAACAATCCAAAAATAGCAAGAGTTCAAGCAGTGCCAGTGAGGAAGGGACTGAGAGGTACATTGAGACAAACTGAAAATTTCTAGTGGGAAAACAACCAGCCCCAACCTCCTCCCAAGAAATTCATTCTGCCACCACCAGAGAAAAATGGGTGGGGAAAAAAAATATTTCAAGTAAATCTTTATGGAGCAGCTTAACAGATTTCCCAAGACACCAAGCTTTTCATCAAAGGGGACATTGCAGCTTTTCTTGCTGGAGTAGTGCAATGTTAGGAATTTCTAGTGAAATTTTTAAAATCCATGGAAAAATGTGATCAAAACATGATTAATAGAGCACAGTGACTTCCAGGTCCATCAGGAGACAAGACAATGATAATACCAATGGAAGGAAATGATGATACCACTGGAAAGAAACCTCCCACTCAAAGGAAATCCAAACCTGATTCCACAAACACTGAAGCCTTGGGAAGCCATTCCCACATTCAAATTATTCCCAAAGGATTCTTGACACCAGCCAGGCTTTGTGGGGAATGGATTTGAGCAGGGATTTGGGCACAGGGATGGAAGGAAAGCTGTTCCTGGGTAGCTTTAGAGATGAGCATTCACCACTCCAGAAAAGGAAGGTTGATCCCTGTTTTTCTCCAAAAACCAGAGATGTTTCAGGAGCAGGGAAAGCCTAAGGATGCAGCAGTGACATTTCCTGGTAGCTGTGGCTTAGTCCAGAAGGTCTGGATGACAGCCAGAAGTTGTTTTAAAGTCATTTTAAGTGATATTTATTAAAAAATATGAGGATAAAGTCTCTCTGATCACACAGTGAAGCTGCTTCACGAGTGTTTTTGGGGTTCCTCTGATGGTCCTGCCAGCCCTGACTGACACCATGGCTGGAGGAACAAGGAAAGAGCAGAGCTGCACCACTCAAACCACCAGAAAACATCAGGAACTGCTCATAAACCCCATCAATTCCACACCAAATTTAAGCCCACGTGGATTGAAATTAACTTTTCTATGGTGTGGTTGGAACAAGTCATAATTTAACCCATAAAAAACCCCACAGACACCATCCTCTACCATCTCCATCCAGGTTAATGGGGGCTTAAAAATGAGCCCCAAAATAAAAATTCCACACTAGAAAAAATGATGAGGAGCAGCAGCAGCACGATGGACTAACTCCCTTACACAGGCAGGGCCTGGAATTGTTTTAAACCTTTATCCCACTGAAGAGGTTTTTGCTTCAGATGCTGCAGGAGACACGACAGAGACAGAGTGAAGCTGGAGATGAGCATTTCTCCTCTGGAATCTTAAATCATGAGGCCATTTTTACCAACTCAGCCCACACCACATTAATTTGAAATCCTGCTCAGATCAGCGATAAATAAAAGAATCGCTGGGTCTCGCTTCTTTGGTGGTTTAAATAATTTTGAAAGAAAGCAAAATAGGAATTATATGGAGATTTTGAGAGACCTGCTTGATCTGTCCTCTTGTGAGTGTGTATAAGAGGATCCCTCCCAACCATGAAAGAGACTTTGGGGAATGCAGGGACAAAGTTTTAAGTGAAATTGGGTAGATTTAGATCAGGCGTAAGGAAGAATTTCTTCCTCATTGCCCAAAGTAATTGTGGCTGCTCCTGGATCTCTGGAAGTGTCCAAGGCCAGGGTGGACATTGGGGTTTGGAGCAGCCGGGGACAGTGGAAGGTGTCCCAAAGCAGGATGAGCTTTAAGGTCCCTTCCAACCCAACCCATTCCACGATTCCACCATTCTGAAATAGGGTGGGAACAACCAATGGCACCCAAAACACCAAACACAAAGATCTGGTATTCAAATTGATCAATCGAGTCGATGTTCTTACAAAACTCGCTTCTTTGCTAATTATCCTGATTGTCAGAAAATTCAGTCTTCATCTTTTCATATCGAGAGTGAGTCATTCTGGATGGAAAACCAAAAGGGAAAAGTTTCCCTGCACTCTGTACCAGCATCAACATGAAAACCAACACGACATTTCATAACTAAAAGTAAAATTTTATGACTGAAATGCAGGAATTAGCAAATCCTCAATGGCAAAGGGAGAGATCAGCTCTCACACAGCCTGCTGAGGGTGCACAACCCTTCCCAACCAAAGGTTTTGGGAAGAAGGAAATCCCATCCCAGCAATAAATGTTATTTGGATGGGTGTCCCCAGCTCAAGCAGCAGCTCTGCCTTCTCTGCGAGGAGCTGGAAATTACAGGGGAGGAAAAAGACAGGACTAAGGTTCTGAAAACCCAGAATCCTCTTTACAAGTGATCAAAGTCCCCATTTAATTTAACAGACACATTAACGACATCAGGGGACTGTCCCTGTTCTCATCCCAGGCTGGTCAGGCCATGGATCTTCTCCTCTGATCAAGGAGGAAACTCAGGAGAAAAACTCCTGCCACCCTCCAAAGGCTTTGAACCACGGAAAAGATGGAATCATGGAATAGTTTAGGTTAGAAAAGCATCATCAAGTCCAATTGTTGTCCCCCTACACTGCCAAGGTCACCACTAAACCCATCCCCTGGTGAGGGACACACCCAAACACACAGAGCAGGACACAGGTGGGGCTTTGTGGCCTGAAACTCTTGTGGATTAAAGCTTTTCACTTGATTTTTTTTCCCCAAAATTATGCCTTGTACTCAACAAAAGCATGGAG
The DNA here is from genome assembly GCF_965231275.1 of Zosterops lateralis. Lineage (NCBI taxonomy): Eukaryota > Metazoa > Chordata > Aves > Passeriformes > Zosteropidae > Zosterops > Zosterops lateralis. The sequence goes on from NC_139765.1 coordinate 73,191,035, forward strand.
AAAGGAAGAGACAAGTTGATGTTGTGGTTGCTCAGTCAGCTCAAGGGACATCAGATGTTCCTGGGGTTTTTAATTTATTTTGGTTTAATTTGCTTTGTTTTTTCAAAATCAAGAAATTTTAAGGACTTATTTGAGAGGGTCAATCCTACACTCTCAGGAATGATCCCTTTGGTTTGTTTCATCGTTTCTTTTCTGGTTTTTCTTTCCAAAACCATTCTCTGTGCCCCAGTCAGCACCAATTGCTTACTGACACCCCTGCTCCACACAGGAACCCACCATGGAACACTTTGGCTGGCACTACATGAAAATCTCAAAAAAAAAAAAAAAAAAAAAAAAAAAAAAAAAAAAAAAAAAAGAGAAAATCTGGTTTATTATTCAAGCTGGTCCCGCTCCTCGTGCTTTCACTTCAGGGAAATCCTGCTCTGGGTGTTTTCCAGAAAACCTGCAAAACCTCCTGCCTTTCCTTCTGCTCTTGTGTGAAGCTGACGAGCATCTGGAGTTTAATGGATTCAAGGCTCTGCCACAAATAAGTAATTTTTCTCTGCATTAAACAACATCACACTGGCACTTTTTGTCCTGCAGAGCTCCTGTGTTCCGTGGTGTTCACCCCTCTTATGCACCTCTGTAGGAAATCATCCTCTAAATGAGGTTCTGGCCACAGTTTGCTGGGAGGGAGTTGTGGTGATTCCTCTAAAAGCTGCTCCATCATCTCCAGGAGCCACAGAGCAAGGCTGGAGCAGTTTCCTGATTTCACAGCTCACAAGATGCTGCTGGTGGCACCCAGAACTCCCCACCTGCTCCTGCTGAGGGTAAGGAGGACCTCACTTTATTTATTTTAAAATCTACCAACTGTTTGTGGCTGCAGCTCGTCCTTCTCCTCCTCCCTGGCACAGCAGCACCGGCACCGCTGGGGAGGGATCAAAAAGCACCTTTGATGATCTGGCTTGACGTGATGTGAAGGAGCTTTTTCAGTCAACTGGGTCACACTTGGTGGATTCAATGAGATTAAAAAGCACTTCCTCTGCACTTGGTGCTCAGGAATGTGGTGTTGAAAAAAGCTGTTCTGAACTTCGGGCTGCGCCTCTCGATCAACTCCAATTTCCCTGCACAGGCAGCCTGGGATAATTCCTAAGTGAAAAGTGATCTAGGCAAGAAATCAATCACTGGCCATTTGCTAAATAACATCAAATCCTGTTTGAGTGGAGTTTTACCTTTGGAATTGTCCAGTCCTGCTTTTCCTGTCCTGCTTTTCCTGTTCCCTCTACGGTTTTTCAGGAGAGCGGGAACATTCTGGTTTATTATCCACAGATTTTTGATCCATCACATTTTGATGGTCACAACCACAGAGAATCAATCTCATCTGGGAACAAACACAGATCCAGGGATGGTGTTCCATGATTTTCACCAGTAGTACCTGTCAAACCTCGTTGGTCTTGAGAGATTTGCATCTTCCCTTGGATGAGAATGGTCAAAAAATGAGGAAACAAACCAGAGGGATTATTATTCCTGAGAGTGTAGGATTGACCCTTTCAAATAAGTCCTTTAAATTTCTTATTTTTTAAAAAACCTAAGCAAATTAAACTAAAATCAATTAAAAACCTTTGGAGCATCTGATGTTTTGGTGGTTTTGGGATGGTCTGAGTTACAGGAGGTGATGCCAGCTCAGAGGAAGGTTAGAGGGAAACCTTTAAAAAGGAGGAATGGCCAATCCTGGTGTTGTCCTGACTCTGTTTCTCCAACATCTGGGCCATCTCACCCATCTCCTGGCCAGGAGGAGCTCCCTCACTGCATTTCCTGACAAGGAAACCACTTCCAGGAGGACTCAGAGCTGCCAGGAGCTCTGTGCCAACCAGTTCCAAGGGCACCAGATTTTGGGAAAGGCCAGGGAAAATCCCCCACTCCCAGCACTGAGCCAATCCCAGACCTTCTCCTGGTCTTTTCTCCATGAGGACAGGAAAAAGAGGATTTTCAGGTGTCCCTGGCAGGTGATTCCAGACTCCCAAGCAGCTCTTTCCATGATTTCCACGTTGCACTGGCATCCCTCACTGGGTAAATATCATTAATTTGTATTTAGGGTGAATTTGATAACACTCCTGTAAGAAAACTGTGCCTAGAGGGAGTCACCCCTGTGGGTTTGATAAGCAAACAACACCATTCACTGAGGATAAGCTCCATTCATACCTCACTTATTACCACAACTCATTGGAAATGCACATTTAAATACCAAAATCCCATTCTCCATGGAGGAAAAAAAAAAAAAGCTCCTTTGTTCATGGGGAGAATTTTGAGGCTTATACCTCAACCTGATTAAAAAAAAAACAGGTTGTTTTTTTTGTTTGTTTGTTTGTTTGGTTGGGGTTTTTTTTGTTGGTTTTTTTGGGGGTTTTTTTTTGTCTGGTGGAGCACCAATTTTTGGATGGGAAAGACTTTCCAGGACTGGAGACTCCTGTCAGCAGCACAAGTGATAATACCGGGCACAAAGCAAGATAAGACACTCCAGTTTATTCCTATTTATCAAGATTGAAGTGAACATCTTATTTACAGGCTTGGCACTGAGAGGAACAACAGCTCTCGTTCCACAGCGTCCTCCTGTGGCATAACATTAGTAAAACGATCCTTTTAATTAGCATGGGGAACAAAACAAAAAAAAAAAAAAAAAAATTAAAATAAATCCCAATGCTCCTGGGTGTCAGCGTGAAAAACCCTGAAATCGAGTGAATTCTAACAAACAAAATCAAAATTCCTCCTGTTAACGTTCTCTCTGTCACAATGTCACATCAAAGAGCAAAGAAATCCCCCTGCAGGAAAAAAAAACTTCATTTGTGGCAGGGCTGGAAAAGAAACAAATAGGATTTCACAGGTATTTATTAGGATAAAACCTCCTGCTCGCTGCTGAGAGCTGCATTTGGGTGATGTGATTGGCAATGGGTCCTTTCCCAGCTAAATTTTGTATATTTGGCACCAAACACCAACAGGAAACCAAGGGGTGAACACAAGGATGAGGTGGATTCCTCTTAAAGACCCTTCTCAAGCTTTGACACCAAGAAATAACAATATCCCAGTGGGATCAGCCCTCCCCAGGAAGATCCCAAGGAAAAAAAAGGGCACATTTCTCATGTGGGAACCCACAGAAAGGGCATCACCACATCCCAGGCTGTGCCAGGTGAGTGTAACCCAAACCTGGGAGTGAAACTGCAGCCCAGGACCGTAAAGCACTGGATGGAATTCTCATTTAGCATTCCCCAGGCTCTGCAGGTTCCACGGGAAACATTTGGGATGACTCCCCCTTTAACCAGCATCCACCAGGAGCAACTTTTCCCCTAAAATCTTTTTTTTTATTGATTTTTGATTGGAAAATGTGTGGTCTGTCACAAGTTTAGGAACCAGAACACGACAAATGCCATTCTCTGAGGTGCCACCTGCATTTTGTTTGAAGAGCCACCCAGAAAAATCCCAATTTTAACCTATTTTCCTCAAGATCTGCAGAACCCAGGAGTCGTTTTTAACAGCTTGGAGCTGAGTTTTACTCATCTTTAGTCAATTCAGCTCTTTTAATTAACAGCCAAAAGAGGGATCTTTTAAAGAATTCCTAAGCCAATAAGCACAGGCTGCTGTTTGCTGACAGCATTCCTGGCACAGCCCTTGGGATTTCTGCTGGGAAAGAAGGAGCTGCCTGCTGCAAGGTGCAAATGTTCCCAGTTTTAATCCTCTTTTATGGAGAAGGAGGGTTAGTGGTTCTGCTGGACTTCCACAGGAGAAGAGAAAGAGAAGGGGTGACACACAGAGGGTGGTGAAGGGTCACTCTGTGTCCAGCCCTGGTTACATCTGGGAATATCCTCAGTGGGAAAGGACCCACAGGATCATTGATCCAACTCCTGGCCTTGTGCAGGATACTCCAACAATCCCATTCTGTGCCTGAGAGAGCTCTAAATGCTCCTGGAGCTCTGGCAGCCTCGAGGGTGGGAACATTCCTGGGGAATCAGTGTCCAACATCCTCTGGGAAAGAACTTTTCCTTGATATCCAACCTGATATCAAACCTGAGCCTCTCCTGACACCATTCTCTCAGATCCTGCCCCTGGTCACACAGAGCTGCCCCTCCTGAGGAAGCTGCAGCCCCCATGAGTGTCCCCTCAGCCTCCTCTCTCCTCCAGGCTGGACAAATCCAAGTCCCCTCAGCTGCTCCTCCAGCCCTTTCCCCATCCCTGTGTCCCTCCTTTGGACACTCTCTAATACCTTTGTACCATTTTTTTTTTCCTGCTGTGGTGCCCAAAATGATGATGGATCACCTCAAAGACTTGGTTTTCATGTGGCATTAACAAGATCAGCACAGGGTAAGAACAGACAGCACATTCCTAACCACGTTTAGTCACCAAATTTCCATCCCAATGGCAGCCTGGCCACCCTTCCTTGAAGTTCAAGTGGTTCAAGCACTCGTCTGCTTGGCTGCCCTGCAAAATATCCATTTGAGGAGGAAAAATTCCCCAGAAAATCCTCTGGGAACTGATAAACACAAGGACCTGGAGCTGATGGAGAGTCCAGAGGAGTTTCAAGGGCTGGAGCCCGGCTGGGAGAACTGGGAATGTTCCCCTGGAGAAGGGAAGGATCCAGGGAGAGCTCCCAGAACATTCCAGGGCCTCAAGGGGCTCCAGGAGAGCTGCAGAGGGACTGGGGACAGGGACAGGACACAGGGAATGGCTTCCCACTGCCACAGGGCAGGGCTGGATGGGAGATTGGGAACTGGGAATTCCTGCCTGGGCTGGAATTGCCAGAGAATCCCTGGAATGTCCAAGGCCAGGCTGGATTTTGGGGCTTGGAGCAGCCTGGGATAGTGTGAGGTGTCCCTGCCATGGATGTCCTTGAAAGTTCCTTCCCACCCAAAACCATTCCATGGTTCTGTGATCTCTTAATGACTTTTCATTTGACTTTACCACCACCAATATTCACGTTAAATTCCAGGGGTTTTTTTCAGTTTATGGAGATGAAATCCCCAACAACTTGGATTTGAGAGGCACATCCTGAGCTTTCCTGGTCCCCTTTGGTGTCTGGGGCTCTCAGGGCACGTGGCTCTGTGGTCACAGCAAATTTTTGGAACTCCCAGAGCAGCTGTGGCTGCCCCTGGATCCCTGGAATGTCCAAGGCCAGGTGGGACACTGGGGCTTGGAGCAGCCTGGGACAGTAAAAAGTGTCCCTGCCATGGCATGAGATGAGCTTTAAGGTCCTCTCAACCCAAACCATTCCACAATTCCATGGTGAATCCACGACCCTGAGAAGGGAAATGGACCCTTGTGCAAACCCCACAGCAGGAACATGAGAAAATCTCACCTCACACTCACAGCCTCACATCCCACACCATCGAAATTTGTGTTTTCTGGAGGGAAAAAAAAAAAAAAAAAAAGTGCATTTCCAGCCCTACTACACCAGAGACATTTGCCTGCCAGTCTTTCAGGTCTAAAGCACCTCCAAGCCGGGTTTAAATGTTGATCCCACATTTCCCTCTCACACTGACAGAGCCTGTTGAACGGGCTCCCCGTGTCCCCTCCGTGCCTCCCACACGGGCACAGGGGACTCTGCAGACTGATCCTGAACTGATCCAGCCTGGAATTGCAGCCCTGACTCACCCCATAACTCTCTTTGAGCAGGGTATGCAAATCCTTTGGGAATTCCGAGCTGCCACAGCTCCTGTGACAACCCTGCTGGAAAGGGATTGTGGATTTTTATTTTTATTTTTTTTTATTTGCTGCTTCATTTTGTTCTTCCACCTCTCTCCACCACCACCACCTCCATCTGCATATGTTGCTGATGATCAGGGATGAAAGTATTCCAGCCATTCCCAGGGAAATTAATCGTTTCCTTCTGGAGCAAGGGACTAAATTCACCCCCAAATCCATGGGAATGCAGAATTAACAAGCCTGAAAATAACCCAACTTTCAACCCAAAGCAGAGCTCTGAATCCGCCAGCTCCTTCTAGGGAGGGAAGGGAGCAGCACTATCAAAATCCCTTCTCCTTCCAAAGGGAAACCAGGAGTTAAAGGATTTTCCTGGTGCCCAAGGAAGCGGCTGCAGAAGCAGCAGGAGACTCCAATGGCTGACACCAAAAATAAACTTCTTCATTTACACAGCACTTTCTCAGCATAAATAAAACATGGGCACTCTGGGCTGTGGTTATGCCAAGTATTTTTGACCCAGACTATGGGGAAGTTCTCCAAGTCGTCCCTGTTTTGAGTCCTTTAATTAGATGCTTATGTAATGAACAGTGGGAGGGACTCAGTTATTCTGGATTGGCTTCCTCACTCTGATCACAAGAAAACATAAGTCTGTGAGTGAAAATACACTTCCATGGGTTTTCCCTTCTGTATTTGAGGGCAGGTGAATTTTGTAGGGCTGAGAAAGTTGAGTTTTTCCTCAATTTTGAGGTTTGAGTTTTCCCTCCCAGTAGCTGCTGGGTCTGCAGGATCTGAGTGAGCCATTAATTATTTATAGGCACCACAGACAGCACACAAACAGGTAAAATAACTCACACATCTGCCAAACAGAACAACAAAAACAATGCTCCCAAACCAAGGAGACACCTCCAGCATAAAACCAGGCTCTGCTCCCCGGGAAAAGCAGCACAGTCCCCTAAAAAAGGGTGAAAACAGGAAGGAAAAGGAGACACTGGAATTCCCAATCCTACTGAGGTGGAATTCATCTGCCATCCTGAGCCTTTTAAGGGGTTTTTATACAGCTGCATCCTTTTTTTTTTTTTTTTTTTTTTCTCCAGGAGGGGAAAAACAAACAAGATGGAATTTCACTGGCATCAAAATGTCAGCGTGGATGGGGACGAGCTCCCATCTGCCAGGGGAAGGGATTCCCCTCTTGGACTTCTCCTTGGATTCCTTCTCAGAGTCTGGCAAAAAACTCATCCACAATAAACCCAGAGCAGTCTCAGAGTTCCTTCCCAAAAACTCAGCCTGAGTTGTGAATCAAAGCAGGAGCAGAGCCTTGGGTGACCTCTCACACTCCTGGTGAAACACAAGGACTGTTCCTGTGATATTCCCAAAGGATATTTGAGGGTTCCTACAAACCCCAGCCAACCCTACACCTGCCAACTGGATCAGCCTCACCAGTTTTTAGGACAAAAATAAAAAAGCAGAAGGACCAGAATTGGGGAGGACACAAATATTGAAGTCCATCACAATCACTGCAGGGGGTACAGAACAAACCCGAATTTCCCCAAAGCTCCTGGATGCTCCAGGTTTATCCTGGACAGGTGAGGGGTTTTCTCCAGCTCCAGCACAAAGCCTTGCACAACTCTGCACTTCAAAACTTTCCTCACACTCCATTGTAGCCTTTAGGATGGGAAGTGGTGAGGGCTTCTGGTGGAAGTTTTAATTTCAAGAGATAAAAGACACCAATGAAGTTCTGAGTTTTATAGTTTGCAATATTTGGAAACCAGAGGGGCTTTGCCAGGATTTATTTACCTGGTTTGGATTCACAGGCAAAATGAGCTGATGAAGAGATCCGTTCATGAGAGCAGACACAGGAATTTAATCACTAAAATAAATGATAAATGGATCAGGGCAGGGACATGGATCTGCACCCAACAGTGGGAAGGTGGGAAAGCATTAAAATGACCTAAAAAAACATTAAAATTACCCAAAAAATGCTGAATTCCAAACCCTAAGAGGATGGATTCCCTTTAAACACATCCAGGGTGCCACTTCATCCAAGGGAATGGCTGGAGCTGTGTCAGGGGGCTTTGGTTGGATTTTGAGAAAAGTTTCTTCCCCCAGAGGACAGTGAGGCACTCAACAGTACAAGTAAAATCCCCACTGTGCAGCAGAAGTTATTTTAAAGCTCCAAAAAAAAGTGGTTTAAAAATATTTTATTAAGTATCTTGGGCACTGGGTAATGGGTAACACAAAATATCTGAACTGTGGGTTGTTTTTTTTTTTTTTTTCCCAGAGATCAACTTCAGCCTGAGGAAGATAAATCCAAGGCTGAATTTCACAGAACTCCCTGCACCAAAAAACCATCAACACAACCCCACCACTCCTACTGACGGCACAAAATGTTCTTATGTAGAAAAAAAAAAAAAAAGACTGGATTAAATTTTCTTGGTAAAAGGGATTCAGGAGCACAGCAGAGTTCACTGTGCCCTGCTGCCTTCCTGGAAGACACTTTCCCAGAGCAGAGAAGGGTAATGTATAAAAAAAATAATAATTCCCAAACCCTCCAAGAGAGAGAAACTGCATGAAAATCTCCTTCTTTTGGAAAAACAATGGGAATATTCTCATGCATGTGGCAGAAGTTGGACATGGAAGGGAGATGGACACACAAAGAGTGATCCCAGTGCTCCCAGTTTGGGTTTCTCCACTCTCCTGGGATCCCTTGGCTGAAATATTCCAAGCCTGAGCTTGCCAGAAGTTAAATTGCCTGGTTTAAGGCTGAAAAAAAGGGTGATCCAGGCCCCTGAGAGACAGAAAAGTGATGAAATCCCAACGTGTGAAGGATTCCTCATGCCAAGACAGGGCTGTAGGTGGACACCAGGCACTGGGGGTTCCTGTCCAGGGAATTCCAGACAAAACACTGCCAGGAAAAACCCCACCAAAGTGGCCTTTTGCTCATGGAATTGTGGAATTGGTAAAGTTGGGAAAGAGCTGTGAGAGCATCGAGCTCAACCACGGCCTGGGGTGCCACATCCACAGGATTTGAGACAATTCCAGGGATGGGGATTCCATCATTTCCCTGGAAAAAGCTTCATCTCCCCCAAATTTTCCATTTTCCTGATGGAGATGCAACCTCCAGCCCACACCAAGGACTCTCAGTGGCAGGGCTGGGTTTTCCAGGCAGTGTTAATTTAACTCCTGGAATGGGGTGTTGGTTGTCCTGGCCAATTTATCTCCTAAACCCTAAAACATCCCAAGAGCTGCAGAAAACCCCACAGGAGGATGAGGCTGAGGGCTCAGGGCTCGCTGTGTTTATGGGGCTGTGCACAAGAGACCATCACAAAACCTCACAAAAATGCATGTGAGGCTCAGGAAAAACAACCAGCCCAGGCACTGGGGGCTTCTCTCCAGGGAATTCCAGACAAATCACTGGCTGGAAAAACCCCACCAAAGTGGCCTTTTGTTCATGGAATTGTGGAAATGGTAAAGTTGGGAAAGAGCTGTGAGAGCATCGAGCTCAACCACGGCCTGGGGTGCCACATCCACAGGATTTGAGACAATTCCAGGGATGGGGATTCCATCATTTCCCTGGAAAAGATTAATCCCCCAAATTTTCAATTTTCCTGATGGAGCTGCAACCTCCAGCCCACACCAAGGACTCTCAGTGGCAGGGCTGGGTTTTCCAGGCAGTGTTAATTTAACTCCTGGAATGGGGTGTTGGTTGTCCTGGCCAATTTATCTCCTAAACCCTAAAACATCCCAAGAGCTGCAGAAAACCCCACAGGAGGATGAGGCTGAGGGCTCAGGGCTCACTGTGTTTATGGGGCTGTGCACAAGAGACCATCACAAAACCTCACAAAAACAACCAGGAGGCAACAAAACCCCATAAAAAACCAACTGAGATGCTCTGCAAAAACACCAAACACACAGGGAAATTCCAAAGGAAGAGGAGAGGAATTAAATTAACTCTAAATTATGACATTTTGTGGAATCATGGAATGGTTTGGGTTGGAAGGGACCATATAAATCCCATCCCATTCTACCCCTGGAATGGGCAGAGACAACTCCAACTATCCCAATCCCCATCCAGACATTTCCAGGGATGGATGGGCAAGGTTAAAACTCTGAAAAATCAGTTGTTACAACCCTCAGCTCTCCGCAGGTACCACCATCATCATCCTCATGCACTTCCTCTTTCACTCTTGACAGAACAAAACCCAAATCGTTGTTCCCACTTTTAGCACCAGCAAAGAAAATTTCCATTAAAAAGATGAACAATTCTCTCACCTATTCCCTCAGTGTTTGAGAATTAAAACTCCACTGAAAAGGAGCAATTGGGGTGTGGATGAAGGAGAGGAAAGGCTAAAGGGAGGATGAACACGAGTTCACACTGGGAATCCTCTCAGGATGTGGGAAGAGTCTAAAACTGTGCTCAGAAACAAAACCACAACCAAAGGGATTCAAAATCCCAAATTCTGCAAATAACAGTTCAGCAAAGGAGGGAAAAAAATAAATAAAAATATAAAGCAAAGTTCCCGAACTTGAACAGAGAAAACATCACCCCACACAATGAAAAATCATCTGTTGCTGCAGGAAAAAGCTTAGACTTGGTAACCTCAAATGCAGGAAGAGTCTTGAGCTGAATTATTTCTGTCCCTTAATTATTATTTACACTAAAAAAGGTCCTGAACACCTCAGTCACAGCCAGGTCTGTCCTGAGCCAGATGTTTCAGAGCCCCTTTTTTGGGGTATTTTAATACATCCCCAGTTACACCCCTTTTTTTACAGGCAATTCACACCCATTTTTTGGGTGTATTAAATGGAGGGGAGGGGAGTGATTAACACGTTTCAAACCTCCTGGACAGAGGGAGGAAAATTGTACATGTATAAAATGTAAAGGAAAATAAAGGGGAGGGGGTAAAAGGGGAAAAAAGAGGGATGACAAGGAGAAAAAAATGGGAGAATGAAGGGGAAGTTCATCAATGAGCTCAGAGGTCTTTCCCAACCTAAATTGGTTCTGTGATTCTGGGAAAAAAATAAATAGGAGGTGAAAGGGAAAAAAAAAGGATGAAGGGGGAAAAAAAGGGGCACAAAGAGAAACTTCATCAAGGTTGGACTCATTTATCTTTGAGGCCTTTTACAACCCAATTGATTATGGGGGTGGGGGGGAAAGGGGAAAAAATGGGGTGGAAAAAAAAAAAAAGAGGGGATGAAGGGGAAAAAAAGGGAGTGAAGGGGGAAAAAGGAGTGAAGGAGAAAAAAAAGGGAGTGAAGGAGAAAAAAAAGGGAGTGAAGGGGAAAAAAAGGGAGTGAAGGGGAAAAAAAGGGAGTGAAGGGGAAAAAAAGGGGATGTGAAGAGTAAAAAAATGGGGGTGAAGAAAAAAAAAAGAGGGGATGAAGGGGAAAAAAAGGGAGTGAAGGGGGGGAAAGGGAGTGAAGGGGAAAAAAAAGGGAGTGAAGGTGGGGAAAAAAGGGAGTAGAGGGGAAGAAAGGGGGTGTGAAGAGTAAAAAAAAATGGGGGTGAAGAAAAAAAAAGAAGGGGGGGGAAAAGGGAGTGGAGGGGGGAAAAAAAAGGAGTGAAAGGGAAAAAAAGGGAGCGAAGGGGAAGAAAGGGGGATGTGAAGAGTAAAAAAATGGGGCTGAAAAAATGGGTGAAGGCAAAAAAAGGGGGGCAAAAAAAATGGAGTGGGTGAAGGGGGGAAAAAAAAAGGAAGGATAATGAAAAAAAAATAATAAAAAGGGGGTGGCGAGCGCTAACAGCAGAAAAGAAACAGGAGGACACTCCGAAAACACCACGAATAAAAAGGACGAAGCAAAAAGCCCCGCCAACATCTGCGGCCGCGGCCCAACTTCCCCGCCCGGCCGGGCCGGGCCGAGCCGAGCCCGGGGAGCTCCGAGGCCGCCCCGCACCTTCCTCCCCCCCTTTCCCCCGGATCTCTCCCCTCGGGCCGCTCTCCCCGCCTTCCCACCGCGGTCCCCCCGCCGTGCCCCGGCCCCGGGGCGGCCCCTCGGGCTGGGCACGGCCGGGCGGTGGCGGCCGCCGGGGGAGCGAGCGGCTGCGGGCGGCGGGGGCCCCGCGTTGGTGCGGCTGCGCCGGGGCTGGAGGAGATTGCGCGGTAGGACGCTCACCTCAGAGCGGCTGCGCTGCGGCGGGCCCGCGCCGCGGGGCCGCGGCGGGCTGGAGGGCAGGGCGGGGGGCGAGCGGGGAGGCGGCGGCGCGGCTTCGCCCTCGGCCGCCGCGGTGGCGAGCGCGGGAGGCGGGGACCGGCGGCGGCGGCGGCGGCGGCGGGAGGAGGAGGAGGCCGGGGACAGCGAGAGGGGGGGAGCGGGACGTATGGCGTCATAGCGCCGCGCCGCCGCCATCTTGGGGAGGGTGAGGGTGGGAGGCGGGGGCGGCCATGAGAGGGAGGTCGCGATGGGGGCGCCATGTTGGGGGGCGCGCTGAGAGCGAGGGGTCGCCGCCATCTTGGGGAGGTCGCGATGGGGGCGCCATGTTGGGGGGGCGCGCTGGGGGCGAGGGGTCGCCGCCATCTTGGGGAGGTCGCGATGGGGGCGCCATGTTGGGGGGCGCGCTGGGGGCGAGGGGTCGCCGCCATCTTGGGGAGGTCGCGGTGTTTTCCCGCCTCGGGGGCGCTGAGGGGAAAGCGCGGGTTGGTGGGGAAATTCATGGGAAAAGTGGTTTAAAATAGGAATTTTTGGTCGTATTTTTGGTATAAAATGGAAGTTGAGGGAAAATCAGTTTAAAATAGTTTGGGGTTTTTTTGGCTGTATTTTCGGTGGAAAAATCCAGTATGAAATGGAAGTCGAGGGAAAAATCAGTTTAAAATAGATTTTTTTTTCTTAAAAATTTTTTTTTGGCCGTATTTTCGGTGGAAAAATCCAGTATAAAATGGAAGTTGAGAGAAAAATAATTTTAAAATAGTTTTTTAAAAATAATTTTATTTTATTTTTGCCGTATTTTCGGTGAGAAAGTCCATTTTGAAATGGAAGTCGAGGGAAAATCAGTTTAAAATAGATTTTTTTACCGTATTTTTGGTGGAAAAATCCAGTATAAAATGGAAGTTGAGGGAAAATCAGTTTAATTTTTTTCCCGTATTTTTTGGTGAGAAAATCCATTTCGAAATGGCAAATGGAAGTTGGGGAGAAAAATCAGTTTGAAATAGATTTTTTTTTTCCTCCCCCATATGTTTGGTGAGAAAGTCCAGTTTAAAATGGAAGTTCCGGAAAAATCAATTTAAAATAGTTGGGGTTTTTTATTTCCATATTTTTGGTGAGAAAATCCAGTTTAAAATACAAATTCCTGGAAAATGCCTCTTAAAAAAGCAATTTTGAAAAAAAAATCTATTTAAAATAGTTTGAGGAGGTTCTATTTTTTTGGGGAAAAAAATCATATTCAGAATGAATTTTCTCTCCTTGTTTTGTGGAAAATCCATTTTATAATGGAAATTGTAGAAAAAAACCCTGTTCAAAATGAGAATGTTTCCCTTATTTTTGGTGGAAAGAAATACAGTTTTAAACAGATTTTTGAAATTTTTATATTTGATTTTTCCCCATTTTTGTGGAGAAATCCATTTTAAATTTTATGTTTTCCTCCCTTTTCTGTGGGAAAAAAAATCCAGTTAAAAATACAAATTGTCTCCATTTTCTGTGGAATCCACAATTCACCTCTCACTGTCCCAAGACTCTTATTGGGACTTAATGATGTGAGAGGCCTTTTCCAATGTCAGTCAACAATTCCACGTTTTAGGGAGCTGAAAAATCAAGGAGAAGAGTTTAAAACATACGAGGGGAAAGGAACTGAGGGGAATAATAAGAATAAATAAATAAATTTATGGGGTTTTTATGAACTTGATATCTGATCCCCTGAAGGTGTTGGATTTATTTTTCCTTAGGAACAACATGGAAAACACAACAAGAACAGGCATGAGGAGAAGAATTCCCAAAAGATGTTTAAGAACATCCTGAAAAGCAAAATATTATCAGGGGTGTCCCTTCATTTAGGGACAAATTTTTTTATGTATGTGTTTATTCTGTGCTGGAGGTTTGGCAGGTCAAAAATTCCTTTTTTAAAATTAAATTAATCACCCCACAGGCTTGTCCTGGAAGGAGGAAGGTGGATTTCGGTGAGGCAGCAGGAAAACCCCACAGGGGTAGGATGTGACACCTCTGGGACGCCCAATTTGGAGATTTTAGGAGCAGGTTGGACAAAGCCCAGCTCGGGAATGCTGCAGGTGCAGCTGCTCCTCCCTCAGGGAGTGTCAGGATGTCCCATCCAGGTGGATTTTTTCCAGGTGTTGCTGATGGATTTGGAATGGGTTGATCCAGACATGGGATTGGGAAAGTGCCCAAAATCCCCGAGTCTGTGGGTGCTGAGGGCTGGCACCTCTGGGGTTTTTGACAGAGGCCGCCCAGGAATGAAGGGTCTGAAAGGAACAGCATGGATGTTCATTTGGGATGGACTGGGAATGATCCAGAGAGGAATCATGTCCCAGTGGGAACAAACCAACCTTTTCTCTCTGGAAAACTGAGCAAGCTCTGATCACCCCGAGTGGGATGTTCAGGATGTGTTTTTGTCACTTGTCCCCGTGGCTGGGCGGGTCTGTGCTCACCCTGCCCCGGTGAGCTCCCAGCTTCGCATCCAGACCATTTTCCTTGGGGAAATAAATCCCCTGAGCAGGCTCTGATCACCCCGAGCGGGATGTTCAGGATGTGTTTTTGTCACTTGTCCCCATGGCTGGGCGGGTTTGTGCTCACCCTGCCTTAGTGAGCTCCCAGCTTCGCATCCAGACCGATTTGCTTGGGGAAATAAACCTACTGATCACCCCGAGCGGGATGTTTAGGATGTATTTTTGTCGCTTGCCCCCATGGCTGGGCGGGTTTGTGCTCACCCTGCCCCAGTGAGATCCTAGCTTTGTATCCAGACCACTTTCCTTGGGGAAATAAACCCCCCGATCACCCCGAGCGGGATGTTCAGGATGTGTTTTTGTCACTTGTCCCCGTGGCTGGGCGGGTCTGTGCTCAACACTGCCCTGGTGAGCTCCCAGCTTCGCATCCAGACCATTTTCCTTGGGGAAATAAATCCCCTGATCACCCCGAGCGGGATGTTCAGGATGTATTTTTGTCACTTGGTCCCCATGGCTGCGCGGGTCTGTGTTCACCCTGCCCTGGTGAGCTCCCAGCTTCGCATCCAGACCGATTTCCTTGGGAAATAAATCCCCTGAGCACCCCGAGCGGGATTTTTAAGATGTGTTTGTGTCTCTTGTGGCTGGGCGGGTTTGTGCTCACCCTGCCCCGGTGAGCTCCCAGCTTCGCATCCAGACCACTTTCCTTGGGGAAATAAACCCCCTGATCTCCCCGAGCCGGATGTTCAGGATGTATTTTTGTCACTTGTCCCTCTGGATGGGCGGGTCTGTGCTCAACACTGCCCTGGTGAACTCCCAGCTTCGCATCCAGACCGATTTCCTTGGGAAATAAATCCCCTGATCACCCCGAGCGGGATGTTTAGGATGTATTTTTGTCGCTTGCCCCCATGGCTGGGCGGGTTTGTGCTCACCCTGCCCCAGTGAGATCCTAGCTTTGTATCCAGACCACTTTCCTTGGGGAAATAAATCCCCCGATCACCCCGAGCGGGATGTTTAAGATGTGTTTGTGTCTCTTGTCCCCGGGCGGGTCTGTCAGCAGGAGCAGCAGCAGGGTGAGCTCCCCTCTGGGCAGGAGAGATAAACTCCAGGCGGCCGAGAATTCCCGGGCTCTGTTCCTCTCCTCCCTCGCAGGGAGCGTGTTTTTGTCCTCTGAGGTGCCCCGAGGGCACAGACGGGCTGGTTTCCCTTCAGACACCGAGAATATCCCACACGGTTTTACCCTCCTCATCCAACACATCAGAATTAAAGGAGTTTTTCCAGTTTTCTCTATGGCCTTTAGCCCAAATTCCTGAGGGCTCAGCCATGTCCGCGCTGATTTCCCATGTGAGGAACCGATATTTCTGCTGAAATTTAATTTTCTTTATCTCTTATAAATCAGAGATGGATCTCACCAATGTTCCTTGCTATAAATATATATTGTATTATTGGGTCTTGGCAAATATTAAAATAAATACTATATGTATAATGTTAGAATAACTTTATAATAAATATAAATATAAACTATATAATAACTTTATAAATAAAACTATAAATATAGTTTTATTTCTGCTAAATATAGTTTTATTTTCTGCTTTTAAACTTAAAAATAGTAATAAAATAGCTAATAAATAGTTATGCTGATAATTAAACTGTGAAGTTCTTATAATTAATCCAGTGAATATATAATCAAGACCCTACTACTAACACCTTAACTATCAGCTTATAAATAAACTGAGACCTGCTTA
Organism: Zosterops lateralis; assembly: GCF_965231275.1. Classification (NCBI taxonomy): domain Eukaryota; kingdom Metazoa; phylum Chordata; class Aves; order Passeriformes; family Zosteropidae; genus Zosterops; species Zosterops lateralis. The sequence goes on from NC_139765.1 coordinate 73,207,050, forward strand.
TAATTAATTCAGTGAACACATAATGAAGACTCTACTGCTGACATGTTAACTCTCAGCACCTGCCACCTGTAAAAAGTACAAACCAAAGCCCAAACTAAAAGTAATAATAAAGGAAGACTAAAACTACATCTAAAAAAGCAGACCCAAAGAAAAGCCATAGAAAATAGTTCCTGGAACATATAAACTAATTTATAAGAGTTTAAATGTGTATAACGTATTTATGCATAACATAATTTTTATAACATAAATATGCATAACAGTCTATAAGTATGGAACAAGCTGACACAATAAAATACTTTTAAAAAAGTATTTTTAAAGTATCTCCCAAAATAATAAGTATACTCTTAATGAAATACCAAACACTCAACCATTTAACCTTTTACTTTATCTCCTATTTTTTTATTCAACTCTTAAAATTTTACCAAAAAAGCAAACCTCATTTTTCACATCCTTGCACCTAAACGAGGTGGATTTTTCCACCCAGGGCTGCTCTAAGCCCCTGCACACATTTAATCAGAGGAATCCCATCCTGAGCTGCTCCCACTGTATTAATTAAATTAAGATAATTAATCCCAGCATCGATGCAGACATTCAGATTTGGGGAAGATCAATCCCCCTTTAGCAAGAGCAGAGAAGGAAACCCGCAGGTTGGAGGTGTTAATTGTTACTTTGTGCTGATGCATCGTGGGGAAGGGAGGGAAAGCAACAAGAATAACAGGTTTAAAATATGTAATAATATTAAAGGGTGGGAGCAGCGAGCTTTGCTACACTCAAGAGCTGAAAGGAGGGATTTTGTGGGGACAGGGATACATAACAACACTCATTTCAGTGGGTTCGGGTGAGCTCAGGATTAGCTCTGCCACAGGAATTCCAGGGGAATTGGAACAGTCCTGGAGCCACCTGAGAGCTGGAGAACCCTGGGACACGCCAGGAAACACCAGGGAGGTCACCACAGGAATCCCATCATCAGCTCCTTCCATCTCTTCTCCTGAAGAAGCTCCTACAAGAGAACTTGGAATTCCAGGGGAATTGGAACAGTCCTGGAGCCACCTGAAAGCTGGAGGACCCTGGGACATGCCAAGGGACACCGGGGAGGTGACCAGAGCCACTCCCAGGGGGTCACCATGGGAATCCCATCATCAGCTCCTTCCATCTCCTCTCTTGAAGGAGCTCCTAAAAGAGAACTTGGAATTCCAGGGGAATTGGAACAGTCCTGGAGCCACCTGAGAGCTGGAGGACCCTGGGACATGCCAAGGGACACCAGGGAGGTCACCACAGGAATCCCATCATCAGCTTCTTCCATCTCCTCTCCTGAAGAAGCTCTTAGAAGAGAACTTGGAATTCCAGAGGAATTGGAACAGTCCTGGAGCCACCTGAGAGCTGGAGCACCCTGGGACACGCCAGGGGACACCGGGGAGGTCACCACAGGAATCCCATCATCAGCTCCTTCCATCTCCTCTCCTGAAGGAGCTCCTAAAAGAGAACTTTGAACGCCTCCTGAAGCATCCTGAGAGACCCCAGCCGTGGTTCTGGGGGAGAAAAACAAAATATCAGCTGCCAGTGGAAGAGCTGGAAGCGTTTCCTGCTCTGCTCTCTGCTTTTCTGGTGGTGGGAACAGAAACTGTGTGAGGCACACGAATAAGGCAATGGAAAAGGATGAGGAATTAATAAAAATCAATTCATTCAAATTCAGATTTCTGCAGATTTCTAAGAAAGCAGAGCTACTCCTGGGACAGTTCCCAAAGGGCAAAGCTATAATTATGAGGTACTCCCTCAAATATTGCATCTAATTTCAGGAAGTTCTTCCTGATGAAGCATCTCAGGAGCCAAAACAACAAGTGACAGAAGCTTCCAAGGGCCCATCTCAGGCCGTGTCATTTGAGAGGAGTTGGACCTCATGCCAAACTCGATGGTTACAACTGGAGTAAGACCAAGAGCTTGGAAAACTCCAGCAGAACACCCTGGGCGTTCCCAGCCCGTCACATGAGCAGGGCCAGATTTATCCTACAAACCTTTTCAGACTAAAATAAATAATAATAAAAAAAAGTCATAAAAAGCAAATAAATTTTTTCACAAATCACATAATTTAAGGAATGAGCATTTTGCCACAAATGTGACAAAGAAACAGCAGGGTTTTTTTGAAGTGGCCATAATTGACATGCCTGTTTCCCATCTTTTTATCCCCAGGGAGATCCCACCATGAGCAGCTCAGCACCCACAGCTGTGCTGCCAAAGTGCCAAGCAGGGTGAGATAATCCACATTTAAAGCCTCTTTCAGGTGTGTTGGTTTCTCAGCACTGAGAAAACTCCAGGAAACCCCAAAGGCAACAATTATTGAGACATAATTGTTTCACTGATACAACTTCAACTCAAACATCACTGTTGTAACTTCTGATTTAACATCTCAGCCTGCTCAGAAAACTCTTATTCTTATGTCCATCATTCACAGAACAGACAATTCCTATTAAATGATGTGGGGAAAGTGCCCCCAAAAATTGTATGACCTACTTGAATCATCCTGAGAGTGAGGAAAAAAATTTAAAAATTCTGAAGTTCACTGTAATTTTCATCTGGTACTACACAGCTTTAAGCATTTTTGCTTTCTTCAATTATCCATGTGCTGCTGTCTCCCTGCTGACATTTCCTGTAGGATTGTAGGAGCCCTTGGCCTCATCCTTGTATTTTCAGCTATGAAAAATACTCCAACATTCAGCAGGAAATGCAGGTGAAGTTTTGAATATTTAGGTCAAGAATTTCCACCAAAGAACAGACTGCTCTCTTCATGGGACAGGATTGTGGCCATTCCCAGGAATGGCTCCATTCAATATTTCCCTCATTTTTCTTACACATTTCTCTCTTTTAGTGCCAGCTACAGCTCGAAGACAAATGCTGACACTTTGTTTGCATAAAGAAGATTTCACACTTGCTTTACTTTAGCTTAGTTGTGAATGAATCAGACTCTAAATTTTTTTAAAAAATAATTTTGATTGTTTCTCCTGAAATCACTTGGCAATAACCTAAAAGGAACACGGTGATTTAAAAGGCCTCTGGTTTATTTTAAAGTAATTAAATAGTTCTTAATGAAATTATGTAGAGCCTAAACAAACTTAAAAAAATATATAAGTAAACAAAAAAATTAAAAATCAAGAAACAAGGTGTTTTCTCCCCAGGATCCTTTTATGGTCTGAGGCTGTTGAGGTGAGAAGGTCCTAAAATTTTCTCTAAGGGGACACCAAAAGAAGCAGAACTCCTGAATTCCCTGGATAATTAAACACCAGGATGTAACAAACCCAGTTCCACCTGAGAGACTTTGGTACCTGCAGGTGTCCTGGTAGCTGCCTAAAAACCATTCCTGTGAGTTCTAAAGTTTCATTCCTTTTGCTCCTTTGTGTGACAGTTACAAAAGCAAAAGAGAGAAAAAAAAACAGCTTATGTCATTAAATAAATATATAGAAAGTTTGCAAAGTAGAGCCTTATAAAAAGAGAGTAAAATTGAGGTTTTTGTTCTTCAAATGGCACCAGGTGAGGACAGTGAAAAAATGAAAGAGAGAGGAGTTAACCCACTGAAAACTTTATTTTATCTCCCTCTGCTGACAGTATTTAATGCCAACATTTAAAAAGCCTCTTGCAAGGAAGTTTTTTCTTTAAAAATTCTCCACGGGAGCCTCTTTGTTATGGAGATACCTTTTATGAGGAAAAGAGAGTCCTCAGCTCTCCATCCTCCCCCAGAGCCGGGAAGTAACAGCCAGGGCAGCTCTTCAGATGAGAACTGGGACAAAAGAATCCCTGCCTTTCTTACACATCCAGAGATCCACTGTGCTTCTCCTTAGGTGAAATAATGTGGGAGAAACCCTGGATTTCAATCCAGAAATGCTGGGGAAGGGAAAGGAGAGGAAGCTGCTCACAGACAGTTTGAAACGGCCTCATTCCAAAAGTGATGAATAATATTTTTTATCAAACCGTTTATATTGTTTATATTTATATTTATATGTATATGTATATTTATATTCTTTATATTTAGATTATATATAATATTATATATTGTATTATATTATATTTATATATTATCTGTTATATATTATATATTATAATGTATATTATATATAATAGATCATTATAATAATATAATATTATACATATAATATATAATATTATATAATTTTATATTTTATAAATTTTATATTATATAATATAGCATATATAATTATAATATATTATATATAATTATATATAATATATAATTATATATAATAATATATAATATGATTATATAATAATATCTATTATATAATATATAATATATTTATTATATATTATATATGTAATATAATATAATATAATATAATATAATAAAATATAATATATAGTAATATAATATAGCATATATAATATTTATTTATAATATATTACGGTATATATAATATTTATTATTTATTATTTATTATATTGTATTATATTATATATTATTTATATATTTTATATTTTATGTATATTTTTTATAAATTTATTTTTATTTTTATAAATTTATATTTGTCTCTACCATTCCCATCTCAGAAGAGTCCTGGGGCTCTCCCCACCCACAAACACACACAGAGCAACATCTGTGTTTTTACCAGCAGGGCTCTGGTACACAACTTCCTGCAGGAAACAGTGAGGCAACAGTGGCAGCAGAGCACAGGAAACCCCAACTCTGCAGAAATGTAACTCCCTGCAAGGCCTGACACACAGAATCCCCTGTGCCATTAAAAAATGCAGCTCCACCTTGCAGATTCCCCTCACAAAACTCTTGGTGGATTTGGGCAGAGCAGGATTTAATCCATCCTAAACTCAGTTTAAATCCTGCACCCCAGAAGAGCCCATCTGAGAACCAAACTCTAAAAAGGTGGGATAAATCAGGAATAAATCCCCCTGCAGCTGTGGGGACTCTCTGTGGGGTCACATCCACACAAGTCATGGCACAGCCTGCAGCACTTTTAAGCAAATCCAGCCATTTGAAGTCCAAACTTTTCTTTAAAAACATCTCTTGGCCTTTATAATCCACCAGGGAGCCGGAATTACATGCAAAATTCAGCTGAGAGGTAAAAAGAAGAAGGATGGGGGAAAAAAAGTGTTTAATTTCTCAGTTTGGGATTGTTGGGAGGTTTTTTTCATCTGCTGTCAAAGAAGTGAATGGCAACTTTTCAGATCCACAGGAAAGCGTGATGTGTTCAGTGGCTTCGTGCTGAAATCAGAAGTTTTGTTAAAGAGAGAACAAATAATAATATTTGTAATTATTTGATAAATATTCCAGTAAATTTTGGATACTGGAACTCGGAGCTTTGAAACCACTGTAGCTCCAGTTTACCACTGGAAAGAGAGAACAAATAATATAATAATTATTTGATAAATATTCCAGTGAATTTTGGATACTGGAGTTTGAAGCTATTGTAGCTCCACTTTACCACAGATGTAAAAATGGCCTCGCTCACTTTTAACCACCCTCAACCACCTTAAGCAGTTCCTACTTCAGTGCTGGGAAACACCTGGCCCTAAAAGCCCTGTGTGTAAATACATCATACAAAAATCGAATATTTTTGGGTTTTTAATTAATTTCTTAGTTGAACACAAAGATTGCATGAGATCTCTGGCTTTAGAAGCGTTATAAATTCATATTATAAAGTTGGCTTTTCACAAATATTAGAATGAATACTGTATGTAAAATTAGACTGTGTTGTGTTATGTTTTGTTAATGGAGTTTGGAAAAGTGATGAGTGTATTTTCTGATTGTGACATAATCTAAGTGGGTTTTTTCCTGAACTGAGCAGACCAGAAAATGTGGGGAAGGGGTTGTCACCTTGTGGCCCTGCATAAAGGCTGATGGATTTCTGGTTTTTTTATCAAAATGAAAAATAAGCAAAGACTTCAAGAGAAAGATTTATAAGGCCCATATTACCAGACAGAGTGGAGCCACCCACAAATAAATCTATCAAATAAGATGGTTGGGGATACTTGAAACAGAAAAGAACATTTTAATATCTATTGAACATGTAAAACAGCAATCCTTAAAACACAAAAATTGAAAGAGAAGTGTGTGCTTCCTGATGAGGAACCCCAGCTGGAACTTTTGCCCTTTCAGTCTCCTAATTGTCTGTTTTTATTAAATTTATACATTTTTAAAAGAGAGTGGAGCTCGTTTTCCACAGAAGGCTGATGAGTGGAGGAAATATCTGCGAGCTGCCGTGACCAGAGACTTCCTGGTGGGTGGAGGGGAGGCCAGAACTCGAGAGGAGGCTGAGGAGGAGCTGAAGGTGCAGAGCTCAGAACAAACCAGCGCTGCAAACCACATCCCTGCTCAGCAGAGCCTCAGCTGCAGAGAACTGCCAGGCAAACAGGAAATCCAGAGCCCTGGCTGTCCCTCCTGAGGTGCTGAACACTCTGCTGAGCTGATGCTTGGATGATCTTGGTGATCTTTTCCAGCTGGGAGCTTTTCCATCCTTAATGATTGTTAAAAATGCATATTACGTAGTTGGATTTTCGTAAATATTAACATGAATATTATATGTATAATTGTACTGTGTTATGTTTTATTAATAGAGTTTAGAAAAGTAGTTTTGATTGTACCAAAGAGTTAACAGTAAAAAGACTGAGGGTTTGGGGTTTTTTTTGTCTTTCTTGTAACATCTAAACTGACCAAGCCAGAAGGTATGGGAGGGAGGGTTGTCACCTTGTAACCCTGCATAAAGGCTTCTAAATTTCTGGGGTTTTTATCAGAATAAAAATAACCAAAAACCTCAAGAGAAAGATTTATAAGACTCATGTTACCAGACAGAGTGAAGCCACCCACAAATAAATCTATCAGGTAAGATGATTGGGGATATTTGAAATAGATAAAAACTCAAAAAGAATGCATTAGTATCTATTGAACATGTAATACAGCAATCCTTAAAACACAGAAATTAAGTGTGTGCTTTCTGGTGAGGCATCCCAGCTGGAATTTTTGCCCTTTCTGTCTCCTAATTGTATATTTTAAATTTTTATTAAACTTGTTTTTTTCTAAAAGAGTAGAACTCATTTTTCACAATGATCCTGTGATTATTTTCTTGGTACATTGTGGGAGACTGAGGCTAAATCCATGAAAGGGCTTTTGCTCATGGCAGCAAAGTTATATATATTATATATATATATAATTTTTTTCCCCCCAAATACCAATTTTACCCTTGCCTTTCTAGGGTGGGTTGTACCACACGTAGGTGAAACAAACCCAGTGGAGTTTGCAGCAAGCTACAAATGCCACCAATAAGCAAAGCCACCAATTATGATTTTCCGTGGTCAAAACCTCCTCAGAGAGGGAAAGTTTTGGGCTGGAGAAACAGCACCAGGATTTCCAGGCTGTTATTGGCTTGGGTTGATGATAATTGGTTGTTACCTGGAACAGGAAGGTACCTGGAAGTCAGAGGGGTGGGAAGGCCTGGGAGAGATGAACAGCTCCTCTCAGTGTGGTGTTTCATGATTTCCTCAGGGCTGTGTTGGACACCCAAGGAGGAAATGCAGCAAAAGGGCTCTGAGTGTGACATGGAGCCAGATTTGTGGTGTCCAGCCAGGCTGAAAATGGTCACAGAGAGTGACAGCCCAGGGGTGGGGGCTCATCACAGAATCCCTGACAAGGCCCAAGTCACATTCCCAGGATCATCTGGGATGGAAAAGACCCCTGAGATCATCCAGTCCAACCTGTGCCTGATCCCACCCTGTCCCCAGCCCAGAGCTCTGAGTGCCACCTCCAGGAATTCCTTGGACACCTCCAGGGATGGGCACCCCAAACCTCCCTGGGCAGCTCCAAGGCCTGAGCACCTTTTCTATGGAGAAATTTTCCCAAAAATCCACCCTGAGGCTCCCCTGGCTCAGTCTGAGGCCGTTCCCTCTCCTCCTGTCCCTGATCCCTGGGATTAGATCCCAAATCCCTCCCTGGCTGTCCCCTCCTGTCAGGGCCACAAGGTCCCCTCTGATCCCCCTTTTTTTCAGGAACCCCTTTCCCAGCTCCCTCCATTTCTCCTCACACCACTGGCTCTGTCAATCCCTCCTGAGCTCAGGGAGGTCTCAGAGACTCGTCCCATCCACAAGGAATGGCAGCAGGGTGGGTAAAGCCAAGCCCAGCACAGGCTGAAGGGCCACAGCTGAAGTGACAATGGCACAATGTCCCCTCCCTTGCCACTTGTCACTGCAATAAAAGAGTCTTTGTACCAACACCAAGGACAATATTTGAGCTGACCACTGCAGAGGTTTAATCACAGCAGAGGCTTCACCGGCGAGTTTTGGTTTTTCTCACTTCTTTTTCTTCCCCTTCTTTTTGAGAGAGCCAGGCCAGGGAAAGCCCCGGAAATCCAGGAAGGCAGGGGCGTTGTGAGAGATGTACAAAGCGTTGAGCATGGCAGCTGGGCTGAAGAGATCCACTGCTTTCACTACCTTCTTTGTACGCTTTTTGGAGCGTTTTTTGCCTTTTTTGCCTTTGCCACCTTTGGCTTTTTTGACTTTTTTGTCTTTGCCTCCGCCGCCCTTGTGTTTTTTGTCCTTGCCTGCCTGCAGAGAGAAAACAACCACAAACCAGCTCAGTTTTGGATCTTTGTTGTCTCACTTTTGGGTAGAGGATTCCAGACTGAGAGAGCTGGGGGAGTTCAGCCTGGAGAGGGAAATGCTCCAGAGAGAACTTCCAGAACATTCCAGGGCCTCAAGGGGCTCCAGGAGAGCTGCAGAGGGACTGGGGACAGGGACAGGACACAGGGAATGGCTTCCCACTGCCACAGGGCAGGGCTGGATGGGAGATTGGGAATTCCTGCCTGGGCTGGAATAGCCAGAGAATCCCTGGAATGTCCCAGGCCAGGCTGGACATTGGGGCTGAGAGCAGCCTGGGGTGGTGGAATGTGGCTGGAATGAGATGAGCCTTCCAGCCCAAACCATTCCATGATTCCAAGACATCCCAGAGCAGCTATTTTGTTCCATCTTAGTCCTGGCTCACAGCCTTAGCTCAGAGCGCCTCAGCCAGACTTTGTGGTGGTTTTTTGTAAGGATTCACAAGCATTAAAGCCACTTTCACCCAATCCCTGTTTGCTCTTCAGACTGTCAGAACCTCTGAAGCCACCAGAGTGAGCTGATCACTGTCCCCCCTGTGTTCCCACCTGGCTTAAAAAAAGGTTTGTCAAACATTCTTTCCCACTGATTTTTTTTTTTTTTTTAATTACTACATGAGGATGTAATCCTGAAATAATTTGGCCTGTGTTCATCCACTCCTGTGCCTCTGCTTGTGACTCTGGATCTCCAACCAGGAGAGCAGCTGCCATGGATGTGGGATGGAGATCTCCCAGATCTCTCCCACCACTGCTGGTCACACAAATCCAAACGTGGTGTATTTTCCATGTAATGATTTCTAAAAAACTCCTTGCACAGCTCAGTGCAAAAGAGACCAAGATTTTTTGTTCTCTGAGGTGTGAGAACAGAGTCAAGGGCACAATCCTCAGAATCAACTGAGGCCACGGCATGAAAGGTGAAGATCAGGTGAAGAAAAATTTAAAAAATAATCAAATAATTAAATTTTTTATATAAAACACACAGACCCTCTATGGCAGGAGCAAAAAAGAGACAAAATAAGAATGTAAACTGCAGCTGATGGCAGATTATTTGCAGGATGAAACTACTTGAGCTCAGACTTATGTTTGAGATGGGACAAGCCTCTTTCACAGACCTTAATTGGACAGAATTTGTGGAATATTTCACATACTTGTGCCAGATTTTGCAGCCAGACAGTCACCTGAGTCCCATTCCCTGTTTTCTCAGGGTCTCTGGTGGATTTTGTGAGCACTTGTAGCTTCCTGGGAGGAATTCAGCCTGTAGCTGATCTTTCCAAATGTAAAAGATGCTCAAAAAAAAGAGCTAAAAATCAGAATTATGTTTATACTTGCACACAGAGTGAATTTGGGTAGGTCAGTTCTGTCCTGTGGGAAGGAACCTTTTGGATATTAGCCCTTTTCCTTAAAAAAAAAAGTGTTATCAACACTCCTGAAGGATCAAAGGTGTTTTTTACCATGGTTGGGTGTTTTTAGGGGCGGCCAAGACTCCACATCAAACTCTGGAGATGGAACCTGCAACAAAAAATTACATGGTTAGTTACACAGTGTAAAGGATCGGTGTCTGTGCCAGTCCCCACTAAACTCTGAGGGGAAAAAGGGAATAAAAAGTTAATTCCTTTAAAAAACAGGCCGGGGCGGGTCATCCCTAAAAGCTGATACTCACCTGTGAAATCAGCCGCTAATTGCCAAATTCCAGGACTCTGAGCTTTTCAGCAAAGCCCTCGGGGTTTACAATCACAGAATCATCCTGGACAAGGCTCCCAAGTCCGGCCGTTCCCCAGCACTGCCAGGGCCGCCACTGACCCCAGGTGTCCCCAAGTGTCACATCCACAGGGCTTTGAAATCCCTCCAGGGATGGGGACTCCATTCTACCCTGCAGCTGTGAGAGGGCTGGACAGCTCTTTCAGGGAAGGAATTTTCTCGGTATCCAGTCTAAACCTCCGCCACAACTTGAGGCTGTTTCCCTCCTGTTCTGTGGGAGCAGAGCCCGACCCCGACTCGGCCGCGCCCTCCCGTCAGGGAGTTGCAGCGAGCGAGCGGGTCTCTCCTGAACCTCCTTTTCTCTCCGGGCTGTCCCAGCGCCACCTCCCCGTGTAGAAACGGCAGAATCTCACCTTCCTGTGCCCACATCACCGCGGTTTAGAAGCGGCCCCGGCGCCTCTTCCCCTGCAGGGCCGCCATGCACCCCCCCCCCCCCTTCTTCCCCTCAGCGTCGCGTCGTCATAGCGACCTCGGGGGCGGGGTTTTGATGATGATTGACATACCAGTGTTCAATCAGCTGTCAAGGTACCAGCCCGTCGCCCAATCAGCTGCTGGGAGTGGTGCCCGCGCGCTCTTCCCGCCAGTGCGGCCGTGAGGGGGAAAAGGGCGGGGAGTTTTGGTGATGATTGACAGCCCAGCGTCCAATCCGCTGTCAAGGTATCAGCCCGTCGCCCAATCAGCTGCTGGGAGTGGTGCCCGCGCGCTCTTCCCGCCAGTGCGGCCGTGAGGGGGAAAAGGGCGGGAAAAGCTGTGAGGGGTCTGAGGGGTCTGAGGGGAGCGGCCGCCGCCATTCCCGCCCTTTTCCCACCCACAGCCAAAACCCCCAGGGAAATGTCACAAAGAGGAGAGAAACCCCCCACCACAATAACTTGGAGCTGAGAGGAGCAAGAGGCGCTTTCCAAAGGTCTTGGAAAGATTGGCGTTTGGTGGATTATTAGTAGAATATCCACCTTATTGCTGCGTGACACGGGGGAGTCTGTTTAAATACCTAGCTCAGCCTCCTTCGCCACAGAAATATTTAAAAACAACTTCTGCTTTGTCTTCTTGTAGAGCCACAGCTCCGGACAGCAGAGCCTGAAAATTATATTTAATGGAGGTTGGATATTTGCAATAAATCCCCATAAATTGAGGCCTGAGACACAGGGAATCGGTGGAGGCAGAGGGAGGGATAGGGACATGAAGGGTTCATTTTGTTTTCTGCACTTTTCTTTTGACACAATTTTATCCAAGAGTAGCAATGCTTCTAAAGGCAGAGTGATTTTTAAATTTGGAGGAAAAAATATGGGATAGAAGAGTCTCTCCTACGTCCATGAGCACCAGATTTTCATTTGCAAAGCACTAAAAAAAATAGACATAAGTGAAAAATATCAATAGGAGCTGAATTCCCTCATACGAGAAAAAAAAAAAAAAAAAAGCTTTTTAATAATTTCAGTATTGCCAAATTCCAACAAACACAAGAATGAGTCTGCCTAGATCATGAGTTTATTTTTACCTTTAACATGAACCTCTAAATGTGCTCTCTGCTGCATAAGGAAACTTCCTTCTTTCCTAATAAAAGTACTTGGTAGTGTAGCTCAGGAAAAAAAATCTGTGGATTTGGGAGTAAAATTCTCTTGAGTGAGCCTTGGACAATGACAGAAAAAATAAAATTATTTCTACTCTGTTCAGGGAAATTTTGTGTCATTTGTCTGAACAAACCACACAGCATAAAAGAAACAATCATAATTACACTAATTATCTTCTTTCAGCAAAGACAGCTGTCAAGAGGCCAAATTATAATATAATATTATAATAATTATTATCCAAAAAGGAAGGCGCAGAACACTGAAATATCCAAATCAAGGAGACAAAAATCAGCCTGTGCAGTCAAATGTTGTATTTTGTGCCAGTGTTTGGACCTGGCTGCAGAACAAGCTGCTGTTTACACACACAAGGCTTTGATAAATAATTAAAGGGAAGCTTCTCCAACTCCAGGAGGATAATAAGGCTGACCTCATACAGTCACTTCTGTGGTTACAAGGGGATAAACACAGAGTCAGCCAGGACGCCTCAGTGTTGTTATTTTTATGGAAATATTCACAGGAGAAAAAAAGAGTTGGTTTTATTTATTTATTTTTTTAGCCAAACTGAATGGATAAAGGCTAAATCATCTTTTTTTGGGAGGAGGGAATCACTCTCTTTTCACAGCTCTGAAAAGAACTTCGTATCTTTGTAGCCTTTTATCCTTCACTGAAATTTGCATTAAATTCCCCAACCAGCTCAAAAGTTGCTTAGAGAAGATTGAGAAATTAATAACTCCATTCCATGTGCTTTTCATCCCTAGGAAACAGGAAGAATTGACAAGAAAACAGAAGAATCTGTGCTGAGGTGCTGAAGAAAAGGACTTACCCACAGCAAAACTTCCAGCAACCACCTGTAAAGGTGAAAACAACAACAAAAAAGTTCTTTATTTCAATTACAACAGGAACTGGGAACACTGGAGGGTTCCTGGAACCAACAGCCCTGTTGGGGTGAGATAACAGATGTTCCTCCAGCTGTGCAGAAACCACCCAAAACTTTGTCCTGAAACTGCCTTGCTGAACATATAAAATTATTTTTCCTTAAATGATGGCTCCCAGCTTTTCTAAGAATTTTTAAGGAGGAGAAAATCCTCATTGTGAAGCAAAAAAAAAAAAAAAAAAAAAAAAAAAAAAAAAAAAAAAAAAAAAAAAAGTTTGAAACTGCTGCTTGCTTGCCAGGATGGGACATAAATATTTCAAATAAAGTTGTAGCCTCTCCCCAAGTCACTCTTTTATGCAGAAATTCAGTTTTTCTCTGGGAAGCAGAAAATTTGGTGGTGATGGTGTGAATAAATAGTAATCCAGGATAAGTCTGTACCATCCTCCACCACCCAGACGTTCAGGGAAGAATTTGTGTTCCTAATCTCTCTCAGGAAAAATAACAGGCGCTGAAAAGCACGATTTAAATATAAAATACAGAAAAATGCACATTAGGTATGTACTTTTTTTTTTAACATATTGTGGGAAAAAAACCAAAACACTTTGAGGGGAAAAAAAAGGTTTGGATCCAAATACCAAGGGCTTTTCTAAGTTTCTTTAGTCATTCATTCATTTTCCCCTTAAGTGGAGATGGGCAGGGGTGAGTGCTGAGTTTGAGGGATGTTTTTTGTCCTTAAAACAAAAACAAAAAACACAAGCATTTAAATTAAGATACAGGGAAAAAAAACAAAACAAAACAAACTTAAACAAACAGGTGTCCTTTAAAACTTGGTTTATTTTGAACAAAGGTGTATTTAAAAAGGTTTTAAAGGGTTTAATGCCATTTCCATGAACGAGGCCTTGGACAAACCCCACGAAGGAAACATTCCCAGGTTAATTAATCACTTAAGCAATTAGCACAAATCCTGCTAATAACAAACACTTGTTTATTCAGGGCTCCCCTGCCCTACATGAACACACGGTGCTTTGACAAACGCCACCCTCATGCAAAGCAGCTTTACCCCAGTGTAGTGCTGATTATTTAATTTAAGAATTAAGTTATTAAACTAGAAATAGGAAGTTTACAGCTCAATATCCTATTCATCCTGAAAGTTATGGACCACGGAATCCACCCATAAACTGTTCACCTAAGCATTTTCTCTCCCCAACTCTGAGACCCGGCACAGACATTCCCCCAAACAACCAAAAATCTGTGTGAAAACGGGGTTATTTAACGTGATATTTGTTGTCTTCTCAGGGCTGAAGAGGATGAGGAATCGTAGTGACACTCAAGGAGGAGAGAGAAATGGGAACTCTAACCTCCCCAGCTCCAAACACTGCACAGCACTGGGGTCATTTAACAGAGGTGAGAGAAGTGGAGGAAAGCAAAGGTGAGGAGGTGATGGATCGGTGTCCAGGGGACCATGCAGGACCTGTCCCTGGTGGGCTGGGCTGGGCTGTGTGACCCCCAGGGACAACACTCAATGTTGTCCTCATCCCAATCTGTGTTCCTGTGCATCCCAGGGTGCCAGGGTGGTGTTGGAAGCTCATCAGCAGCCAGCCAGAACCGAATAAATCCGAATAAAAGAGGCACAGCGATGGAATTCCCGGCTGGGAATCCTCACACCAGACACACCTGAGCTCTGAGCTCAGTGCTGTAAGGATGGAATTCCCAGCTGGGAATCCTCACACCAGACACACCTGAGCTCTGAGCTCACTGCTGTAAGGATGGAATTCCTGGCTGGGAATCCTCACACCAGACACACCTGAGCTCGCTGCAGGAGGGATGGAATTCCCGGCTGGGAATCCTCACACCAGACACACCTGGGCTCTGAGCTCACTGCAGGAGGGATGGAATTCCCGAATGGGAATCCTCACACCGAGCTACCAGACACACCTGAGCTCTGAGCTCACTGCGGGAGGGATTGAATTCCCGGCTGGGAATCCTCACACCAGACACACCTGAGCTCACTGCTGTAAGGATGGAAATTCCCGAATGGGAATCCTCACACCAGACACACCTGAGCTCTGAGCTCACTGCTGTAAGGATGGAATTCCCGAATGGGAATCCTCACACCAGACACACCTGAGCTCTGAGCTCACTGCGGGAGGGATTGAATTCCCGGCTGGGAATCCTCACACCAGACACACCTGAGCTCAGTGCTGTAAGGATGGAATTCCCGAATGGGAATCCTTACACCAGACACACCCGGGCTCTGAGCTCACTCTGGAACCTGCTCCGTGGCCTCTGTACAGTCTCCAAGAAGTCACAGGATAACCTCCAAAAAGAGGTGTCTGCTAGGCACAGAGAGACTCGGTCTCTTTAGAAAGTTTAAATTATATTTTTTCCCTCAGCTGTACTGAAAAAAAAACCCCAGATCCACCCCAAAATGTTCCTGTCCCCAGCCCGTGTCACCGCCGGCCCTCGGGGAGGCGGGAGCGGGTCACTGGCAGTGCAGCAGCTCCTCCCAACGAATGGGCTGCGAAAACACCTCCCGCTCCAGCCAGAGCTCGTAGGAGTAGTGGAAGTCCTCGGGCAGCTCCAGGCGCTGGCCCAGCACGCTCTGCAGGCAGTTGTCCACCGGGGCGAACTCCGAGTCCTGCGCCTTGTCGTACCTGCGGCTGTTGAAGGCTTCGATGTTGGCCCGCAGCGTGCACTCCTCGGCCTGGAAATCCCACGGCCTCGCGTCGATATCTGCGGGGAAAGAAACAGCACCCAGAGTGGAAAACATCCCTCTGACAAGGTCTGAGCAAAAGGAAGGCTCAGATAACCAGACTCACTTATTATTATTATTATTATTATTATTATTATTATTATTCCTAACCAAATCCCATTATTTTAAAGTGCATTTTAATTTAAGGTATCCCATAAAAATGTAATTATTCCTGCTTTAAGGACTTTATAATTATAGACACCCCACCACTTTTATTGAAAACCTCCACTGACCACTGAAGCAGCAATCAGGATTTAAAACATTTAAAACCTGGTGAGCTTATTATGAGCTTCTAACCCAAAATTTTTTAAAAATTTGGGCAAATGTACCTATGAATGATATTGAAAAGCTGCAATAACTATAGCATCATGTCACATTATCTAAACACATAACATGAAAAAAATCCCACTATTTTCAAAGCTGGCTTTCACAAGCTCTAAATCTGACAGTGCAGAACTCTGCCATAAAACTTCTGAAAAAATCCCCAATAGTGACAACAGTTTTGGAAGGTTTTGGGCCAAAGCAAGTCAAGCTGATTGCAAAGCCACAGGCAGAGGGATGAGCCCAGGTGTGACAGTTCTGGCTTCTCTTTCTGCCAAGGTTGGGATTAACACATGGGAGTAGCAGTTTGTGTTCAGACTCGGTGTTTATTATTTCTGATCTATTTACAGACTCACCAGCCATGAGCTCTAACTAGCAAGGTAAACACAGGTAAAATGGAGAGCTTCTAACTATTTCCAAGGTTATTTTAAGTGATAATCACCCAATAACAAGGTCACACCTATATTATTTATATTTTTGACCCAATAATGACCACCCAAGGCCTGCAATGCAGATCTTTTTCACCTAGTTACAGAAAACCACCCAAACCCATAAAGAAGAAGGAAGAAGAAGGTGAAGAAGAAGGACTCAGACAACACCCCAAATCCTCCATCTTACCCCATACATTAAAAAAAATCCGAAATCTAAGTTTTCACCCTGTGAGATCACACAATCCTATCCAAACCATGCACTCACAACCCCAGTGCTGTCACTCAATTTCAAGAGCCTGTTCCACGGCCTCAAGTCAAATGTGGTGCTTACTTGAGAGTCAGTGTTTTTTAGCCCAGGAAGGCTGAAATTGTCACCCTGCAGGGTTCCAACACCCAGCAGGACTCACCATTGCCATAGGCCCAGTCGTCGTTCATGCGGTGCCGCACCTTCTGGTAGATGGCAGACATGGTCTTCATGTTGCTCTTCCTCCACTGGCGCCCCAGGTACTTGGTCTGGATTTTCAGCAGCTTGAGCACGTAGAGCTGCATCATGGCCTGCTTCACCTTCAGGGCCCGCTTCAGGATGGGGGCTGACTTAAACACCACCAGCATCTGCCAGGAAATGGACACTGATTAACACAGGGGAGCCACAGAAAGGCTCTCTGTGCTGCTTTGGGCACCAACACCTGGGCCTTGTATGCCACAAACCCCCAGGAGGGAGAACAGGAGCCTTCAACACAACCAGCACGGGGCTTGAGGGTCATAGAAATAATGTTATTTGCAGGAGAAAAAGTATTTCTGCATTTGAGGCTCAATCTGTGATAGAAAAAAGGGAAGATGATGAAGAGCAGGAGCTCCAGCACTTCCACAAGACACCCTGAGCACAAGGCTGGGCTGAACCGACTGCATAGAGCCAGGGATGTGCTCCAGGTGAAATGCTGGAGGGTCTCAAGGAGAAAAAATATTTCTGCATTTGTGGCTCAATCTGTGATAGAAAAAAGGGAAGATGATAAAGACCAGAAACTCCAGCATTTCCACAAGACACCCTGAGCACAAGGCTGGGCTGAACCAGCTGTGTAGAGCCAGGGATGTGCTCCAGGGGAAATGCTGGAGAGTCTCCCAGGAGGGAGAACAGGAGCCTTCAACACAACCAGCACTCTCTGCACAGGGCTTGAGGGTCACAAAAATAATGTTATTTGCAGGAGAAAAAGTATTTCTGCATTTAAGGCTCAATCTGTGAAAGAAAAAAGGGAAGATGACAAGAGTAGAAGCTCCAGCACTTCCACCAGTACCCTGAATCTGCTGTGTAGAGCCAGGGACGTGCTGCAGGTGAAATGCTGGAGGGTCTCAGGGGGAGGGGACAGCCCCTTACCATTGTCCTTGAGTGTTTCCACTTGGTCAGCTTGTTGAGGATCCTCAGCAAGTTAATGCAGGAGAACAAATTCCTCCAGCAGAACTGGTTGTTGTCCCCGGCTTCCTGCAAGGGGAGAAGTGTAACCCTGACCACAGTGTTCAGCAGCACCACCACAGAGATGTCCTTGGGCAGAAATCTTGATTTTTATTGTCTGCATAATTCTTAGTTCTGGGGGAGGACAAGCAGCAGAGCTGCCTCCTCACTTGGGTTATCATCAGCACATTCTGGGGAAAGCCATTCTGAAACACTCTGATTTTAATCTGCTTTTCATTTAGAGTGAGAGCTAATAATGCGATAAATCACATTATCCCATCATGGGAAATCTTGTGGTAGATTTGTATTCCTTGTTCACAGCCAGAGAGCAAATGCAGCCAGGTGATCACCACTGCTTTTGGTAACTATATAAATTAATTCATGCTTAGGGCACACATCACAGACTAGTAAGAGGAAATCACAAATCAACACAGGATGACAAATAGCAACGTTTGTATCAAGAGGATGAAACCTTTCTGTAACAAAAAATCCCCTCCAGCCTAAGTGCTGCTGAGACATTGTTTTAAATATTAGGTAACTGTTAACACCCCCAGCTCCAGCTTGTGGAAATACTGCCCCTGGCACTTTGAGCAGTATTTCCACCATTGCAGTAACTTGCTCTATGTTTGAACAACTCCAAGCACAGGGGGAACGTCCCACAAAAATCCTGTTTGGGGATTAGTGCACAAAGCAAAGGCTGCTGAATTTATAAACCACTCACAGCCAGCTACAGCCTTCTTAACTCAGGGCAAAAACTCCACCCATTCCAGAATCTGGGGATCCTTGGGAGGAGTTTGGGGGAGCCCCTCCTGTTCAGTGTCCAATCCAGCTCTGAAAGCAGATTTACCCAAGAAAACCCCACCAGCGAAACCCCTTTGCTTTTAAAGGCAAGTGTCAAACAGAACCAAGGAATTCCTGAGGTTGGAAAAGCCCTCCAAGGTCACTGAATCCCAGCTGTGCCTGATCCCCAGCCCAGAGCCCTGAGTGCCACATCCAGGAATTCCTTGGACACCCCCAGGGACGGGGACTCCAAACCATCCTTGGGAAGATCCTTTCAGTGCCTGAGAGGCATCCAGAGGTGGGATGTCACTGGAATGTCACCAGGATGTCACTGAGGTGCTGTCTGGTGCTTTTGGGGTCCCAAACTGCAGTGCCCCTGCAGTGTCACATTGTGCCCAGGCCTAACCTGTGCCCTCTACACCAAGTAATTTTCCCAAAGATCCCAGTAAAATAAGCCAATATCTATTTCTTAGGCTGATGGATTTCTTTGTCAGCAGTCTGATGTTGTCTCTACAGATTCAAGTCGAGGAGGGTCTTTCCATCAGATTTATGGAAGGAGGGAACAGGTTAAACAGATTTTAATACCCCATTCTAAGGGGTGGATTAAGCCCTTTGCAGACCCCTCTGGAGTGACAGGAGAGGAGAGAAGGGGACTGGCCAGGATTTGAAGAGCCTTTCCCACAACAGAGTGAGTGAATCCCCCACCACCTCAGCCACTCCTGATTTACACCAGGTGGGGACAGAATTTACACCAGGTGGGGACAGAATTTACACCCTCCTTGGGACACAGCAATGCTGGGCTCGTCCTGGTTCTTCTTGGGAAAACCCAAACACACATCACTGTGCTCAACCCACTGAGAGCAGAATCATCTGTTCCATCCTCTGAGAAATGTGTTACGCTGGGATGTAAAAATCACTCATCAGAGTGGTAAAAAAAAAAGCTAAAGCAAGTCATGGAGTGATGGCTGAAGAAATATAAATAGGTGCACAAATATACACCTCGAGTACCAGGGTGTGTAATTCCTATTAAATCCTTACTTCCACTGGTATCCTCCCAAAGATGAACCCTCGTGGTAAAATTCAAATTGGTTTCTGCATATTTCCTAATTAAATTGCCCTCCCTTGAGGAGAACATCCAGCCTGAGGAAGAAATGAAAGGTGCTGCTGTCCTTGAATGTGACAGCTCTCAAACTGTCAAGACCCTACTGGGAACATTTTCCCTAAAAGCGCTCAGTTTTCTCCTGCAGGGTTAAGGCTGATTGTGAGCATTAGCAGGAGCCAGGGAGCTCTCAGTGATGTGTCACTAGGTGTCCCCATCGGTCCAGGATACCATGGAGGCTGGCAGGGCTGGATGGGGACACACAGCCTTCAGTAGCCCGTGGGCCTGGGGAAAACCTTTCTCTCTGATGATTTTGCCCTTTACACACCTAAGGAAAAAACCACAAGCCCTCAGATTGCAGCAGCACCATGAGATCATCCCTGCCCGGACTGGATTTGCTCAGGAACTTTCTTAACGGTTTAGGGTCCATTATTTCCTGTTAACTCCAATCTTTTCCCTGCACTCTTGGAGTCCAACCTCCTCTGCATTGAATTATTGTAGTTATGAACCTGGCAGCATTATTATCCCATCTGTGGTCTGTGTGTTAGCCCAGCCCATCCTGCTGGCCAGCCTCTGGAATACTTAAGGCTCCTCTCCATAGGGAATGTGGTTCATTCCTTAAACTGGTATCTCATAAAACAGGAGTGCTCAGAGCAATTGAAATCCAGGAGGCAACAGCCTCTGGGTAAATTATTTTTCGAAGCAGAAGAGTCTTGTCTTGATAGAACAAGAGGGAACAGCCTCAAACTGTGCCAGAGGAGGCTCAGGGTGGACAGCAGGAAGAATTCCTTATGGAAAGGGTGCTCAGGCCTCAGCAGGGGTTGCCCAGGGAGGTTTGGAGTCCCCATCCCTGGAGGTATCCAAGGAATTCCTGGATGTGGCACTCTGGGCTGGGGACAAGGTGGTGTTCAATCAAAGATTGGACTTGATGATCTTGGAGGCCTTTTCCAATCACAATGATGGTGGAATTCTGTGATTCTATTCAAAGGGAAAACCCTAAACCATTTTTATGGGGTGCCCAACACCAGCAGTGCCTCTTCCCCACTTCCCCACAGCTGACAGTGACTCAGAGTGGTGATGGGAGGAATTTTCAAGCCTGGAGAGAAAAAAAAATAAATCTAATTTTGAAAAGGTTGGGGATTAGAAGAAAAAGAAGACAGAGAATAGAAAACGCAAATCCTTCCTCATGTTGTCCCACAGAGCAATCCTGGCCACAGAAACCCTTTCTGTGCTGCTTACCAGACTTTCTGCTGTGAGCTCAGGCAAGTCACAGACCGTGCAATGTGGATAATCCAGGACAGAGATGCTGCAGATAACAGGAAAGAAGAGGCTCATTAGGAACCAATTAACAGGGGGGAAAATTTTAACATGATTTATATGATCATGCCCAGGAATCTGTAACACTTTTTCCTGCTCTGTGCCTGGAAATGCAACGAGTAATTTGGGTGGAGAACAATCCCATCTCCAGCACATGAAGAAGCATCTGAATGGGATCCCAGCCTCAGAACTGCCTCACCCCTCAGTTTAATGGAGCACTGCTGGCTCCAGAGCTCCATCCTGAGTGCATTAATAAGGACTCAAAGGATTTGGATCCATTAAGACATGACAGATGAGTTATTCATGTGCATATTTAAAAAGGGGGGGAAAAAAAGTAAACAAAATAGATCTGAGGTTCAAAGAGAGGCATCTGATTGGCAGTGAGAAAATTCATGGTGAGTGAATATTCAGAGTATCAGGTTTTTCAAAGGCCTCCAGGCCTGAGGGATTTGTAAAAGCAGTCAATAAATACTGAAATTTACACCTCCCTGGCTCAGAGCATCCATCTGCACATCCCACCCCACTTACAAGTGCATTTCCTGCCTGTGAAACCTCCATCCCAGAGCAGAGGAGAGAGCTGAGTGCTCCTGGGATATGTTTCCTCCTCACTTAGAGCACAGGACCAAAAGTGGAAATATTTATAGCAGGAGAATCAACATATTACTTCCTATTTTTCTATGCATGCCACCTCGCACAGACACAACCATACCGTGCAGGAGACAGACCAGCCTACACACGCAGCTGAAGAGCAACAAAAAGAGCATCAAAAAGGAAAAAAAAAAGGATCTTTTTATCATTCCAACATCCCTGTGGAGCTCCTCTCCAAACAGAGAAACCCTGCCCTGTGGAAGATCTGTGCTGTCTCAGGTCTTTGATCCTTGCTGGTCCAGCCAGTGCCCTGCTCCAAACAGGGCTTGTGCCTCAGTAAAAGGAAGTGACAACTATGGGAAACACGAAAGAGTCAGGAAAACTGAATTCCAGCAATAAAAAATGGGAAAGACCTGGAAGGTCCTACCCCATCTGGCCTTGATGAAGCTGTGGCCCAGAGATGCCCTGGATGGTTCCCCAGGAGCCCATGTGAAGATGAAAAACTATTTTATTTTAAAGATTAAGCCTATTTTATTTTAATACTATTTCAGCAGCCCAATCAGAGATTGGAAACCCAGCATCCAGTCATCGTCATCATGCCAAAGGGATTTGCCCCCTCCACAAATTTCTGTAGTGGATGGGACACCCCAAAGCCGTGTGAGGTCACTTGGGTCCCCTCAGGACAGCACAAACCCTTCCTGCCCCGTCCCCTCTGTGTCCCCCACCAGTGGCTGTACCTGTTTTTGGCAGTGATGTAAGACATGATGTTCTGGTTGAAGAATTTCAGGATCAGCGGGATGCAGTTGGCAAACACCAGGTGTTGGGACACGTACTCAAACTGGGGAAGGGAAGGGAAATGGGTCAGCACCAGCTGGGAATGGAAACCTCTCTCCAACCAAAAGCAAAGCACTTGGGATGGTGCTCACAGACACCTCACAGACCATTTTCTCCCTGGAGTTTGGTGTGTAAGGTTTGTGTCCTGGAAAATTCCATTTGCCAGAGAAAAGACATGCAAACATCATGGCTTTAGGAATAGCTGCACCTTACAGCTTTTGAAAATTAAATTTGTGGCAGAATGATGTGTGGGGAAGAGGGAAGGAGCTGTAGCTATTACATGAGAAAATACAATAATTCTATTGCTCTCACACAATAATCCCAGTTCCCTTAGAAATTTTGACTGAACTAATATCTCTATTTTCCTGCCTGCTTTTAATTTCTCTCTCCCTCAAAGCATTAAATGTCTTCAAGGTCCCTTCCAACCCAAACCATTCTACAGCTCAATAACACAACAAATCTCTCCTGTCCTCCTAAAGATACAAACTGCAGCAAAACCCAATCCTATCCATCCTGCCCTTCTCTCCATCAACATCTCCAATTTGAGAGGCAAGGAACAGTTTGTTCTCATCTCAGCCTGGTGCCAGCTGTCAGCATTGGCACACCACAGATGACACAGCACTGGGATGTGCTGGTGACTAATCGACCCTTCCAACCCAAACCATTCTGTGCTTCAGTGATTCCTTCATTTCAGACCTGCTGGGGTTTTCATGGTGCTCCCTGAGACCACCTTTGTCACGGAAAGAACAAACCCACCCAGATCAGACACACACACAAAAAAGCAGAATCAAGGGGGATGAAACCCTGCAGCTTTCTCCAGGCTCAGCAAAAAGCTACAATTCCCTCCTGCCTGGGGGGAAAGAAAGGAGAGCAGCTGCTTTGAAGTGAGAAAAATTAATGAAGGGATGTGGTGGGGTGGGGGGGGGGAGCAGAACAAATGTAGGATTGTAAAAATGTGGGAGTTGGTTTCATTTTACCCAATCCAATAGGTGGATTTATATTTATCCTCAGTTAAATATCAGTGGGTTTTGTAAGGCAGAGGGATTTGTAGCATGCCTAAAGCTTTAAGAGAAAAAATTAGAAAACACTAATTGTTTGACTTGCAAAATGAATGGAAAACTGGGCCACAGCTCATATTAGTCCTTGGGGGTTTTTTTAACCAAGGAAAGCCCTGGAGTGGGTGCAGTTTGATTGGTGCCATGCAGATGGAACAAAAATCACATTGGGAACAAAAAACAGATTGCAACTATGACCCAGACCTCCTGCCTCTGTTGAAACTGGAGCCCCAAGAACCTGATCCTGCCAAAACCAGATTAGGTGACCTCGTGAGATCCTTCTCAGCACTATTTCTGGGCATTGGAGATGACAGAGCAAAAAAGAGTCTTGCCTAATCCCCTTCCTCTTCCCCTTCTGCCAGGGAGGCTCGTGCTGCCTCCTAAATTTAACCTGAATGGATACTCCCAGAAGCCCAAAAGCTCCTGCCAACGAGAGCAGAAATGATGTTGTCAAAGCACAACAGGGTTATCCCAACCTGAGTGACCCTGTACAAACCCTGGAGCCATGGAAATGTGATTACAGCTCCTCATGGAAACTCTCCTTGGAAGTCTCCTAGGAGAGGGTTTATCAGGACCTCCTGTGGGCCCACCTGGTAGATGTGGTTCAGCTTCAAGTGCTTGAGGAGCAGCAGCAGCAGGGCCGAGATGCTCTTGACAATGATCTCCTTGTGCCTGTTCACGTCCATGCCCAGTTTCATGCTCTGCAGGACGGTGATGCTGCAGTGGAGGGACAAACAGCACCGGGGCTGTGGCAGCAGGGAGGACCAAGGGATGAGGAGTTCTCATTCATCTGGATGAGCTCTATGAAATCAAGGACCTGCACTCCCCACGGGACTCCCATTTCCACCCCTCCTACCTGGTGGTGCCAAAATAGGTTAAAAAAGGAGGAAAAAAAGGTGGATTTGGCTCCAGCAGGAATGCTGGTGGGGTGGTAGGGAGGACACCTCTTATGTGCTGACACATCTTTATGATTTGGGTCAATTAGCAGGATTTTATCATTAGCTTGGAGTGGCTGCACTCAAATCACCATTGCAGCATCACTGCCTTGGCTTTGACAGCTCTGCCCTCGTGCCAACAGTAATTTACACCTATCCAAAGAGATACCCCAAACCTGGAGCCCCTCAAACCTTAATTTACACCTGCCCAAAGAGATACCCCAAACCTGGAGCTCCCCAAACCTTAATTTACACCTGCCCAAAGAGACACCCCAAACCTGGAGCCCCCCAAACCTTAATTTACATCTACCTAAAGAAATACCCCAAACCTGGAGCCCCTCAAACCTTAATTTACACCTAGCCAAAGAGATACTCCAAA
The DNA here is from genome assembly GCF_965231275.1 of Zosterops lateralis. Classification (NCBI taxonomy): domain Eukaryota; kingdom Metazoa; phylum Chordata; class Aves; order Passeriformes; family Zosteropidae; genus Zosterops; species Zosterops lateralis. The sequence goes on from NC_139765.1 coordinate 73,231,785, forward strand.
CCTGAAGCTCCCCAAACCTTAATTTACACCTGCCCAAAGAGATACCCCAAACCTGGAGCCCCCCAAACCTATCAGCTCTGCTGCTTGGTCCAAGGCTTGGTGGCAAGGCTGGGATGGCTGGTGGCCACCTGGTGAGGGACTTACGGCATCTCTTCAGGCAGCACGTCTGCCAGGATGTTGATGGAGTCAGTCTTGGCCTTGGAGGTGGGAGCAGCAGCCAGGAGGATCTTCAGCAAAGCGATCTGCAGGAGAGGGAAGGTGTGAGGGATGGCCCAGGAAAGAGAATTCCTTCCTTCTCCTTCACTTGCTGAAATTGGACAACTCCAAGCCAACTTAACCAGACCACACTCAGCCTGACAGACAGGACAAGTGTGGGGAGATCAGCAGCTCTGTTTGATCCTTATCCTGAAGCATCACATATGCCTGAGCTCTGGCAGGGTGGGTAAAACAACACAAGGAACACCTGGAGTTTAAATGCATTAAAAACTCTGTCTCTTCCCACAGAGCCCACACAATCCAATCAGCATCTCAGAATCTGAATCCCTCCTCTTGGACTGTACTTTCCTCCCATCTCTGCTCAGGATTCCCACCAAAATCTCACCCTCCAGGTCCTGGACACCCTCCTGTGCTGAGCTCTGCAGCTCCCAGCCTGGCACCATTCCCCATTCCAAAGCTCTTCCTTCCTTTTTAGGAATAGGGGCTCACCATGTACTGGGGGAGATTGTACAGCATCGCTCGATACAAGACCTCACAAGGGGTTTCTTGGACTTCCTCTTCCCCCTAGGGCAGAGAAGCATTAAAAACAAGGGAAAATGGAGTAAAAATAAGAATGGATTTATGTGACACCTTGGAAACCTCCCATCTTCTCTCTGGTGATGGGGCGAAGCAAATTCCTTCTTACCAGAGACATGGGGCACTTCTCCAGCTCCTCCTCGTTCTTGATCTGGACATCTGAGATGGAAACATACTTGTGCTGGAAAAACACAGAGACAGAGGCAGAGCAGTGTCACAGCTGAAGGAGGACACACAGCCAGGGATGGTCCCAGCAATATCCCAGTGAGGTGTGCAGGTCACAGCAGAGCCACGGGGAGCTCATCCCTGTGTGGGACATCCCTCTGTCCCTGAAACCCCTCACACCTGCCTTTGGTTACTTCCACCTGCTCCTTCTGTTTTTTCTCAAGTTGAAACTTTTTAAGGGAGCAACAGAAAGTTGGGGAGGGCAGTGAAGCTCTCTGTAAGGAATTAGAGGGACAGTCACCTCCAAAAGACAACCCAGACCTTAGATAGGGTCAGTTGGCCTCTGGAGGGGACTCATTCCCTGTGGAGCACTGCAGGAGCTGAGGCTGGCTGTGCTTCCCCTTGGGAACAGCACTGGTTTGGGAATGTATGTCCAAACCCAGCTCTGAAAGTCTGTCACCTCCAACACACATGGCAGACACTCACCAGGAAGCAGGAATGCTACACCTTGGATAAAGGGAAAGTAAAAATGCTGGGGAGACTGCCTGAGGACTCAGTTTTTCTTTTTTTTTTTTGCCTCAATTCCTGCAAGAAGCTTTTCCTGTGGCAACCAACTTTTTCCTCCCTGCAGTAACTGTGTTTCAGTGAGGTTGGCCAGGAGGATCCAGGTGGTGGATGTCCCATGCCATGTATGGAGCCACCATCTCACCTGCTTCAGGGTCTTCACACTTTCATGGATCGGCCGCGGGAGCCCAATCAGGGTTTCTGTGTCCCTGGGCAAGAGGAAAGAGGGTCAGCACTGGAAAACACATCCATATTCAAGCATTTCCATGTCCTGACAGGTAAAAGAGGAAGACTGGAGGATGCTGAATGCATCCCAGATGGGCCAGAAATTGGGAGAGGTGTTGGTGTGAACTGCTGCCCTCCCACCTCCTCCCCATCTGAGAGAGGAGAGACATTGGGGTGAAGAATTGGGGTGAAATCAGATTGAATCAGAATTTGGGTGAAATTAGATGAAATCAGAAACAGGATGGAGCCAGTCTGAGCCCAGCACTGCACCTAAAAATGAATGTACCCTGCTGGGCCTGTCCCAGGATGACTCTGCACCCGTAGCTTGATTTATGCACAAACTGGGTAATTTGCTGTGGATACCAAACTCTCTCAGCTGCTTTTTGCATCAAACCAGTCCCTGGCTTGGGCCAGCGGTCACTTATTCTGGGCTAGGTCTGATTTTTAATAGAAAGAGGCCCCTGGGGACCAGTGTCTCCAGGAACGTGTTTTTCTAGCACTGCTTTCATTGCTGCAGCTCTGGCAAACCCAGCATTGCCTCATCCTGAGCTGGGAAAACCTGAGCTTTGTGGACACCTCCCACCACTTAACCCCAACTGATGGAAGCTACAGGGCAGGTTTTGTGGAGGAAACACTCACTGTCCCAGCGTGAATCCGATGAATTTGTTCCTGCTTGCTTCCAGGAAATGCTCGATGTCCTTCTGTCTGATGGAGCAGCAGAGAGAAAAAAACAAGGAGAAGGTTGGAAAACAGCCACGAGAACAAGATCACAACCTCAGAGTGATTTCTAGCAGCAGGCAAAAGCCACCTTTGCCCTCACAGGCTGGGAGCAAGGTGAACCTAAACCATTTGTATTTGCTGTGCAACTCCACGGGGACGTGCGAGTAGACAGAGAGGAGTTTCCTACAACCAGCACCTTTGTCTCCACCTCCTGTGCTCCTCACACGCCTCTCCAAGGAGCATCTGCTCGCTCTGAGGGAACAAATGTCGTCTCCACAGTCTGTCAGAGCACACGCTGCTCCAACAGCAAGCTGACATCTTGTCCACCTCGGGCACCTGTCATGGGAACTGCTCGGCATCTCTGCGCTGCAGGCAGGACACGAGCTGTGAGCCAAGGCTCTCCTGGACAGAAAGGAATCCTGCTGAATTTCCAGCCAGCAGCCAAGGGAAAGCAGCAGCCATTTGATTTCAAAGCTGGGAGTGTTAAGTGATGTGGAGTACCACAGTGGAGATCCTTGTGGGAAACCAATTCCTGCTGTGTTTCTGCTAGGAATGCTCATGACAGATAGAGTTAACCCTGTCACTGCTCTTATCTCAAAAATATCTATTTGCTCCTGTGTTTTAAAGGGACTGGATTAAATCCAGGCTTGGGATAAACAGCAAAAAAACCCCTCACATGGATAAGAGGAAAAGGAGCAGAGGTTTTCATCCTTTTCTCCTAACATTCCCTCATTTCATGTGTGGAAAACTGTCTTAGGAAAGAAAGGCACCAACTCCTTTATCTGTAGATGTTTTTCTCTGCCACTAAAAAAAGGCTTCACCAAAGAAAGGCACCAACTCCTTTATCTTTAGATGTTTTTCTCTGCTTAAAAAAAGGCTTCACCTGGCAACACAGGGGTCCTATTCACCCAACAGGATGTCATTAATCAGCTCCCAAGATGATTAGTCAAGGACTTTGTGCTACCAAGGTCTGGCTGGGAAAGCTGACCCTGTTCCCACAGCGCCCCAGCAAAGCATCTCCTTCCCAAATACAACCTGGGATATCCAGAATTGGATCACCACTAATTGCCAAAAATTTGGATTGCCCATTTTTTGGCTTGGGCTGGGTTTAACTGAGCTCTTCCCCGGGGTTTACACACTAAACTTGTGGCAAAGTGGCCAATCCAGAAAGGACCAAACCTGACAAAAAGAGAAGTGGCATCACTTCAGTTCAACCAACTAGAGGCCAAAAAACTTCCCAAAAAACTGCAGTGAGCTCCAGGACAGGTAGGGCTGGGGAGGATGGCAGTGACAGCAGGTGGCTTTACCTGACTTTGGGGGCCCAGGGGAGCCCCTTGGGGAAGGAGACCCTCTCGATGGGCAGGCGCTGAGCTGGCATGGCAGGGATGATCGTGTCCCTCTCCATCAGGTCCAGCTCCCCCTCGATCCCGCTGTCCACGTCATCATTCTCCTCTTCATCAACCCCTCCTTCGTCGTTCTTGAAGGGATCTCTCTCGTTGTAGATGTCCAAACTGTCTTGTTTCATCAGGGGCTGCAGCAGGAGGGGGAGGGAAAAATTCAAATCACTTCAAGGATTTTATTTTCCTCTCAGGTGCTGGCAGCAGATGTCTCCATCCTGAAAGGATCAAGCTCTCGGATGTTCCTCAGGTAAGGATTTCCCTCCTAGCTGCTGCTACCAAGAATAATTCCTTCTGTACTTCTAACCTTGCTGCTCTAGGAGATGTGACCCCATTTTCCACCTTAACTCTTGGGGTTTCCATCTGACATCTCTTAGCAAAAGGCATTTTTATCCCCAGACCATAACACAGCAACTCCAAGAGCAGAGCTAAAAAAAGAGCTTGCTGTGAGCTGGTGCTTATCAGCCCTTTGCCATAAGGTCAGGATGTCCTCTGGCTTCCTCTGGATCACACACCCCATGGGGCTGATCTGTTGCAACTGAAATTGGTGGATGAAAAACTGGACATGCTCTGAACACTGACCCCACAAACCCCCCCAGTGTGGGCAGCAGGGGAGGGGGGATTCTGTCCCTGTGTCCCCTCAGGTGAGACCCCACCTGCAGAGCTGCCCCAGCCCTGGGGACAACTGCAGCAGCACCTGGAGCTGCTGGAGAGTCCAGAGGAATCCATGGAGCTGCTCCAGGGCTGGAGCCCCTCTGCTCTGGAGTCAGGCTGGGAGAGCTGGGAATGTTCACATGGAGAAGGGAAGGCTCCAGGGAGAGCTCAGAGCCCCTGGCAGGGCCTAAAGGGCTCCAGGAGAGCTGCAGAGGGACTGGGGACAAGGCCTGCAGGGACAGGACACAGGGAATGGCTTCCCACTGGGAAAGAGGAGATTTGGGTGGGATTTTGGGAAGGAATTCCTGGCTGGGAGTGTGGGCAGGCCCTGGCACAGGGTGCCCAGAGCAGCTGTGGCTGCCCCTGCATCCCTGGCAGTGTCCAAACCCAGCCTGGGTGGAGCTGTGAGAAACCTGATCTGATGGAAGGCGTCATTTAGAACTGGATGATCCTTAAGTTCCCTTGCAACCCAAACCCTCCCGTGAGCCTAAACCCAGAAACACCGGAGCACCTGGCAGGGAAAGGGAACCACAACCACGAGCGCTCCTGGCTCCTCCTGATGGCACCTGCTGGAAACCCCATCCCAGCCCGGGAGGACTCTTCCATTCTCACCCTGCGGCTGCGGTGGCCCCGCTTCTGCTGCTGCTGCTGCTGCTGCTGCTGCTCCACCAGCTCGATGGCGTACGTGGGTGGGGAGGCGGCGCGCATCCCCCGCACCACCTGGATGCTGTCCTCGGGCAGCGGCGGCAGCCCCAGCTCCTCCCGCCGCCGCACCTTCATGGCCTGCAGCGCCTCGAACCCGCCCAGCGTGAACTGGGGATGGAGAGAGGACAGGGAGTGCACCCAGAGCGCACCCGGGGTGCACAGCCCTCCTGGCTCTGTCCCTTCAACGGGGACAGCACCACGGCACTGGTTTGTTCTCCAGGTCCCTCCCCCAGCCCACCCTCACCCCAGAATCACCATTGGGTTGGGAGAGACCTCCAAGATCATCTAGTCCAACCCTAACCCTCAACTAAACCACAGCACCAAGTGCCACATCCGATCTTTTCTTAAACACATCCAGAGATGGTGAATCCACCACCTCCCCAGGCAGACCATTCCAATACTTTATTTACCCTTTCTGCAAAAAACTTTTTCCTAATATTCAGCCTATATTTCCCTTGGTGCAGCTGAAGACCAAAGAAGGAATTGTTTCCCTGTGTCAGCTCCTGGTGCCATCCTAAATAACCCCATTAGGAGTTGTTTGATGGGGAACATCCAGGCTGCAGCAACATCATTCCAAAATGGAAGTTTCTGGGGCAAGGAAAGGTTTTTACTCACCAGGAGGACCTTCCAGAGCAGGAGCAGGACCTTCTTCATGGGGAAGTGTGGAGCGTGGCCGCTGCAGAACTTGGTGACCATGGTGAAGAGCAGCAGAGCAAAGGGCTCCTCAGCGTGCACAGGGAAACCTGGTGGAGAAGGGAGCAGGGTCAGAGCTGATCCCCCAGCCCTGAGCTCTCCCTGCTGGTTCCAGCATGACACAGGGACCTCAGCAGGGCACAGTGAACTCTGGGGCTCACTCAGCTCTGTTCTGAAGGTCTCCCGGCAGGTTTTCCACTCAGGGGGATCCGTCTCCTGCTCCACACGGATGTTCTCCACCATCAGGTACATGACACTGAGCAGGACCCTGGGGACAGCAGGGCAGCCAGGTGCTGTGGTCTCCCTGTCCCCAAAGGTGGTGTCACCCCCGCCCAGCCCTGAGGGGGTACCTGAGCTCTGTGCTGTCTGCCAGGGAGATGGCTGGCTTCCTCAGGGCGCTGCTGCAGGCCTGGCTGTTCCTGCAGAGGAGGGAAAAGCTCAGCCTCAGCCCCCTCATCTCCACCCCAGCCAACGTCTGCAGCACTGGGAGTGTCACAGCAGGGGATGTGACACGGCTGGGGCACCTCCTGAGGAGGAGGAGCGTGGGGAGAAAGAGGATGAGGAGGAGGATTGAAGAGTGTGAGGAGGATGAGGTGAAAGAAGATGAAGAGGAGGGTGAGGAGGATTGAAGAGTGTGAGAAGGATGAGGTGAAAGAAGATGAGGAGAAAAGGGTGAGGAAGACAGAGAGAAGGAAGATGAAAAGGAGGCAGGTGAGGATGAGGACAAGAAGAAAGAAGATGAAGAGGAAAAGGGTGAAGAGGGTGAGGAGAAAGAAGATGAAAAGGAGGATGGGGAGAAAGAAGATGAAGAGGAGGGTGAGGAGGATTGAAGAAGAGTGTGGGAGGATGAGGTGAAAGAAGACGAAGAGGAGGAGGATGAGAAAAAAGTGAGAAAGACAGGGAAAAGGAAGATGAAAAGGAGGAAGGTGAAAAGGATGAGGAGAAAGATGAAGAGGAAGAGGATGAGAAGAAAGAAGATGAGGATGAGAGGAAAGAAGAAGAGGATGATAGAGGAAAAGGGTGAGGAGGGTGAGGAGAAAGAAGTTGAAAAGGAGGAAGGTGAGAAGATGAGGAAAAAAAGAGGAGGTAGAAGAGAAAGAGAAGGATGGAAGAAGAAGGTGAGAAAAGTGGGGATGAAGAAGAGGAGGAGAGCAAATTGTATGGAAGAAGAGGAGAGAAAGCAGATCATAGAACCACAGAATCATTTTGGTTGGGAAACACCTCCAAGGTCACTGAATCCAAGAAGTGGAGGGGTGAGAAGAAAGAACGAAGTGAAGAGGACAAGGAGGGAGAGGTGGATGAGGGCAGCACAGTCCTCTCACTCAATCTCCATGTTGAGAAGCTCCAGGAAGGCAGAGAAGGTTCCCAGCTGGTACAGGAGGAAGCTGTTGTGCCGAGACCAGTGCAGGACATCACCTTCATTATCACAGTCCCCAAAGACACCTGGAGAGGCCCCAAAGAGAAACCCTGGTGAGGGAACCTCTGGAGCCCACAGCACCACCCCAGGCAGGAGCTTCACTGCCCCAACCCAGCACAACCCCGAGAAAGGCTTCTCCCAAACCCCCTTGGCAGCAGATCTGTCCATGGGGGACACGTCCTTACCCTGTGCCAGGTACAGGATGGCCCGTGCCACTCTGAGCCTCTTGTCCCTGTTGACCACCTCCAGCCCATCCAGCAGGTGCATGACGTAGGCCTTCTGCTGAGCCCTGTCCAGCTCCAGCCACCTCCTGTCTGGCACTGGAAAAGGGACAAGACCTCCAGCTGAGTGCTTTCCTGAGGGTCCTGCTCTTGCCCCAAGCCCCTGAGGCCAGAGCTGGTACCTTGAGTGTGAAAATCCTCCTCGAAGCACCTCCTGTTGTGGCTCAGCTCCGGCTCCTCGGTGTAGCTGTACAGCTCTGGTGGAGACAGGGATCAGCAGGGACCCTCCTCCTCATTCCCAAATTCCTTGAGAGTATCCCTGTGCACCCAGGCAGACATGGGACAGAGACCTGAACTGCTCCCTGAGCTCTCCTGCAGCTCCAAGGGCACCTTGTGGCCACCCAAAATTCATCACCTTCATCCCCATGTCCTGGCTGGGCTGTTCCCAGCTCCTGCTGTATTTGCAATTTCATTGGGGTTTTTGAGGGGACATTTTAAGCAGTTTGGGAATGAGGGGAATGTAGGAACACCCAGGCAGGGCCTGAGCTGATCCCACACCCAGCAGCTCGGATATTTGGGGTCCTGCAAATAGGGGCTGGACTGAGAGGGACACGATTTTGCACCTGTTCCTTGTAATTCCTGCCTGTTCCCACAGAATCCCACTAGTCCTGAGGTGCTGAGCAGCACTAGGAGGACTGAAGTGATCCTGCAGGGAAGGAGGAAGGATCCCTCATAGAGGAAATATGTTTGGTTTTTTTTTTTTTTTTGCCAGGCCAGCCTCGTGCAGCTGAGCTACACCGAGCTAAAAATAACCCAAACCCCCCCCCCCCCCAAAATAACCTAAAAATATAACCCCCCCAAAAAAAATAACCCAAATTTTCTCCGGACACGCTGGGGACGCCGGGGTTACGGAGCCACCGCACACAGCAGGGACACACAGGGGACAAGGACACCGATAAAGGGTGACACGTCCTGCCTGGGCTCTGTCACCCGACACTCCACCCTCCTGCCACCCCCACCCCAGGGGGACCTGGGGTAATCCCCGTGTCCCCACGCGTCCCTTCTGTGTCCCCAAGGAGCGAGTGGCCCTCTAATAATAACCCCGCTCTCTCTGTCGCTGCAGGGATGTCACCACTCCATATCCATCCCCCATCCCGGCGGGATTTTCGTGGTTTTTTCCCTATAAATAAATAACAACGCAGCGCCCAAAAGCTGCTTTCACCTGCCAGCTCAGCGCCGTGGCCGTCGGCATCCCCGTACTCGAATTCCAGGTTGGGACAGTCCACGGAGCCCTGCGGAGAGCGGGATGGGGGTTAGCAGGGGCTGGCACATCCCTGGGGATATTTTGGGATGGGGGTTAGCAGGGGCTGGCACATCCCTGGGGATATTTTGGGATGGGGGTGAGCAGGGGCTGGCACATCCCTGGGGGTATTTTGGGATGGGGGTTAGCAGGGGCTGGCACATCCCTGGGGATATTTTGGGATGCGGGATGGGGGTTAGCAGGGGCTGGCACATCCCTGGGGATATTTTGGGATGCGGGATGGGGGTTAGCAGGGGCTGGCACATCCCTGGGGATATTTTGGGATGCGGGATGGCCGCCAGCACTGGCAGCCTTTGCGCCAAAGCTCCTCCAGCAGCGATGGGTCTCCCGGGCTGGAGCTGTTTAAAACACAGCGGAAAATGTGTGGAAAAAAGGTGTAAATCCGCTTGTAAAACCAGCGTTTCTCAAAGCAAAGGCACGACACGAAATGCCGGTGAATATTAAAAACGAACCCCGGGGTTAGATCAAAGCAAAAGCTCCCCCGGGAGGAGGATGCTGCGGATCCCTGAGCTCCGGTCTCGGCAGCGCAGACCCGACAGCTCCAGGGGCTTTGCCTTCCCCATCTCCCCCTCCTCCCCTGCGGATGAGGAACTGGAGCATGAAACTCCACCGGAGGATTCCGGCGGGGCCAAGGCCGGCCCTGCCCCGGGTGAAGGAACACATGAATGAATAATCAACTCAATTAACATCATTTCCCAGGCCGGGTCTCAGTGTCCCTGCTCGGCAGCCGGGCTGGAATTGATGCGATTAATATTGATGACCCGCGGAGGATGCGCGGCTCCGGGCTGAGCCCGGCTGGCTCAAACCCACTGGTTTTTCACCCAATTCTGCAGCCTAGCCCAGGGGGGACTTAAAGCCGCTGAGGAATTCAAAGCGTGTGCAGCCCTGATCCGCTTGGAGAGACCGAGCCGGGGGGGCAAAGCAAAGCCCAAAATTCACGACCAGGGACCCTTTGGGGGTGAGGGCCAGCCAAGTGTCCCCCGTCCTTTGCTCTCGAGGGTCCCACGGTGGTTTTATGGTGGCCGGGGACATCAGAGCCCGGTGGGATCCTGGTGACCCCATCCCGGTCCTGCTCCCCCAGCCTGGCAGGGCAGGGCAGGGCAGGGCAGGGCAGGGGCAGGGCAGGGCAGGGCAGGGCAGGGGCAGGGCAGGGGCAGGGCAGGGCAGGGGCAGGGCAGGGCAGGGCAGGGGCAGGGCAGGGGCAGGGCAGGGCGGGGCAGGGCGGGGCAGGGCAGGGCAGGGGCAGGGCAGGGCAGGGCAGGGCAGGGCAGGGCAGGGGCAGGGCAGGGGCAGGGCAGGGCAGGGGCAGGGCAGGGCAGGGCAGGGGCAGGGCAGGGCAGGGCAGGGGCAGGGCAGGGGCAGGGCAGGGCGGGGCAGGGCGGGGCAGGGCAGGGCAGGGGCAGGGCAGGGGCAGGGCAGGGCGGGGCAGGGCAGGGCAGGGGCAGGGCAGGGGCAGGGCAGGGGCAGGGCAGGGCAGGGGCAGGGGCAGGGGCAGGGCGGGGCAGGGCAGGGCAGGGCAGGGCGGGGCAGGGCAGGGGCAGGGCGGGGCAGGGCGGGGCAGGGCAGGGCAGGGCGGGGCAGGGGCAGGGCAGGGATGGGCAGGGCAGGGCGGGGCAGGGCAGGGGCAGGGCAGGGGCAGGGCGGGGCAGGGCGGGGCAGGGCAGGGCAGGGCAGGGCAGGGCAGGGATGGGCAGGGCAGGGCAGGGCAGGGCAGGGCAGGGCAGGGATGGGCAGGGCAGGGCAGGGGCAGGGCAGGGGCAGGGCGGGGCAGGGCGGGGCAGGGCAGGGCAGGGCAGGGCAGGGGCAGGGCAGGGGCAGGGCGGGGCAGGGCGGGGCAGGGCAGGGCAGGGCAGGGGCAGGGCAGGGCATGGCAGGGGCAGGGCAGGGGCAGGGCAGGACAGCCCAGAGGGGTTTGGTGGTTCCCCCGTGCCCCGGGGGGATGAAGGGGATGGAGAGGACCGGGATCTCGGTGAGGGGCAAAGCGGAGCCTGCAGAGTGTGGGGCAGCCCAGGGCTCAGGTGAGTCCCCAAAACTCACCTGGGCATGGGGCTGGGAGATGCCAGTGGTGCTGAGCCCGCACCCCAAAACTCCACAGCTGGGTTTTCACTCTCTCCCTCCCTCTCTGGCCCTGGGGGTGCAGCGGGAGGTGGCGGGGCCGGGAGCGCCCCTGGGGCACCGCAGGACGCTGAAGCCACCCCCGCAGGACCCCTAACGCGCCCGGTTTGGGGTAGGGAGCACCCCCAGGGCCGGGAGCTCCCCCAGGCCTGGATAAGGCTCGTTCCGCAGGAGCCCCAGCCCCGGAGCAGGAACCCCCAGCCCCGGAGCAGGAACCCCCAGCCCCGGAGCAGGAACCCCCAGCCCCGGAGCAGGAACCCCCAGCCCCGAGCAGGTCCCGTCGGAGCCCGGGGGGGGCCGGCACCGAGCTCCGCGATCTCACCTCGGACTCCTTCCGCTGGCTCCTGAAGAGCTCCCGGCCCTTGGGCAGCGGCTGTGGCTGTGGTTGTGGCTGTGGCTGTGGCTGGGGCTGGGGCTGGGGCTGTCCCGGCCGGGCCCGGCCCGGGGCTCCGCCGCCTCCCGCCGCCTCCATCCCGCCGCCGCCGCCGCCAGCACGTGGGGCCGGGCCCCGCCACGCCCCCGCCACGCCCATTGGTCCGCCGGGACAGGGGGCGGGGTCCCGGGACACACCCCCGCATCGCCATTGGTCCGGAGCGGGATGGGGCGGGGCCTGGGGTAACGGCGGAGGGAGACAGGGGAACACGGGGGTACCTTGGGGTGGCGGGGCTGGGGACACACGGGGGGACGGGCTGGAGGGGGACAGGGGGTGTCCCTGGGGTGGGACGGGCTGGAGGGGACAGGGGTGTCCCCGGGGACACACGGGGGGACAGGCTGGAGGGGGACAGGGGGTGTCCCTGGGGTGCTGGGAACAGGGAATTCTGGGGAAAGAGGAATTATAGGGTGTCCCTGGGGCGCTGGGAACAGGAAATGCTGCCATGGGGGTTGTGGGGTGTCCCTGGGAACAGGGAATGCTGCCATGGGGGTTATGGGGTGTCCCTGGGAACAGGGAATGCTGCCATGGGGGTTGTGGGGTGTCCCTGGGGCGCTGGGAACAGGAAATGCTGCCATGGGGGTTATGGGGTGTCCCTGGAGCACTCAGAACAGGGAATGCTGCCATGGGGGTTGTGGGGTGTCCCTGGAGCTCTGGGAACAGGGAATGCTGCCATGGGGGTTGTGGGGTGTCCCTGGGGCTCTGGGAACAGGGAATGCTGCCATGGGGGTTGTGGGGTGTCCCTGGATCCCATTCCCACACCCAGTAAAGGGAGGGCGGTTGTTTTTGGGGTGACTGTGTAGGTCTGTGGCCGGGGAGGTACCGGGTGCCCCATCTCGTGTCCCACATCCCTTCACAGCCCCAGGAAGGCTGGAAACCCCAAAGGTTTGGGTGGGAATTTCCCGTGAGCAGCTCTGGGGCACAGCAGATAAGGGGACTGTTCAGAGGAGATAACGGGACCGGGATTGTTCCAGCACAGCCTCCCAAGGGCACTCCAGCCCGGGAGCCCCAACAGCCCCAAGGACGCGGCCCCGGAGCCGCTTCCCCAGCTGGAATTATCAGGACACGGCAGGAGCTCAAAGCTCCATCTTTGGGGACAATTTCCCCCTCAATCCCACCACCATCCCCGATCCCTCCTTGTCCCCCCAGCCCCAAAATCCTGGCCCCGCCTGACCCCAAGGATGTTTGTGAGCAGCTGAGTTGAGTTTTCCAATGTTTTATTTGTGTTTTGAGATTACAGAGTCTTTATTGCTGATCTAATACAATCACTCAGACATTAATATTTAAAACATCCTTTTTGAAATGTTACGGTTGCGACGTTCTCTCGTTTCCTCACTGCTGATGACGAGTTTTGTTGTCTTATTATCTCTAAAGTTCAGAACAGAATTAATTTCCTTTATACGATTTTCTGCTGGTGTTACCTAAAATCTCCTTTTTTTTTTTTCCCTAAGTCTTGAAAAATGTGTTACATTAAAAAAAAAAAAAAAAATAGATAAAAGAAACCAAACCCCATTACACGTTTAATTTAGAGATGATCATAGGATATGATTCCAGGTTGATTAGGAAAAAAGCCAAGCGAGCCAAAAAGCTTTTACAGGAGAAGCAGAACATGGAGAAGAGCTTTAAAAATCGAGGTGGGAAAAGCCAGTTGGGATTTTAGTATTAATATATATATATATTTATTTTTTTCTTCCCTTCCTATCTACCTGGAAGATAAAAGAGGGTTGAGACAGGGCACGAAGGGATCCGGGGCTGTGCAGAGCAGGCACAGGGCAGGACACGGCTCTGGGGATGGAGGGGTTGGGATAAAAGGGGATTTTCCAGGGGGAAGTGGCTGTGCTTGGGATGGGATTCCCCTTCTTCCCAAAGCTGCTCTGCCCCAGTGTCCCCGTGCTCTCACCTGGGCCAGGAGCAGCTCCCAGGGAACGGCACAGACCAGGAGGAGCTCGGGGACAAACACCTGGGGGTGATGTTTCAAACAGCTCAGGGAATTCTTCCCCCCCAAAAAAAATATCTCAGGATCCGGGTAAAATGAGGGAAGAGAGATCATTTCAAGTCTGTCCTGAGCCATCAGTCCACGTGGAAGCTTCTCAAAGCCTCGAGGTCTCCTCAAGGCCTTGATGCCTTCCCAAGGTCTCTTCAAGGGTTTGTGTTTTTCAAGGTTTCCTTTCCTGATTTTCAGAGATTTCAAAGAGAAACTTGGACTAAGGCGGCGCAGGGGAACGTTTGCTCTGTTGATGAGGACGTGGCCAACCTGACTCCCAATCCCCTCGAGGCCACAGTTCCTCCCTTTTCCCTTCCTTGTGCGTGAAGGAGCTGCCACAGAAAAGTTCTCCACGATGGCCGAGAGCCCCAGGAGGACAAAACTCGGATCTGCAGCTGATGGGAGGCTTGGGAAGCAAAGAGGGAGGACAAAAGGCTCCTGTGCTCACGGGGCTGGGCAGTTTTATTTCATCTTCTCCACGTGAAGGACAGAAGTGACTCCAGCCAGACACAGCACTGGGGAAAGGGTCACACTGTCCTGTGCTCAGGAGGGACATCCTGGGATCAAACAGGGGAACTCTGGCAGGTTTATTCTCCATCAGCTCTGACACGTTGAGGTGACCAAAGGGGGTTTTTAGTGATGCTGAAATCTCTCCCCTGGCACAGAATCCGTGATGGGGTCACTCCGGCTCATACATTCCAAAGGGGATTTCCGGATTCAATACAGATACAGAAAATAAAACTCCCAACATTTTCCAATGAGGACTGAAATTGAGCTGGAGAAGGAGCCGGGTGGATCCTCCTCCCAGCCGGGGCGCCGGGCGAGCTCCGCGTGGAGCTGCCGGGGCGCTTTGAGCAGCATCGGTGGGCAAAGGCCCTTCCAGCAGCGGGAAACACGACTTTGGTTGATCCAGAGAGAGAGAGAGACAGAGAGGTTGGCACTCGGAACGACAGCAGCAGGAAAAGGCCGCGGGGCTGTGGCCAGGCCAGCGCTGACCCTTGGGCACAGCTCCCGGCGGTGCTAAGGCGAGGATCCCCGGCTGGCCACGGCTCCGGGCACTTCCAGGGCACACCGAGAGGGTTTTCTCCAGCCAAGTTCCCCCAGGTGGTTCCCGGCCAAAGGGGGATTTTGGTTTTGCTGTCACAGAGCCGGGGATTCTCCAGGAGAAGCGCTGGAGTGTGGAGGAAAACCAAAAGCAGCTCCCAGGGCCGGGTCCCGCCGAGCGCGGGGATGAGCAGGGGGTAAAGGGATTATTATTATTATTATTATTATTCCACGGCTCGATTCCAGCAGCTTCCTCCTCCTCGCCTCCTTTCCCCCGTCCTCCCAGCCCCGGAAAAGAACGAACCCCCAAAAAAAGAGAGAAAAAACGAAAGGAACGGAAAAGAAAAATCCAGCGTCTCCCAGTCCCCGCGGCAGGACGAACACCAGTGGCAGAGGCCACATGAACAGTATTCTAATTTAATAAATAAATAACCTAAAACACACTGTCGACTATGGCAGCAAGCCCGGCTCTAGCGTGGGAAGCTTGCGTGGTTTCATCCTGTACAGTAGTTGAGAAAGACTCGGGGGGGTTGTTGCTGCTCCTCGCGACTCTCCGGGATGCGGCGGCAGGAATTCAATATCTGGGAAAAGAAGGGGAAAAAAAGATTTCTGGTGAATGGATTTGGGGAGTGGGGAAGGGAGGAGAGGCTGCCCCAGCAGCACCACGGTGGATTTTGGGAGGGGGAGAGGACAAGGAGAGAAATGGTTGAGGAAGGGATTTGGTCCTCGCTGGCTGTGAGGGAGGTTGGAGGGGTCGTGGATCCCCCTCAGTGCAGGGAATTCCCTGGGACCCTCAAAGGATCCTTCCTGACCTCTCTGTGCACAGGACAAACCTCACTCCCCTCAGGGCTGGGCCAGACCCCAAAACCAGGGACAAACCTCACTCCTCACACACCAAAACCAGGGACAAACCTCACTCCCCCCAAAGGGCTGGGCCACACCAGACCCCAAAAACCAGGGACAAAGCTCACTCCCCACAGGGCTGGGCCATGCCAGACCCCAAAAACCAGGGACAAAGCTCACTCCCCACAGGGCTGGGCCATGCCAGACCCCAAAACCAGGGACAAACTTCACTCCCCTCAGGGCTGGGCCAGACCCCAAAACCAGGGACAAACCTCACTCCTCACACACCAAAACCAGGGACAAACCTCACTCCTCTCAGGGCTGGGCCACATCAGACCCAAAACCAGGGACAAAGCTCACTCCCCCCAAAGGGCTGGGCCACGCCAGACCCCAAAACCAGGGACAAACTTCACTCCCCTCAGGGCTGGGCCAGACTCCAAAACCAGGGACAAACCTCACTCCCCCCAAAGGGCTGGGCCATGCCAGACACCAAAACCAGGGACAGACCTCACTCCTCACAAGGCTGATCCACATCAGACCCAAAAACCAGGCACAGGGAACTGAATCAGAGGGAATTCCTCCATGGCCAAAGGGAAGCACCAGGATTTTGTAAGGAAAAAAACCTCAGGATGAGGGAAAACCCAGTAATCCCCAAACTGGGAGCGTTCTGGTTTTCTCTGCCTGCCAAGAAAATCCCTTTTCCTGCAGGAGAAGGATCTGGGCTTCACCCTCCCAAGCTGATCCACGTTTGTTCAAAGCCATTTCATTTCCAAGCTGGAAATTCCTGACGGTGCTGCCTAAAAACTGTGGAGAGGGAAGGGATCCAGGGGCTCCAAATGCAAATGGCTATTTTGGGGATCTGTGCTGGGAGGGAGAGGAGCCCGTGGGAGCAGCCCCGGGGCTGAGGCTGCTCTGTGCCACCTCATCCTCCGTCAAACTTTATTTTTAAAGCTGCCACCGAGCTGGTGGCACAGCGCTGGCATCTGCCACGTCTGGGTGACAGCTGCTGCCAGGCACAAAGGGCTCCTGCCCTGCCAAGTGCTCCTGTCACAGCTCCAAGAGCTCCAAATGTCCCCTCCCTGCTGTGAGCAGAGCCCTGGGGAGATCCCCAGGGGATGGAGGGATGGATGGAGGGATGGAGGGATGGAGGGATGGATGGATGGAGGGATGGATGGATGGATGGAGGGATGGATGGATGGATGGAGGGATGGAGGGATGGATGGAGGGAGGGATGGAGGGAGGGATGGATGGAGGGATGGATGGATGGAGGGATGGATGGATGGATGGATGGATGGAGGGAGGGATGGAGGGATGGAGGGATGGATGGATGGATGGAGGGATGGATGGAGGGATGGATGGAGGGATGGAGGGAGGGATGGATGGATGGATGGATGGATGGAGGGATGGAGGGATGGATGGAGGGATGGATGGAGGGATGGAGGGATGGAGGGATGGATGGAGGGATGGAGGGATGGAGGGATGGATGGATGGAGGGATGGATGGATGGATGGATGGAGGGATGGATGGAGGGATGGAGGGAGGGATGGATGGATGGATGGAGGGATGGAGGGATGGATGGATGGGTGGATGGATGGAGGGATGGATGGATGGAGGGATGGATGGAGGGATGGAGGGAGGGATGGAGGGAGGGATGGAGGGAGGGATGGAGGGAGGGATGGAGGGAGGGATGGATGGAGGGATGGAGGGATGGATGGAGGGATGGATGGAGGGATGGATGGATGGGTGGAGGGATGGAGGGAGGGATGGAGGGAGGGATGGAGGGAGGGATGGAGGGAGGGAGGGATGGAGGGATGGAGGGATGGGTGGAGGGAGGGATGGATGGATGGGGGTAAAGCCCTGTCCCCCTCTGACCCCACAGGGGTCCCACACAGCGGGGCGGGGGGGAGAGGGATGGGAGGAGAAGAAGGCTGAGAGGGAACTGGGAGGGCTGGGAGGACACTAGGAGGGGCACTGGGAGAGCACCAGGAGGGGCAGAGGGCTGGGAGGGCACTGGGAGGGCTCCAGGAGAGGCACTGGGGTGGGCAGAGGGCACCAGGAGGAGCAGAGGACTGCAGGGGACCAGGAGGGGCACTGGTGGGGGCAGAGGGCTGCAGGGCACCTGTAGTAGTTGGGTTTGAAGGGTCCATTCTTGTTGAGCCCCAGGTACTTGGCCTGCTCGTCCGTCAGCTCCGTCAGGTGCGCGTCGAAGGTGGGCAGGTGCAGGCTGGCCACGTACTCGTCTGGGGACAGGGGACACAGGGGTCAGCCCCGGTCACAGCAGGGAGGGGAGGCCACCAGGACACCCCCGGGCTGAGGCAGAGCCCACCTGACACCCCTGGCAGGTGTCACCTCACCCCAAGAGCAGGACAAGCCACTCCTGCCTCAAAAACCCCAATTCCCACCCAAAAAAAGCCCCTTTTGGAGGTGAGGTGTGCTCAGGAGGGGGCTCTGCTGGGGTCACATCACTGGCAGGGACATCCCTGCCCTGGGAGCATCCCCTGCTCTCCACAGCTGGGACAGCAAAGCAGCAACCAGCCCAAAACCAGTGGGAAGGGCTCCAGGAACCCCCTGTGATGGTGTTTTACATCAGAATCACACACAGACTCCGACTTCAGAAGGCTGAAAATGACTCCTTTCTTTTTGGGATGTGTCTCCCTTTTTATCCCATCCTACACAGACCAATCTGATTGGTGACACAAAGACAAAAACCTCTCCAATCACATCGGTCAGACCAGAGGGACATCGAGAAGAAATCCCTCCTAGGGAAAGAAATTACAGAAACCAAAACATGCCAGGCACTGAACCAGGGCTACAAACCCCTGAGCTGGACCCAGGGGTGACAATGACACATCCTGGCCTGGTGTCACCTCCCAGGGGTGACAATGACACATCCTGGCCCGGTGCCACCCCCCAGCCCACCCCCCAGGGGGAGAAGGCAGCGTGGGGAAGGTGCTCACCCATTTTTTTGGGCAGCAGGTACACGTCCTGCTTGTAGCGGCCCTCGGGGGCGTTGTAGAGCTCGATGAGAGCCAGGGCCTGCAGGGAGGAGCACACGGGGGTCAGGGGCTGCTGCCCCTCAGGGTGGGACTGTCCCCTGCCCAGCCCTCACCTGTGTGGTGGCCGTGATGGACAGGACAAAGGTGGGCACGGTGGAGCAGCTCAGGTTCAGCAGGCGGCCCTGGGGAGGCAGAATTTGGGGGTTACCAGAGCACCAAACCCAGCTGTGACCCCACAGCAGGGACAGGGACCTCTGGAATGATGTGTCAGAGCTGTTTTGTCACCTGCACTGAGCCCCAGGGTGTGGCTGCCCCTCAGGAAGGGCAAATCTCCCTGTGGGAGACACCCTGGAGTGGGATCAATTAAAACAGGGGAGATTTTTCTTCATGCCAAAAGCTCAGGGGGGACCTTGTGGCTCTGCACAGGAGGGGACAGCCTGGGAGGGATTTGGGATCTAATCCCAGGGAACAGGGACAGGAGGAGAGGGAATGGCCTCAGGCTGGGCCAGGGTGGATTTTAGGGAAAATTCCTTCATGGAAAGGTTTGTCCAGCCCAGGGAGGTTTGGAGTCCCCATCCCTGGAGGAATTGGGGACACGGGGCAGTGGTGGCTGGGAACGGTTGGACTCAATGGCCTCGGAGATGTTTTCCAACCTAAATCATGCTGTGATTCCATAATTCCAGAGGCAGAGGGGCCCCTCAGCTGCAATCCCTGCTCCCCTCACCTCTGCCAGCAGCACGATCCTCTTCCCATCGGGCCAGATGACGTGATCCACCTGGGACCTCACCCTCTCCCAGGTGAGCTCAGGTGTGCGCAGGCTGGCCTGGGGAACGGGGTGGGAACGTCACCAGGACAGCCCCAGAGCTCAGGGAAGGGGCAGCACCCCCTGCCAGGGATCCCATCCCAACCCCAGAGCAGGGACACCTCTGTGATTCACAACCTGAACCGTTTTTATCATCCCAAATCTCATCACCTCAAACCCCCATAACCCCAAACCATCACCCCAAACACCATTGCCCCAAAACCCCCTCACCCCAAACACCATCAACTCCAAACACCATCGCTCCAAACCTCCATAACCCCCATCACCCCCAAACATCATCACCCCAAACCCCCATCACCCCAATCTTCCACCACCCCAAACATAATCACCCTCAAACCCCCATCACCCCAAACCATCACCCCAAACTTCCACCACCCCAAACATAATCACCCTCAAACCCCCATCACCCCGAACACCATCACTCTAAAACACCATCCCCCAAAACCCCCATCACCCCAAATCCCATCACCCTGAAACAATCACCCCAAACACCATCACCCCAAACCCCCATCTCCTCAAAACAGCATTGCCTCAAACACCATCACCCCAAATCCCCATCACCCAAAACCTCATCACCCCAAGCCCCCATCACCCTTAAAAATCCCCCCAAACCCCCATCACCCCAAAATATTATCACCCTAAGCCTCCATCACCCCAAAACCCCCATGACCCCAAACCATGACCCCAAACCCCCCAGACCCCACTGACCACGTCGATCTCGGTGTTGGAGTGGCCCATGTTGCAGACGATGCAGCTGTTCTTCATCCTGTCCAGATGTTCCCTGGTCACCACGTTCTTGTTCCCTGCGGCACCAAAACCCCAAACACTCAAACACTCACTCCCTGTCCTGCCTTTGGGGTTTTCCCCGGGCTCCAGCCCCGTTTTGGGGTGTCAATCCCCATTTCCTGGCCCCGTACCTGTGCAGGTGATGACGATGTCCACCTGCCTGATGACCTCGTTGAGCTTCACCAGCCGGAATCCGTCCATGCTGAGAGGAAAAATGGGGAAAAAGTCACCCCAGATCCCAAACTGAACTTCCTGAAGGGTCACTGGGGGTTTTTGGGGTCATCCTGAAGGGTCTGGGACAATCCACTGGGATTTCTGGAGGATCTGGGACATTTATGAGAAGGGATTTTGGGGGTTTTTCGCATGTCCTGTCGAGGTTTTATCATCTGCAAACCTCAATCCTCCACCCAGAGGGGTTTTTTAACATCCAGGAGCTGTGGATCCGCTCAGGATCCAGGTTGGGATGGATTTAGGGCATCCTAAAAGACACCCCGAAGCTGCAGGTGCCTCTCAACCCCCCTGAAATCCTTTTTTAGGACCCTCAGAGGTGCTGAGGCCTCCCCAGCAAGGTGAGCTCAGGGATAACAAGGCCAGGCTATGTGGGGTGGTTTTTTTGGGATTTGTTGACAATCCTCCCCAGGGCTCCTTCCTGTGCCTCTCACAAGCTGCAAAATCCCAGTTACTAAATAAAAAAAAGTTGGGTTTTTTTTTTTTTTTTTTTTTTTTTTTTTGCTGCATGTCCCCATTTCCTGAGCTTTTCTCCCAGGTGCTGCTGCTGGGAAGGGATGGCTGGAAATTCCCAGCTGAGGAGGGATGAAGGGCACAGAGCAGCCCAGAAGTTCATCAGCTCTGCTAATTAGAGCTCATTAGTCCTAAGGGTGAGGAGCTGAGGGTTTGGGGAGGTTCTGGGGTCCCACACTTTGGGATGCAGGAGGAGAATCCCACCCCAGCTGTGTCTGGAGGAGGGAGACTGGACATCAGGGGCTGTTTTGGGGTGTCCTGGTGGCAGTGAGGGGTCCCAGGACCCCAAAGAGCCCCGGGGTGAGGGGTGGGCACAGCCCTGGGACAGCCAGGGGCAGCTCGTTCCCAAAATCCCTGTGAGCCACAGCCCCAAACTCCTGCTGCTGTGGGATGGGATGGACTGGGAGAGGCTTTAGGGCAGGGCCATTTCCTGGGATGGGATAAACTGGGAGGGGATGGGATAAACTGGGAAATGTTTTAGGGCAGGGCCCCTTTCCTGGGATGGGATAAAAACTGGGAAGGGATAAACTGGGAGATATTTTAGGGTAGGGCACCTTTTCTGGGATTAGATAAACTGGGAGGGGAGGGGATGGGATAAATGGGGATGGGATGGGATGGACTGGGAGATATTTTAGGGCAGAGCCCTTTTCCTGGGATGGGATGAACTGGGAGGGAACGGGATAAACTGGGAAGGGAAGGGATAAACTGGGAAATGTTTTAGGACAAGGCCCCTTTTCTGGGATGGGATAAACTGGGAGATGTTTTAGGGCAGGGCCTTTTCCTGGCCCCAGGACAGAGCTGTGGATGTCCTGAACCTCTCCCTGTCCTCCCTCAGGGATCCCAGCAGACTCTGGCCATGGTTTCCCAGGATCAGTGGGATCTCAGGCTGGCTGAGCCATCCCTTAGGGATCCCCACAACCCCTGGCTGTGGTTCCTGGGCTCAGTGGGGATCTCCTCAGGCCCTGGCTGTGGTTCCTGGGCTCAGTGGGGATCTCCCCAGGCTCTGGCTGTGGTTTCTGGGCTCAGTGGGATCCCCATAACCCCTGGCTGTGGTTCCTGGGCTCAGTGGGATCCCCACAACCCCTGGCTGTGGTTCCTGGGCTCAGTGGGATCCCCACAACCCCTGGCTGTGGTTCCTGGGCCCCCAGGCAGTTGGGTACCCCTTACCAGGCCTGCAGGGCACAGATGGGATCGATCTCAGTGACGTAGACGATGGAGCCCATGGCCTTGAGGGCGGCACAGCAACCCTTCCCCACCTGAAATAACAACAACAGCAACATCAACAACAACAGCCCTTCCCCACCTGAAATAACAACAACAGCCCTTCCCCACCTGAAACAACAACAACAACAGCCCTTCCCCACCTGAAACAACAACAACAACAGCCCTTCCCCACCTGGAACAACAACAACAACAACAACAGCCCTTCCCCACCTGGAACAACAACAGCAACAGCCCTTCCCCACCTGGAACAACAACAACAACCCTTCCCCACCTGAAATAACAACAGCAACAACAACAGCCCTTCCCCACCTGGAACAACAACAACAACAACAACCCTTCCCCACCTGGAATAACAACAACAACAGCCCTTCCCCACCTGAAATAACAACAGCAACAACCCTTCCCCACCTGAAATAACAACAGCAACAACCCTTCCCCACCTGAAATAACAACAACAACAACATCAACAACAACAGCCCTTCCCCACCTGGAACAACAACAACAACAACATCAACAACAACAGCCCTTCCCCACCTGAAACAACAACAACAACAGCCCTTCCCCACCTGAAACAACAACAACAACAGCCCTTCCCCACCTGAAACAACAACAACAACAGCCCTTCCCCACCTGAAATAACAACAACAACAACAGCCCTTCCCCACCTGGAACAACAACAACAACAGCCCTCCCCACCCGGAACAGGCCAGGTTCAGCACAGAGCAGCACCCACAGCCCCCTGAGGGAACTGACAGGGGTCAGAATTTGGATTTTTAGGCTCCAGGCAGTGCCTTGAAGCCTCTGAAAAAGCCAAGGACAGAACTCTCCTGGTCTGGCCTGGGAAATGGTGAGGAGGAACCCAAAACAATCCCTATAAACAATCCCATCCTCCTCCTCCTGACACCTGGTGTTTTCTCCAACTTGTTTTACTGCTGGAGATTTTTACAAAAAAGTGGTGCCCTAAAGGACCAACCCAATTCATTGCACTGTATGAAAAAAAATCTCTCTTTCAATAAACTTTGCTATAAAATTCTTCTCACAAAGAAAGTTTTTTATCTTCTTTTCTTCCTACATATGGAATTCCCAGTGGGGAAAAAAGGGGGAAAATTGGGAAAATGGAACCCCCCTTACCTCCCCATAGCCACAAACCACCACCTGCTTCCCTCCAAACATCATGTCCGTTGTTCTCTTTAGGCTGAGAGGAAAAAAAAAACGGAAATTAAAACCACAATTAAAGGTCAGAGTTACAGCCCAGCACCAAGAGCTGCTCCCTGAAATCCAGGAGGAGAGAAAAACCTAAAAAAAAGCACCAAAAAAATTTCCCTTTTTTCCTTTTGGAAGGGTGAGGGTTCTTTTGTTCTTCCAGCAAAGGGGATTTGGAGCTTTTTATTTTTTATTATTTTTATTCATTTACTTTTTGGTTTTGCCACTCCCAAAACAGTGAAAAAACATCCCCAAAAAACCCTTTTAATCTGAATTTTTGTGGCCAACCCCCAAAAGGAAGAGCCCTGGGAGCAGCAGGGGAGTGGGAACTCCTCACCAGGATCCCAAAGCTTTTCCCAAACGAAGCTCCCCCTTGTTTCTGCTCCCTCCCTGAGCGTGTCCTACATTCCAGGCTATTTTTAGCTCTGGGATAAATAGGTTAGCAATGCAGGGAAGGTGAAATTCCCTCATTTTTAATTTTTTTTTCCATGGGAATTCAGTTAAAAAACCCCCAGCAGCTCTGAGGCACCTCTGCTCCCATCTGTCCTGACCCCATTTTCAATCATTGGGCCAGAATTTCAATTTCTCCCACAAGTTTTTTCCACATTTAAGGTTGGAAAGGACCTTAAATCCCAATTCCATCCCATGGACACTTCCCACTATTCCAAGGTGCTCCAAGGAGGGAATCCCTGAAATTCCAGAGGAAGAGAAAACCCAAAAAGCACAAAAAAAAACCAAAAAAAAACAAAAAAAAAAACAAAAAAAACAAACCAAAAAAAAAAAAGTTCTTTTGTTCTTCCAGTAAAGAGGATGAGATTTGGGTTTGGAGCTTTTTTTTTTTTTTTTTTTTTTTTTTTTTTTTTTTTTTTTTTTTTTCATTTCATCCCCCTCATTATTCCCATTATTCCCATTCCTTGGAAGGTGCTGCTGCTGCACATCCCAAAATTCTGGAATTGTTGATGGATCAGGGATTGTGCCACAAACAATGAGAGATTTGGGGCTGGACACCCAATTCCATGAAAATAAAGGGAATAAATAGGGAAAAAAAAAAAAAAAAAAAAAAAAAAGAAAAAAAAAAAAAAAAAAAAAAAAAAAAAAAAAAAAAAAGGGATGAAGAGGGGAAGGGGAAAGGGCAGGAATGTGGAGTCACACAGGAGGATTTTATCCAGAGGGGAAAGGGACAGGGTGGGAATTCTGATGTGCACCAGGGGTGAGGGAGGGTTTTGTTCTCTGACACACAAATTCAGCAGAGATGATCCAAAGGCAGCAGAGCCCTGGGGGAATCCTTCCCTTTTCCCTGGGGGAATCCCTCCACATTCCCTGTGGGAATCCTTCCCTTTTCCCTGGGGGAATCCCTCCACATTCCCTGTGGGAATCCTTCCCTTTTCCCTGGGGGAATCCCTCCCCAGTCCCTATTGGAATTCCATTCCTTTCCCTGGGGAAATTCCTCACCTTTCCCTGAGGGAATCCCTCCCCATTCCCTGTGGGAATTCCACCCCATTCCTTGTGAGAATTCCTCCCCTTTCCCTGGGGGAATTTCTCCTGTTTCCCTGAGGGAATTCCACCCCATTTCCTGGGGGAACTCCTCCTCATTCCCTGTGGGATTTCGTCCCCTTTCCCTGAGGGAATCCCTCCCCTTTCTCTGTGGAAATTTCTCCCTTTCCCCTGGGGGAATTCCTCCCCTTTCCCTGTGGAAATTCCTCCCCATTCCTTGTGGGAATTCCTCCCTTTTCCCTGGGGGAATTCCACCCCTTTTCCTATTGGAATTCCTCCCCTTTTCCTGGGGGAATTCCTCCCTTTTCCCTGAGGGAATCCCTCCCCATTCCCCTAAGGGAATCCCACCCTTTTCCCTGGGGGAATCCCACCCTTTTCCCTGGGGGAATCCCTCCCCTTTTCCTGTAGGAATCCCTCCCAATCCCTTTGGGAATTCCTCCCCATTCCCTGTGGGATTTTGTCCCCTTTCCCCGAGGGAATCCCTCCCTTTTCCCTGGGGGAATTCCTCCCCTTGCCCTGGGGGAATTCCTCCCCATTCCTTGTGAGAATTCCTACCCATTCCCTGTGTCAATCCCTCCCCATTCCCTGTGTTAACCCCTCCCCATTCCCGGGGAATCCCTCACCCGTCCAGGATGGACTCCCTGCAGCAGTACAGGTTGTCAAACTTCTGTTTGGTGACGGAGTCGTTGACGTTCATGGCCGGCACACAGAGCTTGCCTGCCTTGGAGAGCTGGTACAGCCTGCAGGGAACAGGGGTTATCCATGGGGGACTCACACCTGGGGGATTCACACCTGGGGGATTCATCCCTGGGGGATGAGAAATTCATCCCTGGGGGATTCATCTCTGGGGAACTCTGCCTTGGAGAGCTGGTACAGCCTGCAGGGAACAGGGGTTATCCCTGGGGGATTCATCCCTGGGGGATTCACACCTGGGGAACTCACACCTGGGGAACTCTGCCTTGGAGAGCTGGTACAGCCTGCAGGGAACAGGGGTTATCCATGGGGGATTCATCCCTGGGGGATTCACACCTGGGGGACTCACACCTGGGGGAGTCAACCCTGGGGAACTCACACCTGGGGGAATTCATCCCTGAGGATTTAATCCCTGAGGAATTCACCCCTGGGGAATTATCCCTGAGGGATTATCCCCCGAGGGATTCACACCTGGGGGATTCATCCCTGGGGAATCGATCCCTGCGGAACTCATTCCTGAGAAATTCATCCCTGGGGGATTCACACCTGGGGATTTCATCCCTGGGGAATTCACCCCTGGAGAATTTATCCCTGAAGAACTCATCCCTGGGGAATTCATCCCTGGGGAATTAATCCTTGGGGAATTATCCCTGGGGAACTCATCCCTGGGGAATTCATCCCTGGGGAATTAATCCTTGGGGAATTATCCCTGGGGAACTCACCCCTGGGGAATTTATCCCTGAAGAATTCACACCTGGGGAATTCATTCCTGAGAAATTCATCCCTGGGGAATTCTCCCTGAGGAATTCACCCCTGCACTCAGGGGGTTTGGGTTGGGAAGGGCCCTGAAGATCACCCTGGCCCTGGGCAGGGGCACTGGGCAATCCAGGGGCAGCCCCAGCTGCTCTGGCAATTCCAGCCCAGGGAACAATTCCCAGTTCCCAATCTCCCACCCAGCCCTGCCCTGTGGCAGTGGGAAGCCATTCCCTGTGTCCTGTCCCTGTCCCCAGTCCCTCTGCAGCTCTCCTGGAGCCCCTTTGGGCCCTGGAATGTTCTGGAAGCTTTCCCTGGATTCAGCATCCCCCAGCTCTGGGCACAGCCTCGACTCCCCATAGCAGGAAAATCAAAAATAATAAATTTAAACACCTCACTGTGGCTACCAAGAGAGTCTGAAAATCCTGTCCCTGCTCCAGCCCTTGGGAAGGAGAACCTGCCTTTGGAAATCTCCTCTTCCCACTGTGGGATTTCAGATCCTAAAAATATTCCAAAATCCTTGTCGTGACCCCACTGTTGCCACTTTTCTGTTTGAAACATTTCCTTTCCCTGTGTTCAGGAGCTGCCTGAGCCTCTGATCCAGCTCAGAGCTGCAGCCAAGCCTTTCCCCCTGCAGGAACACAAAGCTGCTGCTCCCCTCAGTTCCCTGGGATGGGATTCATGCCATGGAAAAGCTCCTCTGACACCTCCCAACCTCCAAAGCTGCTCCCACCTCAGCTCTGCTCCTGCCAGGGACTCAGGGATCTCACTCACTCATCTCTGGGGTTCTCCCTTCCCCAAAAAACATCTCAATTTCTCTTCCCAAACCTCACTTCATCCAGGGATTTAGGTCAGGGCTGCAAAAATTCACTCAGTTCTTATTCCCAAACCTCATTTCTTCCCATGGATTTAGGTCAGGGCTGGGCTTTCTCCCTTCCCCAAAAGTCAATTCAGTTCCACTTCCCAAACCTCATTTCTTCCAGGGATTTAGGTCAGGGCTACAAAAATAGAGTTTCTCTTCCCAAACCTCACCTTTCCCCAGGGATTTAGGTCAGGCTGGGCTTCCCCCCTTTCCCAAAAAAATCTCAGTTCCTCTTCCCAAAGGAAGAATCTCTTCTTCCCAGGGATTTAGGTGAGGGTTGGGCTCCCTCCCTTCCCCAAAAATCAACTCAGTTCCTCTTCCCAAACCTCATTTCTTCCAGGGACATAGATCAGGCTGGGCTTCTTCCCTTCTCCAAAAATTGACTCAGTTCCTCTTCCAAGGATTTAGGTCAGGGCTACAAAAATAGACTCAGTTCTTCTTCCCAAACCTCACCTTTCCCCAGGGATTTAGGGCAGGCTGGGCTCCCTCCCTTCCCCAAAAATCAACTCAATTCCTCTTCCCAAACCTCATTTTTTCCAGGGATTTAGGTCAGGGCTGGGCTTCCTCTCTTCCCAAAAAAAACGACTCAGCTCCACTTCCCAATCCTTATTTTTTCCAGGGACTTAGGTCAGGGCTGTGCTCCCTTCCTTACCCAAAAATCAACTCAATTCCTCTTCCCAATCCTCATTTCTTCCCATGGATTTAGGGCAGGTCCCTCCTGGTCCATGTCCCACCCCCAGGACCCTCCTGCTCCTCTTTGGGAACCCAGAGCAGTTCCAGGTCCTGCTGGGGCTTTGACCAGGATTCCCTGGAAACTGAGGGAGAAGTTTGGGACAAACCAGGTTGAGTTTTATCCCAAATTTCTGTGGGCACCTGTGGACCCCGGTCACGCTCTCCTCCACGATGCCCTTGATCTTCTTGAACATGTTGGGATATTTCTTGTAGATCCAGTGGGTGAGATCCCCACCATCATCCAGGATCTGGAAGGAAAAACAGCCACAGAGTCACCAGGGCAGGGAGGGAGAGGGGGTTAAAGGCAGGGAAATCACTTGGGATCAGCTCTAGGGCACGGATTTATTAATTATTGTGTTAATTTATGTTTAATTATTGGTTGGCTTTGGCCAGCGAGGACAATGTGGTGGGTTTGGTTCTTCTGGGTGATCCAGAGGTCGTGGTCAAACCTGTGAATTCCCTGACTTTAACCAGGTAAATTCCTTGCTCTTATCCAGGTGAAATCCCTGGATTTATTCAGGTGAAATCCCTGGATCTATCCAGGTGAAATCTCTGGATTTATCCAGGTGAAATCCTTGGATTTATCCAGGTGAAATCCCTGGATCTATCCAGGTGAAATCCTTGGATTTATCCAGGTGAAATCCCTGGATCTATCCAGGTGAAATCCCTGGATTTATTCAGGTGAAATCCCTGGATCTATCCAGGTGAAATCCCTGGATTTATTCAGGTGAAATCCCTGGATCTATCCAGGTGAAATCCCTGGACTTAGCCAGGTAAAATCATTGGCCTCGTGCAAGTAAAAACTCTGAATTTACTCAGGTAAAGTCCTTGGCCTCACTCAGGTAAAATCTTTGGTCTTATACAGGTAAAACCCCTGCAGTTACCCAGGTAAAATCCCTGGATTTATCCAGGTGAAACTCCTGGATTTATGCAGGTAAATTCCTTGGTCTTATCCAGATAAAATTCCTTGGACTCAACCAGGTAAAATCCTCAGCATTACCCAGTAAATCCCTGGACTTGGCCAAGGTAAAATCTCTAGTTTTATACAGGTAATTTTACCTGTATATATAGGAAATATATTCCTGTTTATACAGGAAATTTTACTTAGAATTCCCAAAGTAATTATGGAATAAATGAGGGTGGCACAGAATTCCCAAAGTAATTATGGGATAAATGAGGGTGGCACAGAATTCCCAGAGAAATTATGGGATAAATGAGGGTGGCACAGAATTCCCAGAGAAATTATGGGATAAATGAGGGTGGCACAGAATTCCTGGAGAAATTATGGAATAAATGAGGGTGGCACAGAATTCCCAGAACAATTATGGGATAAATGAGGGTGGAACAGAATTCCCAGAGAAATTATGGAATAAATGAGGGTGGAACAGAATTCCCAGAGAAATTATGGGATAAATGAGGGTGGCACAGAATTCTCAAAGTAATTATGGAATAAATGAGGGTGGCACAGAATTCCTGGAGGAATTATGGGATAAATTAAGGTGGCACAGAATTCCTGGAGCAAATATGGGATAAATGAGGGTGGAACAGAATTCCCAGAGAAATTATGGGATAAATTAAGGTGGAACAGAATTCCTAGAACAATTATGGAATAAATGAGGGTGGCACAGAATTCCCAGAGAAAATATGGAATAAATAAGGGTGGCACAGAATTCTCAGAGAAATTATGGGATAAATGAGGGTGGCACAGAATTCCCAGAGAAAATATGGAATAAATGATGGTGGCACAGAATTCCCAGAGAAAATATGGAATAAATGATGGTGGCACAGAATTCCCAGAGAAATTATGGAATAAATGAGAATGGAACAGAATTCCCAGAGAAATTATGGAATAAATAAGGGTGGCACAGAATTCTCAGAGAAATTATGGGATAAATGAGGGTGGCACAGAATTCCCAGAGAAAATATGGAATAAATGATGGTGGCACAGAATTCCCAGAGAAAATATGGAATAAATGATGGTGGCACAGAATTCCCATAGAAATTATGGAATAAATGATGGTGGCACAGAATTCCCAGAGAAATTATGGAATAAATGAGAATGGAACAGAATTCCCAGAGAAATTATGGAATAAATAAGGGTGGCACAGAATTCCCAGAGAAATTATGGAATAAATGGGGGTGGAACAGAATTCCCAGAGAAATTATGGGGATAAATGAGAGTGGAACAGAATTCCCAGAGAAATTATGGAATAAATGAGGGTGACACAGGATTTCCAGAGAAATTATGGGATAAATGAGAGTGGAACAGAATTCCCAGAGAAATTATGGAATAAATGAGGGTGACACAGGATTTCCAGAGAAATTATGGGATAAATGAGGGTGGCACAGAATTCCCAAAATAATTATGGAATAAATGAGAATGGAACAGAATTCCCAGAGAAATTATGGGATAAATTAAGGTGGCACAGAATTCCCAGAGAAAATATGGGATAAATGAGGGTGGCACAGAATTCCCAGAGAAATTATGGGATAAATGATGGTGGCACAGAATTCCCAAAGTAATTATGGAATAAATGAGGGTGGCACAGAATTCCCAGAGGAATTATGGAATAAATGAGGGTGGCACAGAATTCCCAAAATAATTATGGGATAAATGAGGGTGGCACAGAATTCCCATAGAAATTATGGAATAAATGAGAATGGCACAGAATTCCCAGAGAAATTATGGGGATAAATGAGGGTGGCACAGAATTCCTGGAGCAAATATGGAATAAATGAGGGTGGCACAGAATTCCCAGAGAAATTATGGTAAAAATGAGAATGGAACAGAATTCCCAGAGAAATTATGGGATAAATGAAATCCAACAAAAACCTCTGGGAACAGATCCAAGATCCTTTTGCTCCCTCAATCCTTTCCATGATTCCAGGACAGGGCTGAAAACTGCCCCAGAATGAAGAGGGAAAGCAAAATCTGCATTTTTCTGGGACACCGAATTGTTCCAAAAGTGACATTTTGGATGGGAAATTATTCCTCAAAGAGCTGTTCCTGTGTCTAGACTCAGTCTGATACCTCGGGGGTGGATTTTTTATTTTTTTTTTTTGACATTTCTGGTTCTTTTTAAAGGTGACAGTGACTGGAAAGGGATAAAAATCCCACCTCAAATGAGCCAATATTGGCAAAAAAACCCCCCCAAAAACGCAAAATTTCATTTTGATTTCTTCTCATGTCATTTAGATCAGGAGCTCCAGGGCTCCAAATCTTTGGGGAAATGTGAAAACAGCACATCTTGACAGCTGAAAATTATTCTGCTCACAGGGAGAAATTCTCTATAAAATCTGGGAGAAATTCCCCATAAAATCCAGGAGAAATTCCCTACAAAATCCAGGAGAAATTCCCTATAAAATGCAGGAGAAATTCCCCAGAAAATGCAGGAGAAATTCCCCATAAAACCCAGGAGAAATTCCCTATAAAATGCAGGAGAAATTCCCCATAAAATGCAGAAGAAATTCCCTATAAAATCCAGGGGAAATTCTCTATATAACCCAGGAGAAATTCCCTGTAAAATGTAGGAGAAATTTCCTATAAAATGCAGGAGAAATTCCCCATAAAATCCAGGGGAAAATCCCTATAAAATCCAGGAAAAATTCCCCATAAAATCCAGGAAAAATTCCCCATAAAACCCAGGAGAAATTCCCTATAAAATCCAGGAGAAATTCCCCATAAAATGCAGGAGAAATTCCCCATAAAATCCAGAAGAAATTCCTTATAAAATCCAGGAAAAATTCTCCATAAAATCCAGGAGAAATTCCCCATAAAATCCAGGAGAAATCCCCTATAAAATGCAAGAGAAAATCTCTATAAAATCCATGAGGAATTCCCCCTAAAAATTCCCTTTCCCTCTAAAATTTCCAGGTTACCTGTTTTCCCGGGAAACAAGGGCAAGATAAAAAGGGAGTTGGGGGTACCTGATCTTTTTGTGGTTTAAAACGTAGAAATCAGGGAAAAATCTGAGCTTTGTCCCCCAAAAATCACCTCAGCCAAAGGTGAGAATTTAAGAGTGAAAAATTCCTGTTAAAAATACTGATTTGGAGCCATTTTTTAGCAGTTCAACCTGCACCGAGACGCTCCGAAAATCAAACTAAACACCCCAAAAAAGCCGCATTAATGCAGATTATTTTGGGAAACAGCGAAATAAAACGTGGCTCGGTGAGATCCAGGAG
This sequence comes from Zosterops lateralis, assembly GCF_965231275.1. Taxonomy (NCBI): domain Eukaryota; kingdom Metazoa; phylum Chordata; class Aves; order Passeriformes; family Zosteropidae; genus Zosterops; species Zosterops lateralis. Next base: position 73,263,564 of record NC_139765.1, read on the forward strand.
GTTTTAGCTGCCATTTCCTTCCTCCTTTTCCTGTCCAGGTGGGATTTTTGTGTTTCCCAACTCACCATGTTGGGCTGCCAGCCCTCGACGTTGACGCAGCGGTCGATGCACCACCAGAAATCATCCTCGGATTCTCCTTTCCAGGCAAACACAGGGAACCCTGGCCAGGGAGGGAGAGGGGGTTAAAGGCAGGGAAATCACCTGGGGATCAGCTCTAAGGCATGGATTTATTAATTATGGTGTTAGTTTAGGTGGGTGTGTTTAATTATTGGTTGGTGAAGTCCCTGAGTTTAACCAGGTGAATTCCTTGGTCTTATTCAGGTGAAATCCCTGGATTTATCCAGGTGAATTCCCTGACTTTAACCAGGTGAAATCCTTGGTCTTATCCAGGTGAAATCCCTGGATCTATGCAGGTGAATTCCCTGGCTTTAACCATGTAAATTCTTTGGTCTTACCCAGGTAAAATCCCTGGATTTATCCAGGTGAATTCCCTGGATTTATCCAGGTGAATTCCCTGACTTTATCCAGGTGAAATCCCTGAATTTATCCAGGTGAAATCCCTGGACCTATCCAGGTGAAATCCCTGAACTTAGCCAGGTAAAATCATTGGCCTCGTGCAAGTAAAAACCCTGAATTTACTCAGGTGAAGTCCTTGGCCTCACTCAGGTAAAATTTTTGGTCTTATACAGGTAAAACTCCTGGATTTATCCAGGTAAAATCCTTGGCTTTTACCCAGGAGAAATTCCCTATAAAATCCAGGAGAAATTCCCTCTAAAATTCATTATAAACTCCATATAAAATCCCAGATAAATTCCCTATAAAATGCAGTGGCAATTCCCCTATAAAAACCACAAGGAATTCTTGATAAAAAGTAGGAGAAAATCTCTACAAAATGCAGGAGAATTTCCCTACAAACTCCATGATAAATTCCCTATAAAATGCATGATAAACTCCCTATAAAATCCACAAGGAATTCCCTATAAAATCCACGAGGAATTCCTGATAAAATGCAGGAGAAATTCCCTATAAAATGCACGATAAATTCCCTATAAAACCCACAAGGAATTATCTATAAAGTTGAGGAGGAATTCCCTATAAAATCCATGAGGAATTCCTGATAAAAAGTAGGAGAAAATCCCTATAAAATACAGGACAATTTCCCTATACAATGCAGGAGAATTTCCCAACAAAATCCAGGAGAAATTCCCTATAAAATCCATGATAAATTCCCTACAAAATCCAGGACAAATTCCCTATAAAACCCACGATAAATTCCCTATAAAACCCACGATAAATTCCCTATAAAATCCATGATAAATTCTCTACAAAATCCATGAGAAATTCCCTATAAAATCCAGGATAAATTCCCTACAAAACCCAGGACAAATTCCTTATAAAACCCACAATAAATTCCCTACAAAATCCAGGAGAAATTCCCTACAAAATCCATAATAAACTCCCTACAAAATCCAGGACAAATTCCCTATAAAACCCACGATAAATTCCCTATAAAATCCAGGATAAATTCCTTATAAAATCCATAATAAATTCCCTATAAAATCCAGGATAAATTCCCTACAAATTCCAGGACAAATTCCTTATAAAACCCACAATAAATTCCCTACAAAATCCAGGAGAAATTCCCTATAAAATGCACGATAAATTCCATATAAAACCCACAATAAATCCCCTATAAAACCCACAATAAATCCCCTATAAAATCCAGCATAAATTCCCTACAAAATCCATAATAAATTCCCTATAAAATGCACGATAAATTCCCTATAAAATCCAGGAGAAATTCCCTATAAAATGCAGGAGAATTTCCAAAAAAAAAAAAAAATCCATGATAAATTCCTTATAAAATGCACGGTAAACTCCATATAAAATCCAGGAGAAATTCCCTATAAAATCCATTATAAGTTTCATATAAAATACACAATAAATTCCCTATAAAATCCAGGAGAAATTCCCTATAAAACCTGCAATAAATTCCCTACAAAATCCAGGAGAAATTCCTTATAAAATGCAGGACAATTTTCGTATAAAATCCACAATAAATTCCCTACAAAATCCAGGATAAATTCCCTATAAAATCCATCATAATTTTAATATAAAATACACAATAAATTCCCTATAAAATCCAGGATAAATTCCCTATAAATGCATGATAAATTCCCTATAAAATGCATGATAAATTCCCTACAAAATCCAGGACAAATTCCTTATAAAACCCACAATAAATCCCCCATAAACCCCACAATAAATCCCCTATAAACCCCACAATAAACTCCCCGTAACCCCCCAGAATTCCCTCCCAAAGCCCCAGGAAGAGGCAGAATTTCCCCACCACTCTCGGCCAGGGCAGCGGCCACCTCGTTCAGGGTGGAGTAGATGTTACAGGCGGCCCAGCGGCACTGGGCCCCCAGAGCCCCCAGCGTCTCCATCAGCACCTGGGGGGACAAAATACACCCAAAATCAGAGCGGAAATGCAAAATTTGGGGTTTAATGTGTAAAAGGATTGGGAAAATCAGATCAGGAATGGAAAATTGGGGGGTTTGTTTGCAAAAACACCGAGAAAAGCAGCTCAGAAACAGAAAATCGAGGGATTTATTCAGAAAAATGCCTGGAAAATCAGCTCAGAAACAGAGAATTGGGTTTTCTTTTGTTGCTGTTTGTGGAAAAGCCCCTGGGGAGTCTCTGAAGTTGAATTTAAGGTTCTGGTTTAGGGAATCCCTCTTCTCTATGGGGTCAGTTTTAAGGGATGAGCAGTGGGAATTCCCTGTTTGGGGTCAGTTTTGGGGGACAAGCAGCAGGGATTTGGGGTTTGGGGTCAGTTTTGGGGGATGAACAGTGGGGATTCCCTGTTTGGGGTCAGTTTTAGGGGATGAGCAGCGGGGATTTGGAGTTTGGGGTCAGTTTTGGGGGACGAGCAGCAGGGATTTGGGGTTTGGGGTCAGTTTTAAGGGACAAGCAGCAGGGGTTTGGGGTTTGGGGTCAGTTTTAGGGGACAAGCAGCGGGGATTTGGGGTTTGGGGTCAGTTTTGGGGGATGAACAGTGGGGATTCCCTGTTTGGGGTCAGTTTTAGGGGATGAGCAGTGAGGATTTGGAGTTTGGGGTCAGTTTTGGGGGACGAGCAGCAGGGATTTGGGTTTGGGGTCAGTTTTGGGGGATGAGAAGTGGGGGTTTGGGGTTTGGGGTCAGTTTTAGGGGACAAGCAGCAGGGGTTTGGGGTCTGGGGTCAGTTTTGGGGGACAAGCAGCAGGGGTTTGGGGTCTGGGGTCAGTTCTATAGGACAAGCAGCAGGGATTTGGGGTTTGGGGTCAGTTTTGGGGTTTGGGGCCGGGCTCTCACCGCAGTCTGTGCTGTGATGTGGGTGCACCCCACAATCTTGGCCCCGGCCAGAGGTTTCTCCCCCTGAGCTCTCTTCCTCAGAGCCATCAGCGCTGGCATTTCTGTGGGGGAACAGGAAAAGGGGTTTGGGAATGGGGTGGGGAGGGACAGGAGGAACAGCCACCCCCTGCCTGCTGATCCCATAAATTCACACAGCTCTGAAACAGCCAAAGCCTCAAAAACAAACCCCAAATATGGCACAAATGACCCCAAATCCCCCTGGATTTTTCCCTCTTATATTCAATTTTCTGCCTCTGGGTGAGGTTGAAGGAGACTCTGCTTGGGGCTGAGGATTTGGGATTTGCTCCAATATCCAACCCTTAAACCCTGCCTGGCCTTTGCTGGGGTTTATTTGGAGGTAAATCAAGCTAAACCCAAATTGTGAAATTTATGGGATGGATTTCATCTTTTCTATTGATTTAACCAAATAAGTTCAACCACGGAACAGTCTAATATTTGGTTGGGACTACACACAGCACAATCCTGTAACACAAAATCCCACAGAGGCTTTCCTATCCCTCAAAACCCCACAGAAGCCCCACAAAACCCCACAGAATCTTTTCCCATCCCCTAAATCCCACAGGAGCTTTCCCATCCCTCAAAACTCCACAGGAGCTTTCCCCATCCTTGAAAATCCCATAGAAGCCCCTCAAAATCCCACAGGATCTTTCCTATCTCCCAAAACCCCACAGAATCTGAATCCCCCAAATCCCCATAGAATCTTTCCCACCCCCAAAACCCCACAGGAGCCCCTCAAAACCCCACAGGAGCTTTCCTATCCCCCAAAACTCCACAGGAGAGGATGATTTGGGGTCAGGAGGGGATGATTTGGGATCAGGAGGGGATGATTTGGGATCAGGAGGGGATGATTTGGGATCAGGAGGGGATGATTTGGGGTCGGGAGGGGATAATTTGGGGTCAGGAGGGGATGATTTGGGGCCAGGAGGGGATGATTTGGGGTCAGGAAGGGATGATTTGGGGTTAGGAAGGGATGATTTGGGGTTAGGAGGGGATGATTTGGGGTTGGGAGGAGATTTGGGGTCAGGAGGGGATGATTTGGGGTCAGGAGGGGATGATTTGGATCAGGAGGGGATGATTTGGGGTCAGGAGGGGATGATTTGGGATCGGGAGGGGATGATTTGGGGTCAGGAGGGGATGATTTGGGGCCAAGAGGGGATGATTTGGGGTTAGGAAGGGATGATTTGAGGTCAGAAGGGGATGATTTAGGATCAGGAGGGGATAATTCGGGATCAGGAGGGGATTTGGGGCCAGGGAAGGGAGCAGCCCCGTTACCCTGCTCGGCGATCTCGATCTCGCGGCGCCCGAACTCGGCCTGTTTGATGTTCTTGACGCAGAAGTCGCTGCTGCCCTTGGAGTTCTTCTGCTGCTTGTCCCGGGGAGAGGTCTCGTCATCGGAGCTGTCCGTGTACGAGGCGGCTGCGGGGGAACAGGGGGCAGGAAAGGGTTAAAGAATTCCCAAAATCCAGGGGTGTTTTTCCATCCCCAGCTGGGATCTCTCCTGCTCCTGGCTGGGAGAGTTTTTTCCCAGCTGGATTTAGCTGGGATGGGTTTTGAGTTCTCATTTTTAATTCTCTCGAATTCAACCCCACAGCAGAGGGGATGGGTTGAGTGCTGCCCACTTCCGACACGGGGTCACCTCCATGGCCTTCTCCACCTCTCCTCCCAAAACTTGTCCCAATTTTCTTCCCAAAATTTCTCCCACCTCTCCTCCCAAAGTTCTCCAACTTCTCTTCCCAAATGTTTCCCACCTCTCTTCCCAAAAGTTCTTTGTCTCTCTTCCCAAAGTTCTCCCATCTTTCTTCCCAAACATTCTCCCATCTCTCTTCCCAAAAATTTTCCCACCTCTCTTCCCACAAGTTCTTTGTCTCTCTTCCCAAAGTTCTCCCATCTCTCTTCCCAAAGTTCTTCCATCTCTCCTCCCAAATGTTCTCCCCTCTCTTCTCAAATGTTCTCCCATGTCTCTTTATGAAAGTTCTCCCACCTCTCTTCCCAAATATTCTCTCACATCTCCTCACAAATGTTCTCTCATGTCTCTTCACAAAAGTTCTCCTATCTCTCCTCCCAAAAGTTGCCTCAATTTTATTCCCAAAAGTTCTTTGTCTCTCTTCCCAAATGTTTCCCACCTCTCTTCCCAAAAGTTGTCCCATATTTCTTCTCAAAAGTTCTTTCACCTGTCTTCCCAAAAGTTCTTGACACTTGTCCTCAAAGTTCTCCCATCTCTCTTCCCAAATGTTTCCCACCTCTCTTCCCAAATGTTCTCCCATTTCTCTTCCAAAAGTTCTCTCATGTCCCTTCCCAAATGTTTCCAATCTATCTTCTCAAAAGTTCTTTGTCTCTCTTCCCAAAAATTCTCCCACCTCTCTTACTAAATCTTTTCCTATTTCTCTTCCCAAATGTTCTCCCACCTCTCTTCCCCAAAGTTCTCCCACCTCCCTTCCCGAAATTCCACAGCTCCAAGACATCCCACAAGGTTCCTGCTGAGGTTTAGAGCACTCCCAAAGCCAGCAGGAATTGTAATTCCAGACCCCATTTCACCCCAAACAGTCACAGGGAGGGTGGGAGTGGATGATTATCCCGCTGCCGTGGGATTCCCAATGTTTGGATTTGCTCCATTTTGGTGTTCCCTCATGGTGATGATGAATCGGAGGCTCATGTGGGGTGGCTGGAAGGAATTTCTCCATCACAAGGAGGACAACACAAGCCTGGGGTGGATTGTCCAGGGAGCTGCTGCCTCTCCATCCTCAGGGGATTTCAGGAATTGTTTGGAGCCCCACGGGATCAGATTGAGGTTCTGCCTTAGGACAGGATGTGGATGTGCTGAATTCATTCCAGGAGCTCCCAACAATTCTCTTCCTTCCTTATCAGTGTCCTCCAGACTTCTGATTACGGAATTAAACCACGGCAGGCATGTGGAAGAGCCCCTGATGGAGTCAGAAATCCCCTTTCCTGTTTGAGTCCTAAAATCCAGGGACTAAAATAAAATCACACCAATTTCTGATTTGAGCCACGACGGATCAGCCACCACTCTGGACCAGGAGAAGGAATCCCTTGTGCCACGTTTTCCTCTGGAATTATTTGAGTCCCGATGGATCAACCACCACTCTGGATCAGGAGAAGGAATCCCTTGTGCCACGTTTTCCTCTGGAATTATTTGAGTCACGATGGATTAACCACCACTCTGGACCAGGAGAAGGAATCCCTTGTGCCACGTTTTCCTCTGGAATTATTTAAGTCCTGATGGATTAACCATCATTTTGGATCAGGAGAAGGAATCTTTTGTGCCACGTTTTCCTCTGGGAAACCAAAACTCTTCTTCCATCTTCCAGGATTGGCACCAGCAGCCAGAGCAACACAGTGAGCTCCAAATCCCAGCTCTTCTCTCTTCTCCAGGTGACCCTTCCAGGACCCAACTGGCCATTCTCTCATGGAATTGTTCTGCTCCAAGTCCTTCCTCTCCAGGTGACCCTTCCAGGACCCAACTGGCCATTCTCTCATGGAATTGTTCTGCTCCAAGTCCTTCCTCTCCAGGTGATCCTTCCAAGACCCAACTGGCCATTCCCTCATTCCTCATGGAATTGTTCTGCTCCAAGTCCTTCCTCTCCAGCCCATGTGGTGTTTGCAAACTGAACCTGAGGCCTGGCATCCCATGATTTGTCCCATCCCAGAGGAATTCCGTGGTGGAGCAGCTCCATCCATCCCTGATGGCCCTGGTGGAGTTGGTTGATATTTTGGATCGCTGGGAATGATGGACACAGTGATGGATATTCCTCCTTCCACATCCCCACAGGCCTTTGGAACCTACAGGAGCTGCTCCAGAATGGTCAAAATTCCCAATTTCCAGCCCAAATCTGCACCAGGGGCAGCAGGAGGGGTGGGAGGTTCTCACAGTGCTGATCCCACCAGCCTCTGTGGCATTCCAGAGGTATCCAGGCCTGGAGTGGGGATGGATTCCAACAGCCCCTTCATTTATTTATCCAGAACAAATCAAACAATCTCCCACCCTGATCGACTCCAGTGACATTTCCACACAAAAAAAAACTCCAAAAAAAGGAGTCAAACTGGCCATGGGGTGGCGTTTCCTGCAGGACCCAACAAGCTCCATATTTTCTCTCCTGGTTCACGGGAAGGGTTTGAAGATTCCACGGAAAAAGCTCAGCCAATGGTCAAAATTCCCAATTTCCAGCCCAAATCTGCCCCTGATGGGCTTGAGTGACATTTCCACACCAAAAAAAACCCTAAAAAAAGGAGTCAAACTGGCCATGGGGTGGCGTTTCCTGCAGGACCCAACAAGCTCCACATTTTCTCTCCTGGTTCACGGGAAGGGTTTCAAGATTCCACGGAAAAAGCTCAGCCAATGGTCAAAATTCCCAATTTCCAGCCCAAAACTGCCCCAGGGACAGCAGGAGGGGTGGGAGGTTCTCACAGTGCTGATCCCACCAGCCTCTGTGGCATTCCAGAGGCATCCAGAGCTGGAGTGGGGATGGATTCCAACAGCCTCGCATTTATTTATCCAGAACAAATCAAACAATCTCCCACCCTGATGGGCTCCAGTGACATTTCCACACCAAAAAAAAACTCAAAAAAAAGGAGTCAAACTGGCCATGGGGTGGTGTTTCCTGCAGGACACAACAAACTCAACATTTTCTTTCCTGGTTCACGGGAAGGGTTTGAAGATTTCACGGAAAAAGCTCAGCCAATGGTCAAAATTCCCAATTTCCAGCCCAAATCTGCCCCTGATGGGCTCCAGTGACATTTGCACACCAAAAAAAAACTCAAAAAAAAGGAGTCAAACTGGCCATGGGGTGGTGTTTCCTGCAGGACTCAACAAGCTCAATATTTTCTCTCCTGGTTCACGGGAAGGGTTTGAAGATTCCACGGAAAAAGCTCAGCCAATGGTCAAAATTCCCAATTTCCAGCCCAAATCTGCCCCTGATGGGCTTGAGTGATATTTCCACACCAAAAAAAAACCTCCAAAAAAGGAGTTAAACTGGCCATGGGGTTGTGTTTCCTGCAGGACTCAATAAGCTCCACATTTTCTCTCCTGGTTCATGGGAAGGGTTTCAAGATTCCAAGAAAAAAGCTCAGCCTGGTCGCCGTGGGTGTGCCAGGCTCCCCCAGAGCTGCCTGGCTCCCAATCCCAGGGAATTAGGAGGGAATTTGCATTGCTGGAATTTCTCCCCATCCTGGGCAGGGGGTGGAGGGTGAGTCCCACTCTGCCAACAACCTGAGGGACCAGGATCCCACATTAATCACCTTATATAAAACCAAACTCTGCATCAGGGGCTCCAGGAGGAAGGATTAGTTAGTTGGAGGAGAATTAGTTCCTTGGAGAGAGTTAATCTGTGTAGAGGTTACTTTAAAACCAGGGAGTTTTGGTTCTGGGGGCTAAAAGTAAATTTTTTTTTGGAACAAAAAAAATTCTGCCTGGTGTCACCTGATTTTCATAGGGAGGAGGGATTTTTACTATTGAATAAATCTAAAATATAGAATTTATTACTATTTATTGAATTACCACATATAATTGTGGCATCACTAAGGGCAAAAACTGGGCAGCCTGAGCCCGTTACAGGCCCCAAATAAAGACAAACCTGGTTTGTTCCCTGTAAAACATTCCAGAAAATATGAAACAGCACCAGGATGAATTCAGCAGCCTTGAATTCCAGATATTCCTCTCCTAATCCCACCCTCAGGACGTGCCAGTGGTGGGTAATGCACAAGGCTGAGAATTGGGTCATCCAGGCTGGGCTGATCTAAAAAATTCATCCATGGATCCATCCATCCATCTATGGATCCATGCATCCATCCCTCATCCATCCATCCATCCATCCATCCCTCCCTCCATCCATCCACCCCTCCATCCATCCATCCATCCATCCATCCATCTATGGATCCATGCATCCATCCACCCATCCCTCCGTCCGTCCGTCCGTCCGTCCGTCCGTCCGTCCGTCCATCCCTCCATCCATCCATCCATCCATCCATCCATCCATCCATCCATCCATCCATCCATCATCCATCCGTCCCTCCATCCATCCATCCATCCATCCATCCCTCCATCCATCCATCCATCCATCCATCCATCCCTCCATCCATCCATCCATCCATCCATCCATCTCTCCATCCATCCATCCATCCCTCCATCCATCCATCCATCCATCCATCCCTCCATCCATCCATCCATCCGTCCCTCCATCCATCCCTCCATCCATCCATCCATCCATCCATCCATCCATCATCCATCCATCCATCTCTCCATCCATCCATCCACCCCCCCATCCCTCCATCCATCCATCCATCCATCCATCCATCCATCCATCCATCCACCCCCCCATCCCTCCATCCCTCCATCCCTCCATCCATCCATCCATCCATCCATCCCTCCATCCATCCATCCATCCATCCATCCATCCATCCCTCCATCCATCCATCCATCCATCCATCCATCCATCCATCCATCCATCCCTCCATCCATCCATCCATCCATCCCTCCATCCATCCCTCCATCCATCCATCCATCCATCCATCCCTCCATCCATCCATCCCTCCATCCATCCATCTATGGATCCATGCATCCATCCACCCATCCCTCCGTCTGCCCATCCGTCCATCCATCCATCCATCCATCCATCCATCCATCCATCCATCCATCCATCCCTCCATCCATCCATCCATCCATCCATCCATCCATCCATCCATCCCTCCATCCATCCATCCATCCATCCATCCATCCATCCATCCCTCCATCCATCCATCCATCCCTCCATCCATCCATCCATCCATCCATCCATCCATCCATCCCGCTGCCCTCATGGGAACTGAAGTTCCCCATCAGAAATCCCAGTCTTGCTCCATTAATTAGCAGGAAATAGAACATTTCCAGGAGATAATTAACTGCAATCCTGATGTTAATTGCAAGGAGAGGAGGAGAATTCCCCGAAGTTGCTCCAAGTCCTCCCAGCTGTGACTGGGGAGTGAACACGGTGACGTCAGCCAGGATAAGCAGACCCAGAGTCTGCAAAAATAATCCCAAAATATTCCCAGGTGCTCAGATGGAGTTGTGGATTCCAAACAGAGCCGAGGCTGATGTGCCTCTGGAGAGAACATGGCATGAGCATTCCTGAATTTCTCCCTTTTCCATGGAAACACCATCAGTGCCAGCAGAATGGGTCACCCAGGTTGTCCCCAACTTTTGGGGAGCTCCTCCCAACCTCTGGAAGAGACTTTGGAGGTTCCTCCAAACCTGTGAAGCAGCACAAAGGAGCAGCAAGACGGGAGCTGGGAAAGGAGACGAGGAACAGTCACCTCTCTCACAAAAACCGGGATGAAACTGGGACTGTGGTGTCCAGGATCAGATCAGAACCTCCAGCAGAGGGGAAAGGAGATGAGGAACAGTCACCTCTCCCACAAAAACCGGGATGAAACTGGGACTGTGGTGTCCAGGATCAGATCAGAACCTCCAGCAGCTGCATCTCCTGGAGATGAGGAACAATCGTCTCTCCCACAAAAAACAGGATGAAGATGTGGGACTGTGGTGTCCAGGATCAGATCAGAGACTCCAGCAGAGGGGAAAGGAGACGAGGAACAGTCGTCTCTCCCACAAAAACTGGAATGAAACTGTGGGAGTGCAGTGTCCAGGATCAGATCAGAGCCTCCAGCAGAGGGGAAAGACAAGGAACAGTCGTGTCTCCCACAAAAACTGGGATGAAGATGTGGGACTGTGGTGTCCAGACTCAGATCAGAACCTCCAGCAGCTGCATCTCCTGGAGATGAGGAACAGTCGTGTCTCCCACAAAAACTGGGATGAAACTGTGGGACTGTGGTGTCCAGGATCAGATCAGAACCTCCAGCAGAGGGGAAAGATGAGGAACAGTCGTCTCTCCTACAAAAACCGGGATTAAACTGGGACTGTGGTGTCCAGGATCAGATCAGAACCTCCAGCAGAGGGGAAAGGAGATGAGGAACAGTCGTCTCTCCTACAAAAACCAGGATGGAGATGTGGGACTGTGGTGTCCAGGATCAGATCAGAACCTCCAGCAGAGGGGAAAGGAGATGAGGAACAGTCGTCTCTCCTACAAAAACCAGGATGGAGATGTGGGACTGTGGTGTCCAGGATCAGATCAGAACCTCCAGCAGCTGCATCTCCTGGAGCTGAGTGACCAGGTAACCACGGCTTCTCCACCTCTGCTCTTCCCAACACGAGGAATGCTGAGGAATGAATGCCAAGAGCTCCTCACAGCCCGGTCCTGTCCCAGCTCGTCTCCGACATCCTCGGCGTGGCAGGAACGAGTGGAGAAACACCAAGGAGGGTCCCCAGCTGGGAGGAGTTCTGGCCACCAGCCATGAACCATCAGGAGGAGCTGCAGCCTGAGTTTCCTGAGGTTTTCCACACTGGGAATCAGAGCTTTGAACATCTCAGGCCGGGCTGGATGAGGCTTGGAGCAACCTGGACTCATGGAAAGTGTCCTTGACCACGGCCAGGGGTTGGAATGAGACGAGCTCTAAGTTCCCTGAAACCACCCAGATTGTCCCCAAATACACTGTGAGCTGCCAAGTCTCCCAAAAATCCCTCCAGTGAGATTCCAGCAGGAGAAACCCCTTCCAAGAGCCCTTCAAAGTCCCCGAAAACTCCAACCTCATGTGCCACAAACCCACAGTGGGATCCCCGTGGATTTGTTCAGGAACGGGAGGGAAGATGATGCTCAAACAGGAATAAAATGTGGAAAATTTGTTTTCCTGAGCCTGGGAGGAACAGGATGGGGAGGAGGGAAGGGAAGGGAAGGGAAGGGAAGGGAAGGGAAGGGAAGGGAAGGGAAGGGAAGGGAAGGGAAGGGAAGGGAAGGGAAGGGAAACAGCAGCAGCTACACACCGCGATTTTAAAGAGAGAACAAAAGAGCACCAGAATAATTTAATTTCCCACCAATTTCCCACCAAGACAAGGAGGATAAAAGCAAAGCCCCGTTTCCTTGCCCTCCCCTGGGCCCAGGACAGGCGAGGAGAGCCCTGCACACACCTGAGCTGTAGCTGTCTGTCGAGGACTGCGAGATGGAGCGCGACAGCGACCGGCGGCCGATCTTGGTGGGCCGCTTGTTGAACTCCTGCTTTTGGTCAGCAAACTGGATCTGTGGAAAGAAATCAGGGATTTTTTTTGTAAAAAAACCTCCACCAGATCAATCCCAAGAACCCCAAGCCTTGAGTGGACACCGGCACCATCTCAGGCATGGCCTGGAGCACAATTCCTGTTATTTAATGAGGACTGGATATGGTAAATTGTCCATTTTGTTTGATTTTCCATTTTGACTGCAGATGTCACTCCAGGCTGTTGAATTTTGGGAGCACAGATACCTGGTGCAGTAATGCACCCCACACACCCAGCAAGTGTTTCCTTATGTAGGGAAAGTTTAAAGCTCATCCTTTAAGGTAAAGAACCCAAAAAGTTCCATGCCCTTCTGACAAGGATCGGCTCAGGGTCAGAGAGAAACATCTACTGGATCTTGTCACTGCTCTTCAAACCCTGTGTCCCTCTCTATTGGCTGTTAGCCAGGTTATGCCTCCCAAAACATTCAGTATTTAAGAAAAAGCACAAAAAAAAAGTCTTTTTGAGATGTCTTAGCAAGATGTCTGAGGTTTTCTCAGACACCTTATTATTTGTTTTCTGCAACGTTTCATTACTTTGTTATTTTTTCCTTATTAAACCTTCTGATTTAACAAAACACCTTCGAGGAGCAGTCTGGCTAATTATTATAGACACTTTTCTGCAAGGCTGGACCCTCAGAGTGAGGAGTCAAACCCACAGCCTGGAGAACAGGAGTTTTTAGGAGTACACAACTGGATTAAGAACACCCAGGGGAAGGGAAAATCCACACCAAACTCAGGTTCCAGGCAGGGATTAACGCCCTGATCCCGGCGGGACGGGGGCTTTGCACACACACACACACACACACACACACACCAGGGTTTGTGTTCCTCCTCTGAGGAGCTGCTGGCCTGAAATAACTTCTCTCTTTTTTGTCCTTTTTCTTCCCTTAATTTAGGACAAATCCCTCCACTGAGGGCTGAGCAGCTCCATCAAAGGAGGAGGTGATTGGCGTGAAGCGACAGGGATTTCGACAAAGGGGGAATAATTTGGGTTAAATTCACTTCTTCCTCTCCCACATCACCTCTTCAAGGACATCGAGCACGGTTTTTCACTCAATACAATGATCTGGGTAATTCAGAGCTCTCTGAGCCCTCACACATCCAAAACCAAGTGAACGACGGAGCAAAAGAAGTCCTGGATCAGGCAGAATTAAAGCCAGAGTGTAAAATAAACCCTTTAAGGTTTAAAGCCCTTAAACACTGCCACAAGATGGGTTCAGCTTTAGCTGAGACAGCCCAGAAGGTGGAAGGAAGCACCAGGAAAGGGAAATTTGGGAAGGAGCCAGGTCAAGGCTTGCGTTGGCCGACGTCCTTTGGCTTTAATCCTTTAGGGAATAGACAGAGCAGACAAAAAGGGAATTTCACAGAGTCCCGGAATGGTTTGGGTTGGAAGGGACCTTAAAGATCATCCAGTTGCACCCCCTGCCACCTTCCCCTGTCCAAGGGTGCTCCAACCCCTGCCAAACCCACGACAGCCGCGTTCCAGCCGGGCTGGGAAAGGTGGGAATGGTCCAGACGGGGATGGAAAGAGAGATTTGGCTCCAGGCTGAGCTCGGTCAGCTCCCACCAAAACACCTCTGAAGGCAACAGCTCCAAGGAGAAGCTGTGGAGCCTTTGGAGAGCTGCAGCTCCTTGGATTTAGGAGCCCAAGCTGCTCTGAGAGCTGCTGCTTTCAACCTCCAGCAGGAACAAAAGATTCCTGCTGGAAAACCTCACCCTGTGGAGGGACACAAGGGGTTAATGAGTGCTGAGAGCAGGTGAGGTTTCACCTGTACATTCCAAATGAGCCAAATGCTCCATCCGACCCCGGGGTTTCCATCACCAAGTGCCACCTCCAGCTACTTCTCCGTGCAAAAAAAAAGGGTCTCCTGGAAAAGGTTTTCCTGGAAAAGTCCCCTGAGCTGATCCCAAAAAACCCTTCAGAGAGAAGAACAATTCTGGAGCAACGTTTGCTTGGACATTTCATCACTCCTGATCAATCCTCCAGGCAGGAAAACAACCCTGGAGCAACATTTGCCTGGATATTTCATCACTCCTGATCAATTCTCCAGGCAGGAAAACAACCCTGGAGCAACATTTGCCTGGATATTTCATCACTCCCGAGAGAAAATTAAGAGAATCTGGAGATCGGGATTTTCTCCAACCAAGGAATAAGCGATGAGGTGGACACAGCAAGGAAAGGAGGAAGAAGAAGAAGAGACAGGTGAGAGAAAAAAAAACACATTTTTGAGCAGAAAAACCACGATTATGATCCCAAAGAGAGCCCTCACCTGGGCCTTCATCCCCGAGTCCCCGTTGACGTTGTATTTCTTCTTGTTGGGCATGGTTGGGCTGCCAGAACAGGGAATGCCCAATTTATACCCACCAGCCCCGTCCCAATCCCGCTGATCCTGCCTGCTCTGGTTTCACCCAGGGTGGGAGGCTCCCACTTGGATTTTCAGACTCTCGAGTTTGTTTTTTTCTAATTTTTTTTAGTTGTTTTGTTGGGTTTTTTTTTTGGCAATTAATGAGGCGTCCAGACCAAACAATTCCCGGCCTGTGTTTTGTGTGGAATTACATCGGCGTGCCCTGACCTCGGTGGGTTTTGAACGTGTGCATAACAATGACTGGTTTATGTAACCAGAACATTTCCCTGCTCGCTGTAATTAACTCGCTAATTAAGCTCCCCTTAACTCGGGTCCTCCCCTCGCTTTCCCCCAGCCCAATGGCAGAGGATGGAGCCTCGTTAGAAGGAAATTAATTAATGAGAGATTAAAACAATGGGGGTGTTTGTTGGAGGGCCAAGTGGGGTTTTTAATTATTATTTATTTTAATTATTATTTATTTTAATTATTATTTATTTTAATTATCCCGGCCCTCACTGCGTCCCCCAGGGCAGAGTTTGTCCTTGGAAGGGTCCAGATTCCACATTTATCCTCAATCCTTTTGGGAGTTTATGGAATTGTGGGGTGGTTTGGGTTGGAAGGGACCTTAAATCCCATTCCAGTTCCATCCCAAAGCTCCCATTTATCCCAAATTCCTCCAGCCTTGGACACTTCCAGGGATGGAACAGCAAAAGCTTCTCTGGGCAGGAGGCTGAGGGATTTTTTATGGGAATTATCTCAAGTAACAAATTATCAGGGATAATAAAACTCCTTGGATAACAACAGCAGCCGCTAAATGAGAATTAAAATTATTGTCCTGTGTGGGGTTTGCTCGTTCCACAACCTTCCAGGTGGGAAGGGAGGATCCAAGGAAAGGAAAAAATGGGAAAAATGAGGGTGGGGAGGACCTGGAACAGGTTGGTGGAGCTTTGAGGTTTCCTCCAACCCATCCCACCCTGTGATTCCATCCTGTGATTCCAAGGAAAAGGGGTTTGGGAAGCAGCAGGGCACCACTCATTGTCCTCATCTCCATTTCTGACTGAATAAATACGGAATAAAAACCTCCCCTGGTCTTGATTCTTCCTCTACACCTGAATTTACACCTGAATTTACACCAGATTTGATCCAATCCTGCTCCTCAACAGGTTGGAAAATGCTGCCAGGGAAAATTCCTTCCCAAATGTTCCTTCCGTGGGATTTTTCATCTCCTGGATTTCAAGGAATCCACTGAAACAGCGAAAAAATTCCAAAAATTCCTGAGCTGTATGAAAGCAACTCCTGGAGGAATGGATGGGGGAAAGAAAAAAAGAAAAAAAGAAAAAGAAAAGAAGAAAAAGAAGAAAAAAAAAGAAGAAGAAAAATTTTAAAAAAGGAAAAAGAAGAAAAAAAAAAAGAAGAAAAAAGAAAAGAAAAAAAGAAAAAAGAAGAAAAAAAAGAAAAAAAATTTCGAAAAAGAAGAAAAAAAGAAGAAAAAAAAAATTCAATAGAAAAAAAGAAAAAAATAGGAAAAAAGAAAAGAAAAAAAGAAAAAGAAAAAAAGAAAAAAGAAGAAAAAATAAGGAAAAAAAAAGAAAAAAAGGAAAAAAAGAAAAAAAAAAAGAGAAAAAAGAGGAAAAAAAAAAGAAAAAAAAAAGAAGGGAACCCCCCCCAGAATCCCCCCAGAGTTGTACAATAACCAAAAAATGTGAAAAAAAAATGGAAATATTAATTATTTCCAATGTGTAAATATCTCAAGGAA